>NW_005871208.1:649975-660482 GCF_000147115.1 Myotis lucifugus | reverse complement strand
AAAGTAAAAAATCAAAAGGGGGCGGAGGGTGGGTTGCGGAGGAGGGGCGGGCAGCTAGGGAACCGTTTTTTTTTTTTCCAATTTGGGAGGGAAGTCTCGTGCTTTAGAGCTCCCAGGTTCCAGGCGGAGTCTCTGAGACTCAATACGGAAGAAAACGGGACTGGTCTGGGCATTCGGTTGGGACTTGAAGGGCCAACTTTTCTCTCAGAGGGTCTTGCAAGCGATTTCCAGGGGCCTCTATAGGCAGGACTTGAGAGCAGCCATTCTGATCGCTCGCTCGCTCGCTCGCTTGCTCGCTCGCTTGGCCCGTCCTGTTGATTCCCCTGGGGACCCCCGCCCCACCCCAAACCCGTACATGGGAGGCTTTTTGCCATATGAAAAGGCCCCAGCCCTTTGTAATCTGAAAAATTACTTAAACAAAACTGCAGTTCCCCCAAGGTCCCAGGGCAACTTGCATTGCTTTACAGCTGGGCTTCTGCTGGGTTGTCTCAGGCAGAGCCTAGATTAGCACCTCCTTAGATCCAAGAGCCAGTGTACCTAGTGGTCAGAGTCGGACTATCCAATTACAATTCAGATCCATAAGGGACACACTCAGGGGGTTTGACGTCAGTGAGCACCAAAACCCCACTGAAGCAAGTCTTGCCCCATGAGGGTGTCTTCAGCACAGAAGTTCTCCCACTGCAGACACAGCTGATTCTCACTGCCAATTGGCCTGGAGGTCAAATCCTCCCAGTGTTACCCACAACAATCAAGGCTTAACTACAACAAGACTGTGCACAAAGCCCACAAGGGGGTGCACCAAGAGTGTCTACCTCAGGTAATTGGGGAGGCTGAGCCGCTTAGGACACTTAGCACAGAAAGCCACTCTATCGACACAGCAAAGCATAAAAAAATGCCAAGACAAAGAAACAGGACACAAATGACAGAAATGGAGGAAAGCAAACTACTGGATATAGAGTTCAAAACCACACTTAATGTTTTTCAAGAATTTTCTAGAAACTGCCAATAAACTCAATGAGACCCTCAAGAAATCTAGTGAGACCCTTGATGTTGTGATAAAGGACCAACTAGAAATTAAGCATACACTGACTGAAATAAAGAATATTGTACAGACTCCCAACAGCAGACCAGAGGATCGCAAGAACCAAGTCAAAGATTTGAAATATGAAGAAGCAAAAAACACCCAACCGGAAAAGCAAAATGATAAAAGAATCCAAAAATACGAAGATAGTGTAAGGAGCCTCTGGAACAGCTTCAAGCGTACCAACATCCGAATTATAGGGGTGCCAGAAGAAGAGAGAGAGCAAGATATTGAAAACCTATTTGAAGAAATAATGACAGAAAACTTCCCCTACCTGGTGAAAGAAATAGACTTACAAGTCCAGGAAGTGCAGAGAACCCCAAACAAAAGGAATCCGAAGAGGACCACACCAAGACACATCATAATTAAAATGCCAAGAGCAAAAGACAAAGAGAGTATCCTAAAAGCAGCAAGAGAAAGAAAGTCAGTTACCTACAAGGGAGTACCCATACGACTGTCAGCTGATTTCTCAACAGAAACTTTGCAGGCCAGAAGGGAATGGCAAGAAATATTCAAAGTGATGAATGCCAAGAACCTACAACCAAGATTACTTTATCCAGCAAAGCTATCATTCAGAATTGAAGGTCAGATAAAGAGCTTCACAGATAAGAAAAAGCTAAAGGAGTTCATCACCACCAAACCAGTATTATATGAAATGCTTAAAGGTATCCTTTAAGAAGAGGAGGAAGAAGAAAAAGGTAAAGATACAAATTATGAACAACAAATACACATCTATCAACAAGTGAATCTAAAAATCAAGTGAATAAATAATCTGATGAACAGAATGAACTGGTGATTATAATAGAATAAGGGACATAGAAAGGGAATGGACTGACTATTCTTGGGGGTAAAGGGGTGTGGGGGATGCGGGAAGAGACTGGACAAAAATCGTGCACCTATGGATGAATACAGTGGGTGGGGAGTGAGGGCGGAGGGTGGGGTGGGAACTGGGTGGAGGGGAGTTATGGGGGGAAAAAGAGGAACAAATGTGATAATCTGAACAATAAAGATTTAATTTAAAAAATTTAAAAAAAGATATCACACAAAGGAATGACACGGATGCATATATACAGGTGGATTCTCATGGAGGCCATATTCAGTCACTCATATCCATGTCTTCTTCATGATGATCATCACCATTCACTTTGGATTCTCTCAGGGGATCACCATTTTCCTTTTCCACAGAACATTCTTTTGTTTTTGGGGAAACTGGTTCTGTTGGTTTCCTCTCCTCTTTTTTCTCTTTCTCACTGTCATACCCCTGTTCCTCTTCATCATAATCCCATGTAACTTTTACATCTTTATCACTTTCAGATTTTCTTTCCCCATCCTTTTCTTTATCTTTACTTTTCTTCTTCTTGCTTGTTGATCGTTCTCGTTCATCTCTGCCTCTTTCTTTGTCTTTATCTTTCTTCTCCTTTTTATGCCTCCTAGGGGACGGTGAGCAAGACAATTTTCTTTTCAGAGACCTGGGCTTTTTAGGAGATCTTGTGCCACTCCTGCTTCGTCGACGTCGTCTCTCTCTGCTTGCACTTCTGGGCGGTCTGGCTGTGCTATACCTTTTTGGTGGTGTTTTGGAACGTTTCTTTTCTTTGTCTTCTTTCTTTTTGTCTCTGTTTTTGGATGTGCTCCTTGACTTTCTACCTCTCTCTCTGGAATGAGATCTTCTCCGTCTGGGACTTTTGGATCGTCGCCTACTCCTTGACTTAGAAAGGGACCTCCTTCTAGATCTGCTTCTTGACTGCCTGTGTCTAGAAGATGAAGGAGTCCTCCTCCTCCTCCTAGAGCATGATCTTGAGTGCCTTCGTTTTTCTTCTTTTTTATCTGGTTCTATGGCAGCAGATATTAGGGACTGTGCTTCTCGAACTTTCTTCATGGCTTCCTCTATTTCTTTACTAGAGGTATCTGATTTCAGACTTGGTGAAACAAGACCAGCAGCTACATGATTCAACTTGGGATCAACAGTACTCATAAGCTTCAGCAACTGATCTGCAACAGGAGACTGAGAATTCAAGTTTGCTCCAGGAAGCCCAAGTGCAGCAAGGGCAGGATCAAGAGTAGGAGCTCCCAAAGCAGCCAATGGAACAGCGCCAATCTGGGTAAGTGGGTTAGGAGTAGTCAGGAGTCCACCACCAGGCAGAAGACCTGCCACTGCATCAGCTGGTGCCAACAGAGACAAAGCCTTAGTCTCATCAGGAATAACTCCTTCTGCATATGGTACGACTATCAGTGCTCTGTCAATGAATACAGTGTTTGTTAGATGCTGTGCCACAACTGTTGAGTCCGGATCATGGAATTTAACAAAGCAGACACGGGATGAAGCCAGCAAAGGTGAACCATCCGGCGGGAAGAGGCGCAGTTCCTCGATCTTGCCTAGGAAACCGAAGAGGGTCAGCATCTGCTCAGAGCTAGCACTCGGGGAGACATTAGTCACCTGGATTACCAGGGTGCCGCCACCGCTGCCTCCGCCACCCTGCCTGCCACTGGGGCCAGGGCCCGCAGTGCTGGGGACGATGGTAGTGTTGCTCATGGCACTGCTCGCTCCTGCTTTAACACATCAAACACAAAACAGTGAGAGGGAGGGGAAAGAGGAACCGTTCGCCTGAGAGGAGACAGGAGGGTGTCCACTGTTACAGCTGCTGCTGCTGCCTCCGCCGGCTGTTCAGGCACCAATTGTTGGGGTCCAACCCCAGCAGGTCCAGGGGTTTCCAAAGATGAGGACGGAGTCCGCGAAGAATGAAGGAATGACACGGAAACAGGATCTCCAGCCAGGTTCTGTGTTTATTGTCGTGTTACCTCTGTATTTATACCAGTTGATTTTAATCCTATCCATTCTATTCCAAAGGTTAGGGCGTTTGTTAGTCTAGTTCTATTGAGTTTAATCCTGTCTAGGTTAATCTCTGTGTACCATTATAAGGGCTATTCCAAGGTCACTGCTCTACTGATAAGCTACAAGGAAGTGACTGAAGGAGATTATCCTAACCAGTAAAGGTTATGTCCTCCCAGCCTCACTGCTTGCCTTCCCTGGGACTGCCCTGTGTCAGTGGGTCTCCAGGGGTATAGGCTTTGGTGCTTTCCCTGGTGGGCAGACCCCTGGGGATGTGGGCCCAACAAGTCCCAAATTTATTGCCAACAGTCTTAGTCCAAGTACTTCATAAGTCGTACATGGTATTTCTGTAACACTAGGGGGTCTTACTGATTCATTCCCTTCCTTAGTCCTGTTAATTCCTAACCTGGGGAAACAACCTTTCTCGGGGAGGTGGTCCTGGTTAAAACACATAGCGCTAAGAGGGGGAGCAAACATATGCCATATACGCCAGGTCCCTTGAAACATAAGTTGTACAGATGTTTCTTCCCTGCAGCGACTGTGTCAAGCAGCAAGGGTGGGCCGGCTTCCGGCAGTCTGGTCCTGCCAAGGCATTACGGGTGAGTTAATTAAATGTTTGACGAAATACAGCAGGCTAATTTTTAAGCTGATAATTTTGTATGGCCCAGGAATGATGTTATAAATATCCAAATGGCCCTTGGCAGAAAAAAGTTTCCCCACCCCTGCCTTAGATTATAACCTAATAAAGTCTTGCTAGCTGGCCATCTCTACAAAGCTTTTAAAAATAATCTGCATTTGTATGTTAACTAGCACTCAGAAGGATCTGTCCAGAGTCCAGCCAGTCATATTACCAGAAATAGAATTTTCTTTAATCCTAATTAAATTAAAAATTCAATGAGAAAGTGGACAAAAGACATGGCAATTAATTCATAGAGGAAATACAAATGGCCAATAAATATATGGAAAGATGCATAATCTCACAAGTAAGCAGGAAAAGGCAAGTTAAAACAATAATGGCCCTGTCGGTACGGCTCAGAGGTTGAGGGTCGACCCATGAATCAGAAGGTCACAGTTCTGTTCTCACATGCTCAGGTTGTAGGCTCGATTCCCTGGTGGGGGACCTGCAGAAGGTGGCTGATCTATGATTCTCTCTCATCATTGAAGTTTCTGTCTCTCTCTCCCTCTCCCTTCCTCTCTCTGAAATCAATTAAAAAAATGTTTTTCAAACAATAATGAACCCCTAGTCAAGTAGCTCAACTGGTTAGAGCATCAACTTGATACACCAAGGTTTAAGGTTCAATCAAGCACATACAAGAATCAATCAGTGAATGCATGAATAGGTGGAACAACAAATCGATGTTTCTCTCTCTCTCTCTCTCTCTCTCTCTCTCGCTCATCAACAAATTTTTTAAAAAACATAATGAAATATTACTTTTGGCCCATCAGTTTAGCAAAAATTAAACATTAATAATATTAAGTGCTTGCAACATTGGGGGAATGTAAATTAGTGAAGTTTTTTTGGAAAGCATTTTGGCAGTTTCTATCAAAATAACAAATGTATATACACATTGACCCAGAAATTCTGTTTTCAGAAATCTTTCCCAAAATAGTACATGCATATGTGAGTAAAGATATACTGTATATACTTTGCAGCATTGTTTGCAATACTAAGAAAAAGTTTAGAAAGAAATCAAATGTTCATCAATAGAGAAGGGCTTGAAAAATATGTGCATGCATATTATCATTGGGATCTAAAAAATAATTAGATTCATATGGACTGCTCTGAAAATATCTGAGACATGTTAATTGAGGAGAAAAGAAGCTCAATCAGTGTGTGTGGGGGGACATGTGTGCACTTGGCTGCTTACATGTATATAAATATATACATAGAAAGGGCCGGAACAGTTCTCAACATTGGCAGCACAGTGTAATCACTCAGGGACTTTTTAAAAATAGTGATGCCTGAAACCCTCTCCAGAAATTTGAAGTAATTAGTCTCTAGGGCATGACTTGGGTAGTGGGAGTTTTCAAATCTCCCCCTGTGGTTCTAATGTGTAGCTCATTAAAATGCAAGGAAGGTGAATAGGAGTGAGGTGAAAGGAGACCGTCACATTTTGCTTTTTAAACTTGTATAATGTTTGAATCTTCCACCAAGATAATTGCAACTTGATAACAAAAGAAAAAGAAAAGAAAAGAATCAGAGAAATTTCCCTGACTTTCCTTCTTTTCCTCCCCAACCTCTCCTATAATCAGTTCATCACTCCTCGGTACTTCATTCATTCATTCATTCATTCAGCAATAACTAATCATCAAAACCTACCTTGTGTCAGGCACATATTTTGTCTTTTGTACACTGGTTGTCATTAATCTCGTTCTTGGCTGTTTCCCTCGCCTCTGTCATCTCTGTCTCCGGCATCTAGCACAGCTTCAGCCACTCGGGAACCATGAGCTCCCTGACAGTTTCTCCTGTGGCCTGAGAGCCCCCGGCACCATTCAGGAATGACTATAGAGAAAGGTGAGACTTTAACCCAGCGGTTCTCAACCTGTGGGTCGCGACCCTTTGGGGGTCGAACGACCCTTTCACAGGGGTCGCCTAAGACCATCGGAAAACACATATATAATTACATGTTGTTTTTTGTGATTAATCACTATGCTTTAATTATGTTCAATTTGTAATAATGAAATTGGGGGTCACCACAACATGAGGAACTGTATTAAAGGGTCGCGGCATTAGGAAGGTTGAGAACCACTGCTTTAACCTATACTGAGAGCCCCAAAGACATCTAGCTAGTAAATTAGGAGATTTCACAATTTGCTTTTCAAATTCCCTTCTCCCAGGCCTAATACAGACCAGCCCTAGCCTCCACCTGGGTCCTATTTCTGCAAGGCCATTCTCAGCCAGCAGGTGGCAGCCTGGGACAGGAATTGGGAGAGCACCCCCACCTGACATCGTTGACGCTGTAGCAGAGGGTTGGGGTCAGATGAAGAGGTAGGGTCTTGGCAGGACAGGTGCACAGGAGGAGGGTGGTGGGGGTCGCATTTTTGGCCCAAAGCATGACATGTAGAGGAGTTATTTCTATAGCTCAGCTTGAGCCCACCTGACGAGTTACCTAGGTTTGTGAGGTTTCTTTTACCTTCCACCAGTAGAGATATCCTGTTCCGAGGTACCCTGTACAGGCCTCTGTCCTCAGGAGGACTCTCTGCTGGTCCCTTCCTGGCCCCTGTCCAGCTCCCCAGGCTGGGTCTTGACCCTCCCTCTGCTGATAGAGATGGCTGAGGTAGTGGGAAGGGGAGTTTGCTGGTCAATGTGTAAAATCATGGATAACATCCCGGGTGATACGGGACACCTCAGTCAGTGCCCTCTGGGGTCTTAGGGTGGTGCCTGGAGGATCGACAGCAAAGGAATTATACTGGTTATGCTCCTCTTGACCTCTTAGCTGCTGGGGCTGACAGGAGTCCACCAGACGCTCTTCTTGTCATTCCCATTTCTTTTCAGCGTCGCTCTCTTCACTGCCTTCCGTCTGTCCATCTTCTTTCTGTCTGTCTCACTTTGCCTTTTCTCTCTCTTTTCAACACTTGATCTTTCTCATCTCACCGTCAGGATCTTTCCACCTTTCCATCCCTCTGACAACGACAGCATACATTGGCTGGAGCACCAGCTTGGTTCTCTCTCTTGCTCTCTGTCACATCTTCCCTCCAGCCATCGAACACTCCTTCAGGCTGGGGTCTGCAGGAGTCTTGACTTGTGTGATTCAACCAGAAGACAAGGGGGAGGTTTGGGGAGAGTGCACTGGCAAACCCACAGGGAAAGAACGCAGCAAACTCTTGCGTCTGATTTGGAGCACAGACCTGTCTCCTTCAGGAAACCAAAGGTACTGTCATCTCATCCTCTCCCTTCCTTCCAGGATTTTTTTTTTTAGCCCCCTACTCCCACCTTATAGGCCTGGTGGCAGGTGCAGCTGGGGCCAGCAGTCCGTGGGGAATTGGCTCAACTCAGCGTAAGACTAGACATGGAATGGGACCCAGAGGGTGGAATGAAGAATGGAGGAGGTGGCCTCTGACCCCGGCTCTGGCCCCTTCTGGGGGTCCTGTGTGACCTGCCATAGGTCATGCCCCCTCCTCCCTAACCACGATCTACATCACAAAACCCACAGCTCGTAACTCAATGCCAGCCAGGGAAGTCTGAGATTGATATAGGGCCCCTCCGGCCAGCTTCCCCTCACTGGACTATGGCCCCGAGGGAAGGGGTGGAGATGAGGGTCATGGGTGAAGTTCAGACAAGGGGTCCTGACCACCAGTACATCATACCTGTTGCAGAGCCTTCGGCGTGCACTCTTAGTTGATTTGCTGGGGGAGGGGTCCAGGCACAGGAGGTCAAGGTTCCCACTGACCAGCCTGTTTTCTCTGGCTCAGTTCAGGGCCATGCTCAGGGAGCTGTGTGCACGGCCCAATTTAATTCCGGTGTTTCATTCAGGATTCAGGCCCCAGGCATCTTACAAAGCAAAGAGAGCCCTGTCACCCACCGAGAGGGCAGGCCGGTAGGTCCTCAGAACGCCCCTCCACCCTCTCCACCAACCTCAGTGCCACGGAGCTGCTCGGAGCCAGGAGCCAGGTCTCACGCAGCCCAGGCCTCACCTGGTGCGTTTCTGTGGTAGTTTCCATCCTCCGCCATTCCCTTCCGGAGATATTTCCCCTACGTAAAACGTTGGCAACTTTCTTGACCATCACTCATACGAAATACATCTACCCAGGACACATGAGCATACGTATAACTAAAAGCAAAGTTTTACAAACCTTTGTGATGCCCTGTGATGTTTTCTGCTCTATTCTATTTTGTTATAAGGAAAAATAAAGGTTTTGAAGATGATTTTACAAACAATGAAGGGTCTGGCACTGCTTGTAAGCAACCGCTTGCAGGTTTACACCTTCACAAGTTGTAAAGCTCAGTTTGCAAACACAGACATCCATGTTATCTTCAGAAAAGCCCGTGAGAAGGTAAGGCAGGCTTTCTCATTGGCCCATTTTACAGACGAGGAAACAGACTGAGAAGTAATGAGCCCACCTGAGAGCATCCAGCCAGTGGACTCCACGGCAGGTCTGTGAGTGCTGGTGTGCGGCCGATGTCCTGTAGCTCCTCTCCCTACTTCCCAACCTCCCAATTGACATCATGATCTTTCCAGTTTGAAGGCCATCCCCTTCCACGGGGAAGATGGAGGGAGAGAGCAGCTGAGTAATTTTGTTTTCCATGTCATCTGTTAACACGGCACCATCTGCCAATTCTACTCTCAGCCCCTCTCTCTCCCCAAAGGCTGGGTGGGGGAGGAGGCGGTTTTCCCGGAGTCTGGACCTCTAGGCCCTCCTCACCCAGGGACTCGGAATACCCACAGAAAGCGCATTTTCCTGCCCAGAACCAACAGCAGCAGACTAGAGCTGAGATGGGAGGAAGGATGCTGTGACACCAAGGGAGGAAACAATAGGATTCACCCCTCACTCACTCTCAGGGTCTTGTCTTCATGTCCACACAGACCCCTCCACTGTGGTGAGGCTTGGAGCTGCGAGGAGGATGAGCTGATGCCGTGACAGGAGCCCTGCTAGCCCACCCGGGGTGAAGGCTAAGGAAGTCCATCTTACAGGGAGCCCCGGCAGATTTATGGGGCCTCGGGTGTGGCCGGCTGTTACTCAGCCTCTGACTTTTTAATTCCCGTCTCCTCACCCACCCCGCCTCCTTCCCTAGAAGGCCTTTGTGCAGGACAATGAGGAATCTATAAATTCCAGGGGACAGGGGTGTGGGGGAGGGGAGCACCAGCCGCGTCAGGCCCGCACAGAGCACGGGGTTGGCCTGCATGGACTGCCCATCTCATCTGATCCACACGGGAGCCCAGGGAGAAAGGTGGGCCAAGTCTTATCACTGCCTTTTACAGAAGAAGAAACTGAGGCACAGAGGCAGAGGGGTCTCTAGTTCCTGCTTCATCCACTCCATCTTTCACTCATGTATTTATTCTCCCTCTCTTACTCATCCCCTGGTCACTCCCTCACTCAGACATTCACTCTACAAACACACGTGGTCTCTCACCAAACGCCCATTGAGTACTAACTCTGTGCAGGCCAAGTACAGAAGAGGCAACAGGTGGTACACCCTGGCCCCCCCTGGAGGGGCACAGAGCAATGGCTGTGACTCAGGAGGGGCCGGAGCATAGCTCTACCTCGTTTTTCCCGGTTGGCAACCGCACCCTTCCCCAGTCCCTTTCACCAGCAAGCCCTCTGCTAGCACTTTCATGAGCATTTTTTAATTCAATCCTGGCAGTGGCTCCAGGAGTTCGTGTTATGTAAGCCTCCTCCAGCATTCTGCTAGTGTGGCTCCAAGAGGGAAGTGGTTGCCCACAATCACCCCCCTGGGGGTGGCAGAACACCAGGACCCAGGCCCTTGCCTCCACACCACATCTGCACCCTGAGTGCCCTGGGGACCCAGAGTGGCCTAAACTTCCTCTTCTACTAGTATTTCTTACCCCTTGCCCAAACTAGCCCCATGCCCCCCTACCCCCCTCCCCACACACACTCCTTGATCCTTCCCTATTGTTCTGTCCCACCTTCCTGCATAG
>NW_005871208.1:643253-645636 GCF_000147115.1 Myotis lucifugus | reverse complement strand
TGTGTCTGGGGGAGGCTGAGGAGTTCGGTGTGCCTGGAGCAAGAGTGTTGGAGGGGAGGGGTTGCTGGGACAAGAAGACACATGTGGGAAGGGAGGCCGAGGTGACACATAAGGCAGGCCAAGGAATTTAGACTTGGATTTGTTGTGGCAAGTTGAAGTAAGGACAGACAGGGAGGGACAGACAGGAACAGACGTGGCTGGAAGGAGTGAAGTTGACTGGAAGTGAGATAAAAGGGTCAGTGCCAGTCCGGTGATAAAAAGGCCACTCACTCGCTGGGCCTCACATCTGGGCTCTAACGGGGCTCGGTGGGGACTGCGGGCCCACAGACCCCTTCTGAAGCCCGAGTGAGCACTCAGCCCTAACCAGGTACCGCCATGCAGGAACGCGAGCTTAGTGCTGTCAGGTATTTTCAAAGAAAAGTTAGAAATGTAGATTTTTTGCGTGTTACCCCCTGATTTTTAAATGCTGAAAACTAGTTTTAAAAACTTTATATGGTGAGTGTGTCCAAAGCACACAGAACACAAACATATCCGGGAACACAAACTGCTGCCCAGTGGCTAAAAAGCTATTGAAAATTTTGTAAGGAGAGCAATGATCTGAAAAACAGGCCTGGGTTTTAGGCTGCCCCCTCCGGGACAGTAGGGAGGGATGGCCTGGTCAATGGGGACAGCTGCCAGCATCCCGGCCAGAGGGCTGAGGCCTGAACCACGCAGCTGCCCAGAGAGGAGGGAAGGCTCCCAGGCACGAGTGTAGAGGTCTCCGGGGATTAACCTTCCCGGGGTTAAAAGTTTGTCTCCTATCCCTTTGTCCCCTTTAAGGGATTGCAAACACATCATTGAGTGGGTGGGGAGGCCCTGTGGAGTGGGATGCCCCTGAAAATCCCTAAGATTGCACTCTGGCAGGCCACCCCTAGAAACTGGGTAAGGCATTCTGAACAGCCCCAAGAGGGAGGGGCTCTTGGGGGAGGGGCTCAGGAATCCGCCTGGCCTTCAGGAAGACCCCAGCCAGCCCTAATGGGAACCACACGTGGGGTGAGCTGCAATCCTGGAGTGCCTGTGATGGTTGGCTTTGGAATCGGACACTTGGCTCGGGCCACTCCTGACCCACTGAAGCCTGAGGCCTCCCAGCCCCAGCTCCCCTGCTAATCGCTGCCAGACACATTCTGCCCTGCACCCAGCTCTGGGGCCCGAGTCCTGGAGAGGGGGTGCTTCTCTTGGGGCCCCCACTTCCTGCTAGGAGAGCAGCTAAGCCCTGGAGGAGTAAGGGTTCTCAGACAAGGATTCTAGGTGTCCTGCTGGGCCAGAGGGTGATGCTCTCAGAATAACAGATTAACAATTCCTTTCCAGTGTTCCCCAAAACAGTTTCCTTGAACTTCACCCCCCTCCCTGCGCCCCTCCCCCCCTCCCAAGCCCTGAGCTTCTCTGGCCTTGTAGAACCTGGTGTCCTCGGCCTCCATCCCTCCCCTGCAGCATCTGCAGGGCACTCTGTGGCTCTGGCAGTCTTAGCCTTCCCCAGGCCTCACAGGGTTCATTTCCTGCAGGACCTCAGGCTCCGGAGCAGGGAGCAGTCCAAAGGGCAGGGGAAGAGCCCAGTGAGCAGGTGGTTTGCTCCTGAGGATTCGCTGTAAAAACTGGGCAAGGGAACAGGTCTCTCCTAGCAAATTCCTGGTGCTTTCTCTTCCCCCTAACTCAAACACCTCCTAGCCCAGGGACTGGAGCTGTGTCAAAAGATGTCTCGATACAACATGGAGGGCCTAGAAAAACTTCCAGTTCTCGTTTGTGAGGCTCACCCCAGCCTTTGAGTTATGCCTGTCATTACACCCACTAAATCCTCTTCATAATCCCCCCCGCCAACTTTGGTGTATATCCCAGTGTGTGTTGTGTGTGTGTGTGTGGGTTTTCTGTTTAAGAACTGGACACTCCCAAAAGCCCCCTCTAAGGCCTCAGGTCCAGCCCCTCCCCCTGGGGACCCTCCTTTGGAACTTTCAGGGAGCCTGGTCAGCATCAGGCCAGGGGCCCAGGAGCATGGACAGGGTGCATTCCTGGGGGAAGGGGAGTGGAGAGGAGGGTTGTTCAAAACCCCCTCCTCTGTTCTAACATAAACCCCACGCTGCCCAGCCTGAAGCCCTCCCAAGCCAAGCTGAAGATGGTCAGTGTAGTGCCAAGAAAGCCCCTGGCAAGGCAGCAGGGCAGGGACCAGGGGCCTCTCCTGAGGTGGAGCCCTGTGTGCCCTGGAGCTATTCCACTCCTGGTGGGACCTGAGGCTCCAGCATTGGTCGGTCCCGCAGGGGTCACTAAGTAATGGGTGGTGGGAGTGAGGTGCCAGGCCTGGAGGGCATACGGGCCAGAGGACTGGGCATAATTTTAAACCCACTTTTTCTTT
>NW_005871208.1:633884-642908 GCF_000147115.1 Myotis lucifugus | reverse complement strand
ATCCCAACAGCCTCCTCGGTTTGCTTTGAATCTCATTTGCATAGCACTGCCAGTGGGCAAATCTGGGCGCTGGGGGGTGGGGAGGCGGGACAGGTGGGGGCGGGACAGGTGGGGGCGGGCCTCGGACTGAGCTGCGCCCAGGTGTGGCTCTCCGGGGGAGGCCTGACTGGCGTGGACGTCTAGGAAAATAGCTCCACGTTTGGCACACGGGATTGATCGCCATCGGACACTCCCGCCGTTTAAAGGGCCTCTCCCCCAATCCTAGCTGCGCACAGTGGGGAGGAAATGCCAAAGGAGAAGGAGGGGAACAGAGACTAGGGCCGACCTGGGACTGCTGAGCCCGAGGACCCAACAAAGGCCTGTGGTTAACACAGGCAGGAGCCTTATGGAACCCGTACTGCTGCCTTGAACTGTGATGCCATGGGTCTCATGGCTCTCCCACCTCCCCTCCCCGCTCCCACTTCCCCCTTCACCTCTCAGAGGGGCCTCTGCACTGATGCTGATGGGGCTGGTGGGTTCCGGGTGCTGGATTATGCTCCGAGGACTGGGAATGACGCCAAGGGGCTCTTGGGGAAGATGGCCCTCCTCCCCTCCCGCCCCTCAATCGCCCTGACCTGTGTGAAAGGGCTGGGGCGCAGCCTGGAGTGCTCTATTGAACTGTGCCCGACCCCTTAAATCATAGGTCAAGGATTTAGCTGGCCTGTCTGCTGCCATTCTGGCAGGTGGCCGCCTCCTCCCCAGCCCCCGCCTCTTTCTGAGGTCATCTGGGGATGTGGTGTAGATCAGGCATCCCTCCCCTCCTGGGCAAACATCCCCTTGGGCCCAGGTCTTATCTGAGCTGGAGTGGTCCTTTGTGAGGGATGGGCAATGGGAGGGAGTGGCTAGAGCTCTGGGCTCAGAGGCCAGCCTCTACAGGGAGGCTTGTGGAGAGGTTGGCAGGGAAGGAGGAGGCATTAGTCAAGGAAGGCTTCCTGGAAGAGGAGGAGAGAGTAGACACTGGAAGGGAGGGAGGAGCCAGGTCAAAGGAAAAGAAAAGAAGAGGCAATTCTCTGCAGGGGAACATCCTGCGTGAGGCAGGAGAAGGGAATGTGAGCTCCAGACTCTCTTACATGTCAGCTATAGTTGGTACTATGGCAGCCGCTGCCCAGCGTGAGGCTTCCTGCCTGGGCAGAAGAGGCAGGATGGTCAAAATTATTACTATCTAATGGGCACTTACTATGTGCCAGGCACTATGCTAAACACTTTGGATATATTGTTTCACCCAGTCTTTACAGAAACTAATGAGGTAAGTATTCGTAGAAATCCTGTCTTAGAGGTGAGGACACTGAGGCTCCGAGAAAGGTGGTCACTTGCCCAAGACTGCATAGGTGGCTGGTGGCAGAGCCCTTGTTCTTGTTCACCACTTTACACTGCTCACAGGCACCTCAAACTCAACTTATCCTCTTCTTTTAAATCCCCCAAAGCTGCTTCTCCTTCCATGTTTCTTATTTCCCTCTACCAGCAGCTACCTGATGATAGAAACAGATACTGCCTATAATCTTCGCCAAAAGCCTAAGAAGCAATCCCATCCACACTGTCTTTGGGTATCATCAGCCATCTGCGGGTTTCTGAATTCTGTTCCCTCCTCTCCTCGTACCTCTGCAGGATTCAGGCCCAGCTCACCCTCACCAGGGCCAGGTGAGGTAACACAGGAGCCTCACTGAATTCTTACTATGTGCCAGGCACTGTGCTGAGTTCCCTGCATTTTCTCTTAATTGTCACCAGAAGCCTGAGAATAAGTCCTGAGAACAGGTGGGGGTGGGGAAGTCAGGGGAGGTGAGAAGTGAGAAGAAGGCCCCAGCGGTACTGGGCTCGATCTGATGGTGGGTGGGGAGCAGACCCACCAGATCAAGCAGAATTTCCGTCTCTTGCCCTTTCCAGCTGTTCCTCAAAGCCCATAGTTTCCCAGGCTGGATCTGTATCTTGACCTCTGGGTGCCTCTCCCCCATTTTGCAAGAGGGATTGGGCTTCAAGTGACAGAAGACACAACTTAAAAATGGTCAAAACAGTAAGGATGTTCATTTACTTACTGTGTCGCAAAACAGGAAGCCCCAAGGTGAGGCTGTTGGTTAATTCAGTGACAACAATGTTATAAAAAACCCAGCTTTCTTTCTTTCTTCCTTCTTTCCTACCCAGCTTTCTTCCTTCCTTCCTTCCTTCCTTCCTTTCTACCTTCCTTCTTTCCTTCCTTCCTTTCTTCTTGCCTTCTTTTATCAACTTTATTGAAATATAATTTACATGCAGTAGAATGCAGATTTTAAAAGTACAGTTTCATAAGTTTTGACAAATGTATACTTGGTAACCACCATTCCAATCAAGATATAGCTCACTGACGTTATTCCAGAAAGTTCTCTCTCTCATCCATATGTGGTCAATCCCTCCCACACCCCCTGCCACAGGTAACCACCAATCTGACTTCTACCTCCATAGCTCAGTAGTGCATGTTCTAGACAGTCCTATGAATGGAATCAAATTGTATATACTCTTTTGTGTCTGGCTCTTTTGCTTCAGACAGTGTTTTTGAGATTCACGCTTTGTGTGTGTGCGTGTGTATCAGTTCATTTTTATTGCTGAGTAGAATTCCGTACTGTGAATATTCCCCCATATTTCTTTCTCTTTTCCCTACCATCCTATCATGTCCTTGTGCCCTGACTTCTCTTAGAGTCACAGATGGCTGCTGCAGTTCCAGACATCACATGCAGACAGCTCTCTCCAAAGGCCAAGAAAAGTTGTTTCTCCTTTGGCCTCTGAGAAATCTTTCCAGGAGTTTCCCAAAGAACATCTCTCATGTTTCATAGGCCAGAATCATACTTTACATGTCCATTCTTCAACGAAACACTGGCAGAGGGAAATGGATTCCCACAGTTGTCTCAGACTAATTGAGAGTCAGCCCTGGGGCTGGGGAGCGGTTCACTCCCCTGAAGAACATGGCAGCCTGGTTCCTGAGCAAAATCACGGCTCTTTTAGCAAGAAAGGAGGGCGGTGGCTATTGGTAAATAACCAAGAATGACCTTCTTCCTTATTAATACAATTTTGTTCAGGGAGCTACCTATCAAGGAACATAACTCTGTGTCCAACTCAGGAGTAAATCCGGATGCATCTACGTCGATCCTGGTAATCCTGGCCCCTGCCCAGGGGTTGGTGTAGGCTGGAGGGCAGTGGAAGACACTGATTGTGGCCAGCTAACATTCATTCTTCCTGTATAATAAAGAGTCAAAGTTTATTTAATGTTTCTAGTGTGTTTTTTGCAGGTAGGTGTGTCCATGTGACCAAGTCCCGACCAAGAAGATGTAAACAGGAATGTTCCATAGGCTACCCAGCTGACTCTTCTGGGGATGAATGCTTCGCCCTCCTGCTTTTGTTCCTTCTCGTCTACAATGTGGATCTTATGGTTGGAACCCTAGCAGCCACTTTGGAACATGAGGGGAATTTGAGAATGAAATCACAAATCACATGAGATGGGTGGCACCTGGCTCCCTGATGACACCGAAACTGCCTTATCTTCCTGTGAGAAAGAATACATTTCAATCTTGTTTAAATCGTTCTGAGTGTTGCTAACATATTCCATTGAACCTAATCCTGGCTAACACAGGCAGTAACAATTTCTGCTCAATGAGACAAGAGGGGGAAACTTTGGGATGTCTCTGGGAAAGACTTCCTCGCTTCTAAAAGGAGGCCCCTGAGAGTAATAGTCGGGACCACGTGGGATGAGTGAACTGCATCGGCCACTTTGTGACTGGAGGAGAACGGTCCAGGGGGCACAGCAGATGTGCTGAGGGTGTGAGATTCAAAGATGGAAGGGACCTGGGTCTCTGAAGAAGGTGTCGAGTCTTTGAATTAATCAACTCTGAGGCTACCATTTCTCATTCTCTAAAGTGCACAGTTGGTCACATTTGGACATTTCTGAAATCACCCTACATCTTATCATCATCGGCATTGTGGTCTGCTGTCAGTCACGCAGCCGTTGTGCTTAGCTGTCCTTCCTGCACATGTGCAAACGGAGGGACCTTCCTGCTGTCGTGGCAGGACAACTGCAACCCTGTGATGTTCCAGTCCTCACGCCATGGAAGGATTCTTGGCATCCTGACTGACACCTGGCCATCTACCAGCATCAGCACTTCCAGGATGGATGCCAGTGGCTTAGGAGCATGTGGTAGGCAGTCTGCAAAATAGCCCCCATGGTCCTCACCTCCTGCTAGTCACACCTTTATGTAGCCCCTCCCCACTTTGTTCTGGGTTGGTTTTTTTGTGACCAATGGGGTAGAGCAGAAATCATGATATGTCACTTTCAATATTAGATTTTAAAAAGACGATGGCCTCTGTCTTGAATGCTAGCTTGTGCTCTCTCTTGGGTCATTTGCTGTCGGGAAGGCCAGCTGCCCTGTCAGGAAGACAGTCAGACCACCTGTGGAGAGGCCCACGGGGTGAAGAACTGAGGTACCCAGCCAATAGCCAGCCAGGAACTGAGTCTGCCAACAGCGTGTGAGTGAGCCCTCCGTGACTGCCCCCCCACCCCAGCCCTACCCCTGACAGTTTGAGTGCCAGCTCATAAGAGACTTTGAGCTAGAACCACCCAGCTAAACCATTGCCTGGTTCCTGACCCATAGAAACTATAAGATAATAAATATTTGTTGCTTTAAGCTTCTAAAAGTTGGGATAATTTTTTTTCACAGTAATAGATAATTAATTCAGTCAGTCTTTTAAGAAATGCTATAGCACCAATACTTGTGATGGCCCAGATGGTGAGTCTATGTGGAAAAACACAGACATTGACAGCTCAGAGTTGAACAGTGATTCCAAGAATCAGACTCTGAATTCAATAAAGTTGAAAGAAAGCCCTAACCAATTTATTTCGCCCAGGTTTTCCTTATTACACATGCACAAGAGTAATAATATATGTTAAAAATATATTCCCATATAGATCTAAAAGAGCTTTTTTAACAAATAAAAATTCTAAGTGATAAGAAAGCCTTGTGTCAGTTTAATTGGCAGTACTTTTTTCTTTCCAGTGGTACAGGAAGTAACAGTGCTTCTTAACATCAGTGGCAAATCAGTTGGATAAAATATGATCATGTATTTTCCTTATTGGTAAGCCATTGCGGGGAGAGTTTTCTGGTACTTACAGCAGAGGATTTTAATCTGGGGGAGTACGGGAGTAGGGTGGAGGAGGAGGTGAGTAAGGAGAAGGAGAGAACAAGCATATGAAGGAGAGTGGGAGTAGGTTTGTGGCAAACAGCTAAAAAATATTGATAGGAAATCCATGCTGTTCGCTGTTTAAGTGTGTTAGTCCTAATCCTCCAATGGGTTATTAGGAGCCTGGAATCCCATGTCACCAATCGCTGGCTGTATTGGAAATGCCCGCATTTCCCAAACAAAAATGAAGACATGTGACCTGACACAGGAGTTTTGCTGAATATCATTCATAGACTTTGCTGAATCAGACAGATGTCCCATGAGCATCTTTTCATCCTTCCTCAGGATGCTCCCTGAGGGAGAGAAGAGCATCTATCATCAACCCCCTTTACAGATGGGGGAAGCTCAGGTCCCGTGTTAAATTCACAGGAAAGAGGGCAGATCAGGACTCGAACTCAGGCCATCTGGCTCTAAAGCGTGTGTGTGTGTGTGTGTGTGTGTGTGTGTGTGTGTGTCTTAGCCACTACATTGGGGCATGTTAGATCTGTGGGGAATTTAGCAACCACTGAATCCAAGCCCCTGATTTTACAGTTGAGGAGACAGGGGCCTAAATAGAGAGAAGGACTCGTCCAAGATCCACAAAGAAAGGGTGCCTGGGCAGAACTCCTGCTGTGTGGATTAGAGTAGTGAAAAGGAGGGGGCTGTAGACTTGGGTGCACTATCCCTCCCCACCCCGCCCCCAATGCAAGTGCCCCTTCTTTCCATTTCGGAGTGGGTACAACTTGGTGAGGGTAGAAGGGGGCTGGGGAAGCCACCCAGCCTCCTTCATTCTCGGGATTCCGAGGCAGCCATTGTCCTGGGAGGAATGCTCTGCCAGCAGCCCCAAGGGGCGGGGCCTCTTTCCAAGCCCCAGACAAGCCGGCTTTGTGCTCTCCACTCAGGGCCCCTCCTGGCCTTCACCAGCCAGGCCTTCTGAGCATTTTTCAGGGTTTCCAGGCCAGAGAAATTAAGTGATGAAGCTACTGGCAAAGGGATGGGCCTTGGCAGATGCACTGGGCCTTGGAAGGCCAGTCTGGGAGGGCTGCCTGGAGGAGATGTGAGAGCACCGCCCTGGGCTAGTGGTTCCACAATGCTACACATAGGTGTTCTCATTACTAGGAATTTATCCTAATAAGACACATGCAACAAGGCGGATGTTACAAGTCTGTTCACTAAGCTTTTATTTTTGGAAAAGAAATTCAACAACAAAGGAAACAAGCTAATTCTTGCATGTCCATATGATGGAATATTAAGCTGTCAAAAAATTACCTGGTATATGCCTGGCCGGGTAGCTCAGTTGGTTAGAGCATTGTCCCGGATACACCAAGGTTGCAGGTTTGATTCCCCCATCAGGGCACATACTAGAAGCAACCAATGAATGCATAAGTAAGTGGAACAATAAATTGATGTTTCTCTCTCTCTCTCCCTTCCTCTCACTCTAAAAGCAATTTAAAAAATTATGTGGTATAAATGTATTTATAGACAGAAAAAATATATTCAAAATATTTGTCTACAGGTTACAAAATAGTGTGGAGATCTCTCTCTTTATATATCAATATCTGGAAAAATGTCTGGCCTGTTCCAAAGTCTTAACAGTGGTTATCTCTGGGTGATGGGATGAGGGTGTTGGATTGTTTTGTTTTGTGCTTGTCTATATTTTCTAATTTTTGTAAAAAGGTGTTTTCCTTGTGTAACAAAAGTGCCTGAGGGTCTCTGATCTTCAACCAGTGCACTGCAGTGCCTCCCCACTCATGTCCATTACAGCACCTGACATTTCCTCGTGCACCCGCCTCTCTCCTCCACGGACCATGAGTTTCTCTAGGAAGCACTGAGGTCTTATTCAAAGACCTTACTCTGATGTAAGTCTCTACTCCTAGAACTTAGTACACTTAGGTGCCAGTACATACTATTGAATGAATGAATGACTGTTCAAACCTGGAGCCCTGGTGAGGCAGGTCACATTAGATCCACAAACCTTGTCTTTGTAGACGTATCTTTTTATACTTACTGTGTTCTCTGTATTTGTTTCCCTTTTGTTCTTTAACATTAGCAAAGCCTTTTGGAAAAGGCTGACAGCAAGAGTTGTCATGGGATCTGAACCAAAGCTTTAAAAAGGCAGGAACACTCCCCCTTTTCACCACACACTCCAGTAACTGGAGGCAGCCACCCTGGGGGCCAAGGGCACAGAGAAGCCCTTGGTCAGCTCCCCTTCCTGCCTGGGGGAGGGTTTCTATCCGGGACCAGTGCTTGGGAAGGATGGGGTTCCACACGCTGAGCCATGCGGAGCACAGACCCTCCCAAACCCCAGACCCAGAGAGGATCGGGTTCAAGGGTGGGCTGTGGATACTGAGGCTGGCCAATCAGGGAAGTCATCCTGGAGGAGAGGCCTGGAAGACTAGTTTAGGAAGGGGAGGAAGCCAGGGCAGAGGGGAGGAAAGCGGGGAACATGCCTGGGCAATTGGCCACTGGATGATTTAAGTACAACCAGATGTGCTGGGAATCTCCTGTCAGGCGAGCCCCGGTGAGGGCAGAGTCGGGGTGGGGAGACCTCCGGGCCACTTGGATTTCCAGTTCCCTGTTCTGCCCTGGGTCTGTAAGCTTTAGGGAAGGGAGAAGCCCAGTGGGGTTCCAGAGGAGCTGGCGTGTAGGAGCGTGAGCCAGGCAGGCTTGGGTGGAGTCTTCCCCTTTGGATGAGGTACAGGAAGGGAAGGATTCCTCCAGGAGGCAGGGTATTGGGCTCAACACCTGGGACCTAGAAAAAAGGGGTTAAGGGAGCTCTGGGGTAGGAACTACCACTTCTGCTGGGGCGAGGGATAGCTCCCCAGGCAGAAGAGGGGAGAATGATACCCCAGGGAGAGACTCTGATGTATTAAAATGGTGTGGGTGCTTAGTGAGAGGTTCTGTGGGACTGTGATAAAGGTAACAGGGTGAGATGACAGTTCAGGGTGGCCTGTTGGCCTAAAGGCTGTGCTGCAGGGTGGGGGCAGGGTGGGGGTGCTTCTGCTCACAGGCCAACCAAATGGCAGAGCCAGATGCAGGGTGAAGATTTTGGAAGTGGATCTCAGGGTCCCCAAGTATTGGGCTCCTAGGGGAGAGGGGGGGGTACTGATGGCAAGTCCCAGCTCCTCCTCCCAAGCCTTGTGTGGTCTGGCACAGAGCTGTATCTGCCCAGAGGAGAGGACACTTTTTCTAATTCTACGAAGAGCCCCTAGGCTGGCTGTGGGGTGGAGGTGGGACCCAGACAAAGCTGGAATAAGCACAAACGGTAAGGTTGTGAGTGGTTGGACAGGGCTGGGGAGGCACTGGGAACTGGAAGGCCAAGCAGCCAGAAGAGGAGGGCTAGGGCTTCCATTTGTGGGCGAGCAGCCTGAGCCCAGTGAAAGTGGGGAACAGTAGCAGCCAACAGGGTGTGGTGTCCACTGGGCATGCACCCCAGTCCCCAAGCCAGGACACATTTCCTTCCTTTCCTGCTTCTTAATGACTCCTGAGTGGCTCATGCCTAGGACCACAAAGAGAGGTCTCCCCGCCCTTTCCTCTTCCTCTCTTCCATTTCTTTCTCCCTTCCTCCCCCCCCACCCCATCCTTTCCCCAGGGCCCTTGTCTTTCCTTCCTCCTCACCCTATCTGCTCCTCCCTGCTCCTTCTCTGGCTTCACACATCTTCCCTCTAACTCTCCTCTCTCCCATTCAACCACTGAATGCTGGATTTCTCTCTGGCCAGCTGGGTATATATAAAAAAATAAAATTTAAAAAACACCTCTGTCAGACTCTCTGCCCCTCAGAGAGGGTATGCACTCGCACACCCCGTGACACCC
>NW_005871208.1:630887-633455 GCF_000147115.1 Myotis lucifugus | reverse complement strand
CTGACCTGCTGGGGGGGTGATCACCAGACGCCCTGCCCAGCATGTTCTCCAGGCAGGGGCTCTCCAGGCCACAGATCCATTGGCTGGGGACAGCCAGAGGGTCAGCAGGGCTTCTTCAGGGCCAGACCCCCCCCCCCCCCCGCACCCAGGCCCCACACATGAGCGCCGAGGGAGAGACATGATGAAGGGCCATTTGCCAGGATTCAATGTCAGCCCAGGAGGCTGGATGATGTATTAACAGGACTTTAATGAGCTCGCAGAGGGGGGTCACACTTCATTGCCTGAGTACTGGTGCAGGATGGGGGGCTGAAGGGTGAAGAGACCAGCCTCACCCCCACCTGCGAATGTGACTCATGCCAGTTTACCCATCAGAAACAATTCAGCACCTCCCAGATGCCGAACCTTGGAGTCCAGCAGAGGCCTCCTCAGCATGCTGGCCCACCCTCCTCTCTCACTGGGAAGGCCTTCCTGAGGTCTAAGCTTATCCTTCCTACCAGGACTGGAAGGGGGATGCAGGACTAGACCCCTGCTACAGGAGAGCACCCTATCAATTCTTTCCTCCATCCTAACGCCTGTCATCCACCCTGCCCTGGCCCCAGTGACTCCCAGCCACAATGCCCTGGCAGTGCCAGGTTTGCCCTGGTGCTAGTCTTGGTGGTTGAGGTCACTCAGCTCATGTGGACATTGGTCTCTCTGGCCTCTGACCCTTGGGGAGCCTGGCAGGCGGGGTGGAAAGAGTACAGTGGATTCTAGATCCAGCTTTGCTGTGTGACCCGAAGCATGTCACTCCTCTCTGGGCCTCAGATGCTCCGTCAGTAAGAAATACTAAACGAGGTCCTTCTACCTCTGTTACCTGTGGGGTTGTCCCTGCAGCAGGAGTTCAGCTCTTCTAGGGAGGTGGCTATAGCCCACTTCCTCCTACCTTTCTAATTCTGAAGCCAGGGGCTGCCTTCCCATTGAGAGCCTTGATAGATACCTCCCCTGTGCTGGGGTGTGGTCCCGGGGTGTGTGTGTGTGTGTGTGTGTGTGTGTGTGTGTGGAGTGGAGAGGAAGAGAGGATTATGGAGGTGGAGATCCTGATCTTGGTGAGTTTTAAAACCTGATTGGGTGCTGGTTTTGTTTCCATGGTTGGGCTGGGAAAAACATGGGAGCTATTGAGCCCCCCCCCTCTTCTTCCCTGAGGGTGGGAAGGGGGATGCCCTGAGAGGTCAGAACCCAGAACTCCAAGGGGAACCATCACTAGAAATGTTCAGAATTCTTCACAACGCAGAGGACAGAGCACTACCCTGCAGGCTGGTGGTGAAGGGTGCAGGGGCAACCCTGTCCTACTGGTACTTAGATTGAATTGCACGCAAAAGGGAAAAAAAAAACCCCCGCAGAAGAGAGGACCCTCAGACACTGCCTTGGGACCCTCTAGGTCAGCGGTTCTCAACCTGTGGGTCGCGACCCCTTTGGGGGTTGAACGACCCTTTCACAGGGGTCGCCTAAGACCATCGGAAAACACATATGTAATTACATATTGTTTTTGTGATTAATCACTATGCTTTAATTATGTTCAATTTGTAACAATGAAATTGGGGGTCACCACAACATGAGGAGCTGTATTAAAGGGTCGCGGCATTCGGAAGGTTGAGAACCACTGCTCTAGGTGCTCAACATCTCCTCCAGGAAATCTAGCTGCATCCTCCAACCTAAGCCCAGCCCCATCTATAACCTCCTGGGGCAATGAGTGCTGCTACGGTCCCTCACCCTGCAGGCTTCCTTTCCTGGCCGGATCACTTCGGAAGCTGAAGCCTCGTGCCTGTGTGTCCGATGGAGTTCTGTCTCTCCGTGGACTGGACGGTGCCTTTGGGACCCTGTCAGACGTCCCCAGCACTAGCCCAATGCCGCACAGCGATGGTTAATGAACACCTTGGGACACTCTGAGTGTCCACCCTCCATCTCCGCCTCCCACCATTCAGCCCGCCTGGCCTTCTTGGGGAAACCCTTCTCGGGGAAGCACGTTTGTAACTCACACCCCACCCTCAGCGGCCGCGTCCCGGGCTCGCGCTCAGCCCCGCACGCTCCGCTCTGAGTGGCCCTGTGCAGGGGGTGGGCTTGCCGGCTGTGCGTCCAGCCTCTGCCTCCCGGGCTGGCCGGCCCCGGCTGGTACCAGGAGGTGCTCCGTTCACCTGGGGGCGGGGATGGAAACGAGAGTCAACAAGGCTTTGGCCGGCCCAGGGGCGCAGGCCGAGGGGAGAGGGGTCCGGGAGCTAGCGGACCCGGCGGGCGGGCTGCCTTCCCCTTTGCCCTTCGACCCAGGAAGCCGCTCACACCCGGCGGACTCGCTCGCGGGCCGCTGCCCAATCCCGGCCTCCCGCTCGCCGGCCCGCTCCCCCACCCGACCGGCCGGCCCGGCTCCACCCGCACCCCAACTTCCCGCCCCGACGGCCAGGCAGAGGGGGCGGGCCGAGCGGGCCAAGGACACTGCACACAAGGGTCATTGGCTCCTTCGCCCCCGAGTGGCTAATTTATTTCAGGGCCCGTGGAGGGCGCGGGGCGGGCCGGCCGGGGGCGGGAGGAGGGCCC
>NW_005871208.1:619213-630745 GCF_000147115.1 Myotis lucifugus | reverse complement strand
GATGGGGAGATTATACTATCATTGAGAAATAGGAAGGCCTCCTTTTTATGGCCAACCTCACAGCCCCAGGTCCCGCTTCCCGCCCTGGGGGGCTCCACCCGCACCGGGCTCCCAGAATTGAAAAAGCGCCCCACCCCTCCCAGCCCCAGGCCCTGTGCCCCCCCGGCCCCGGCCCCCCGGCCCCCGGGGCCCGGACGCCCCCTGAGGGCGGCGCAAACCTCCATCTATGGACCGGGCCGGGGATGGCCGAGGTTCCCGGGGCGCGGGCCCGGCCCGGGCAAGGCGCGGGGAGCGCGCGGCCGGACGGGGTCAGGGGTGGTGACCGCTCGGGCCGGGTGTCCGGAGCTTTTGTCCCGCGGGCGCGCGGCGGGGCGAGGGTCGGAGAGGGCGGGGGCTGCAGGTCGCGGGGTTCAACTAGGCGGCGGTCGAAGGGCAAGACCCGCGAGAGACCCGGCGGGCGCGTGGGGGCCGGGGGTCGCTGCCCCGGGGAGGCGCGGGCCGGGGAGGGGACCTCTCCGCCGCCGCCGGGCACCCTCCTCGCCGCCCCCTCGGTGCGGAGGCTGCGGCAGTAGCGAGCTGCCGTCTCTGGGGGGAGCTTGCGGGATGGGGGGTGGGGAGCCAGGATTTGCGGGTTCGGGTCCCAGAAGGATCCGGTGTCCGGAGCCCGAGGGCCGGCCCGCAGGCCCCTCCCACTCCGTCAGGTCTTTGTCCAGCGGCGTGTGTGTGTGTGTGTGTGTGTGTGTGTGTGTGTGAGAGAGAGAGAGAGAGAGAGAGAGAGAGAGAGAGAGAGCGCGCGCGCACGGGGGTGGGGGGTGGGGGCTGGGTTCCTGGCCCGGAGGTCCCCCAGCATCGTGACGGGCAGTGACAGGAGACGGAGGCCACTGGGGGCCCCGCGCCCCTAACCCGAGCCCTTCCTTTCTTCTCCCCTGGCCGTGAGAGCGGAGACCCCGCTCAGGGTCAGGGTGCTGCGGGGAGCTGCTCTCACCTGCACCCACGGGCTGCAGCCGACAAGGGAGACCCACTGGCGCCCGCTCTAGACGGAGCCCCTTAAACTTGCCCACTCCGCCCGCGCGCGCTTGGTCCGCACCGATCCCCTCGCTGGGAGCCCGCTCTGTAAAGGGCCCTCCGCAGAGCGCTGGGCACACAGTAGGTGCTCAGCAGACGTGGGCCCCCTTGCCCGGCCCCTCCATCCCGGGTGCCCTTCCTGGGCGGAGGCGGCCTGGGCAGGGGTCTGCGCGAGGGAGAGTGTGAGCGGCCTGGGGCGCAGGGGTGGGTGGACGGGTGGGTGGGCTGTCGAAGGGACGGTCACTAAATCAGGATTAGGCCGTGGGGCTGTCAGGCTGCCTGGCCCGGTCGCCATGGATACCTAATTTGGAGGAGAATAGAGGACGGGAGAATGTTTGTGTTGTAGTCCGCACGGCTGCGGCGGCTGAGCGGCCTCCCGACCCGGCCCAGCAGCCGAGGACCGGGGACCCCGGGTTCCAATTTCCATTCTTGGGCTTTCTGCGGCGGCAGAACTTCTGCGGTTTCCCGGGCCCAGAACCTTTCCCGTGGGTTCTTTAGGAGTGGGCCGGGTGACGCTGGGTCAGAAAGGACTCTGGCCATGCCCAGGGAACCCTCCGACCCTCCCGGACCCAACCCTGAAACCCCGGTGCATTCGGTCTGGACCCGGCGGGGCCGGGGTCCCCCCGAGCTTCTCTCCGGGAGCGAACGCCGTCCTCCCTGTGCCTTAGCCCAGAGGACGGACGCGCCGGGCGACTGGGTGCCGCGGCTCTGCGGAACCCCAGCAGCCACACGGGTGCCCCCGCGGCCGCCGAGCTGCGGGGCAGGAGGCGGGGCCGGGCGTCCGCGGGTGGGCGAGAAAGGGGCGGGGCTGGCGGGCCCCGCGGTGCTGGGTCGGGTGACAGGCCTCGTAAATCCCCCTTCCTCGTATTTAACACCATTTCATTTATTTCCACTTGATTCCATCGGGGTCCGCAGCAGCCCCCCTTGTAAGGAGTGAGCCCTGTGCCCTCGCTGTCATGTCTTCTGCGGGAAAGCCCACTTGGGCCAAAGGGACTTCAGCTACTCGAGGCAGTGGAGCTGCTCCGGGAGAGGCCCCCAAGACCCCATTCCTCAGGAGGACCCCGTATTCCGAGGAGAAGGAGAGGGGGCGGAGAGACACGGGACGGCCTCCGAGGCCCTAGGCCCTAGGGATTTTCTGGCTGCGGTATAAGGGCGGGGCTGGGCCTAGGGTCCTGGGAATGGACAATGCCAGTTCAGGGACTGGGGAGAGGTACCAGCGCCCAGTGTGTCGTTCCCAGCGCCCTTATTTGCTGTCCTCCTAGTCCTGCCACAGCGTTTTATGGAGCAGAGTCCCCTCCCCTCCCCCACCTGGCTGCAGCTTTATGGCTGAGGTCTCAGGCTCTCCACGCAATTTCACGCCTCTCTGCCTTCGCTCTTGCTGTTCCCCCAGCCAAATGCCTTCCCCATTGTCCCTGTCTTTCCACAACCTCCCCATTCTTCAAGGCCCAACTCGGGTGCCACACTTCCTCCGTGTAGCTTCCCCAGAGCCCCCAGCTCTTGCTCATGTTCTCCTGGCCCTGCACCTGTGCCTCCCTTCAGCCGCGTGGCTTTGCCTTCTGGAGGGTAGAAGTGGAGCGTATACTTCCTTGCACCCTACACGGGGGCTCAGCACCTTACGGGTACCCCATAAATATGTGTTAGCTGGATTAAAGGGCTTTCATCAGGACAACCTGCAAAGCATAGAATCTGGACATTTTCAGGCAGATGGTTCTGTGCTCCTGGGTGGGTGGAGACCCCTGGGTGGTGGTTCTCTTCCCCTCATTGCTGAGTCTCCCCCTCCCCCCAAGGCGGGGAGGACTTTGCCCCTTCCTTTCCCCACAGACCAGCATTCTTTCCCTGCCATTATCATCCTGTTAAACAGAGAGGCCAGTCAGGATCCATATGGATCACATTAACAATTGCTTATTATCTGGGCCAAGACTGCCCCCACTCTCCGCCCCAGCGCCTACTGCTGCAGTTGCTGGGCCCTTAGGAGCCCCCGTCTCCCTGCCTGCCCCTCCCCCCACCATTGGTCAGCCAGGGAGGCCAGGGGACAGGCTGGTCTCCCTCACCTTCCCTGTGCCTTCTAGCAGGACTTTGCTTCTTCTTGGCTTGTCTGGCAGTCAATGACTCCTTTACCCAATTTAATGAGAACCAGGTTCCCCACAGGAGCACAGCTCAGTGAGGTTTCAGGGCTGCAGCAGGGAGCAGTGGACCCAAGGCCCAGGTGCACCTGTGGTCTGCAACAGCCCCTGCCTTCCAGGTGACAGAGGTGAGCCCCACTAGGCCGACCAGGGGGTATACCGGTGTCTTCTGCCACCTCAGCCCTGGGCTGGCCCTGCTGTCTTATGGGAGCTGGCAGGCTAGTGAGGAAGATCAAGACAGGAGAGACCCTGCAAGACTGGGCCCAAGACTTGTGCTGCAGTCAAAGAAGCAAGACATTTGAGAGTTTCCTAGGGCAGCAGCTGAGTTAGCCTTGAAGGTTGGGGAGTAGTTTATGTTGAAATGCATGTAGCCCAAGAATACTAGGCATAGAAGAGGCCTTCAAGATTACCCAGTCTGGGGGTCCCTAACATTTTTTATTTACAGACCCCCTCAAGGAACCAGCAAAAGCTGTCCCCAGAAAAGTGCACTTGCATCAGTTGACACTAGACTTTGCATTCTGCTTTAGAGATTCTTGGACCACCACCACCACCCCTGGAGTCCATGGGACCCTACACCTAGTCCACCCCCTTCGGAAGTGCTGAGGGCAGAGTTAGCCTGCAGCCCAGCACGCCTTCCTTCACATGCAGCGCTGTTTCATGGCCTTATTACTGGCAGGTGAACAGGATGAGCTAAGGGACGAGGCGTAGTGGATCAAGGTGACAGGCTAGGCTTTGAATGGGAAAGGTTCCCACTGCCCAGGCCAGGGTGTGGGTTCATCATCTCATCTCTTGAGTGTGGGCCTGGAGAGACCATGTCCAGGGCTGATTTTGTCTTAGGATCCATTTGTCCCCAGGAACCAGGATGTGTGGCAGGGAAATCTAGCTTCTCCAAGCATTTCATAAATGTCTTGATAAATCATAGCTAACACTTATGCAGCACCCATTAAATATTCTATATGTCATCTGTGAAATGGGACCAAGAACCGTGCCTACCTCATAAGCATTATTGTGAGGATCAAAGGAGTCAGGAGTCGAGCTGGGATTAATCAGGGATTGATAAAAAGATGTGACAGAGAGGCTGCATTTTGCTCTAACAAACCTATTTTGAGCACCTGCTGTGACCAGCACTGTGCAGGGTGCTGGGTGTACCTCAGCCAGGCTCCGAAGAGCTCCCAGCTTGGGCACCTGTGTACCAGGCCATGAGCTGGGCCTTCACACCTCAGGTCTCCTGTGACAACCCTCAGTTTCTCCCGTGGCCAGGGAGGATCAGAGCACATCCCTAGCCCTGGCATTGATGGCTTTCCCACAGACGCCTAGTGTAGCTCATGACCACACTCACTGCACACTCAGCAGGGCCCTGTGCCAGGCCCCGGGTATTTTATCCAGGCAGCCATTCATCCAACAACCATTCTTTTCGGATGTGGTCCCACTTTCAAGGAGCTTGCAAGGCAGTTGGGGAACGAGAAGAGGCAAAGGGACAGGCTATGCTTTCAGGACCTCTCCTTGTACCCCCTGTAGAAGGGAGCCACTGAAGGCGTGTGGGCTGGGGGTGACCTGCTCAGAGCTGTGGAATGGGCACAGGATGACTGGAGAGGAGAGACCCAGGGAAAAGACCAGTACTTGACAGCAGGGCGTTGCATCACCAGTGGAGTTTCAGAGACTGAGTTTCCTCAGGGGTAGCCTGTTCATAGGCGACAGAGACCCTAATTCGGTGAATGAGTGGGAAACTGGGAGGGTCTAGTGGCTGCTGTCTGGCCTATTTGGCTCTTGGATCCTCAAGAGTCTGGGGTGTTTGTTCTTTTTTCCCAAGCCAGTGGGGAAAGAAAAACTGGTGAGATTCAGGTTCTACTGAAACAAGAGCACCCTGTCCCCTTCATGTGGTTCTGCCCTGCCCCTACCCAGTCTGCCTCTGGTTTCCCTGGAGACTCTGGCCACCAGGGGACATCACCCCTTCACTCGGCTCCTCATTCATTCGTGGCCAGACCCTCACTTCTTTATAAAGGGGATCCTTTTCTAGACAGACTGAGTCCTGTGTGGGATGCCATTCCTATGTCACTGTCTCTCACACTGAGTCTTCTTCAGGCTGAAGTTTTAGGGTCGAGCTGCCTGCCTCTTTGGGTTGGGGAGGGCAGCTGGAGGACTGCGAGGTGGTCAGTTCAGTGTGGGACTTGGGTTGACGGTGCCTGTTAGACATGCAAGTGGCGATGTCCCAGAAACAGGGCAGAGAGGAGGGGAAGAGCCCTTCCCCAGAGAGCCCCTCCCAGGAGAGGTAGCTTCTTCTGCCGAATGCCTGTTCTGATGGGGAGCTCAACACGTCCAGCGACAACCCACATGTCGTCAGCTAACATTAAGCCAAACATCTTTTTAAAAAACATATTTTGATTTCAGAGAGGAAGGGAGAGGGAGAGAGAGAGAGAAACATCAATGATGAGAATCATTGATTGGTGGCCTCCTGCACGCCCCCTACTGGGGATTGAGCCCGCAACTTGGGCATGTGCCCTTGACTGGAATCAAACCTGGGACCCTTCAATCCGCAGGCCGAAGCTCTATCCACTGAACCAAACTGGCTAGGGTCAGACATCTTCCATGAAGGATTCACCTCATTCGCGGAGGGGGAAGGACAGCGGGGCTGCAACGAGTTGCATAATCTGCCACCCGACAGTCATTCAGGTGTCTTTCTCACACGACCCATTCCCCTAGCCCTGGTCTGTATGCAGCTGGCTGCCCTGGCTCCCTGATCAGTTTCCTGGTTTGTAACATGGGAGTAAGAGTTGCACCTGCTGCCAGGGTTATTGTGAGGATTAAAGGAACTAATGTGTGTCAAGCATTTAGCGCAGTGCTTGGCATGTGTGTTGGGATCTGTACAGCAGCAGAAGGAAAGGGTTGCTGTGGTTGTTCAGACTTTGCCTAGCACCCTCCCCCCAAGTTCTCAGTCTCTCTCTGTTCCTGTGGCCCTGCAGGTGTGGGGGGGCCATCCCCTTGAGGACAACCCTGCCCACTCACACCCAGGTAGACCGGCCAGGCTGCATAGCTGGAGTTACTCAGCTCAGCACCCCAGGGCTGGGAAGGGTGGAGGAGGGGACAGAGGCCCCGCTGGGGAAGCCTGGGTGGGCTGCCTGGGCCTGCTTCCTTCCTTCTGCTCAGGCCCGGCCCTGCAGGGGTGTGTCTCTGACAGACCTCTAGGCACTGGGAGGGGGGCAGGTTGGAGCCCAGGAACATAGGATCACCTAGACTTTAAAGCTTATGTATTTTGGAGGTCACATGCCATCTAAATGGATTCAATTCCACCTTGGATCCTAAACCTGGCTTGGTGGGTGGGGGGATGGGACTCTAGTCTCGTGGGCTGAGATATGTGGTCCATGACCCCTGATGAGTTCATGGATAGAATGATATTTCAATGCTATCAATTTCCTCTGTGGCCCCATGTATTTTTAAATTTCTTCCCCCGGCTTTACTGAAGTATAATTGACAGAGTTGTCCTGTGTATTATTTTTTTATTGAGGCATAATTGACATATTGGTTTCAAGTGTACAACATAATGATTTAATATATTTGCAAAATGATCACCACAATAAATCTAGTTCACATCTCTCACCATACATAGCTATATTTTTTCCGTTGTATTTTTATCTTATGCATTGAAAAAAAGTTATTTTTGAGAACAGACAGCATATTTACCAGACTGGAAAGGGGGCATCTGACTGAAAACTGGTAAATAGCCCTGAGCTCTTCCTCCATCCCACACCCATGCAGGGCCGAGTGCCCAGGGACTCGGAGATGGGCGCTGGGCGGGCCTTACCCAGCCCTGGATAGCTGTGGTGCCTGAGTGGGATAGTAACCACAGCCCTCTCTACCTGGTGCCTGCGTGGCTTGACTCCACTCAAGGCCCTGGGAGCCTTGTGCATAGCTGTCACTGTCTCCATATGTGGTGGGAAGCCCAGGGAGGGGTTGGCTCTAGCCAGGGCAAAGCACAGAGTTCAACTGCAAATCTTGCCTCAATGCCTCGATGAAAAAGTGCCTCAATGAAAAAGTAAATCATGTTTAAAAATTACTTATTATAAGTAACTAGAGGCCCAATGCACGAAATTCGTGCAAGGGGCTTGGGCCCCCACCGCCGCAGCGGCTGCCTCTGCCCCGGCCCCCACCCACCCCAGTAGCTGTCTCGGCCCTCACAGCCCTGGCTTCATCTGGAAGGTCATCTAGAAGGATGTCTGGTCTAATTAGCATATTACGCTTTTATTATTATAGATTCCTCTAGTAAGAAAATACTCCAAAGCCCCTTCTCTTATCACCATTGCATCAGGGAAAGTTTTCTGAGGGAGGGGACTTTGGGAGGGTAAAGGACATGGTGGAAAGGGAGCAAGAAGGGGCTGCTGGGCTAAAGAACTGCTGTGCAAAGGCCCAGGGGTAGGGGTGTCTGAGCAGGAAAAGTGACATCAACTCTTAAATAAGGCCTTTGAGTGGCAGATAGATGTGCAGGGGACCAGTTCAGGCACCCAAGCGGGAGCCAGCAATAGTGTTAGAGTCAAAGTGGCCAAATAGTCTGGGAGCACCCCAGCTGCAGTACCAGGAAGGCAGCCTTCTAGGCAGAGGGACTGACAGAGCAAAGGCCTGGAAGCGTGAACCTGTATGGCCTAGAAAAATGAACCATTGTGGCTGGAGGGGCTAGAAGAGACCAGATTGGCAGGATCCAAGGCTGGAAGGAAGGAGAAACTGACTCACCGCTGGTGCCAGGCTAAGGGGTTTGGTGTCTACTCCATGGTAAGTGGGGGCTGAATGTGTTTTAGATAGAAGGACCACCCTGGCAGCCATTCAGAGAAGGACTAGGAGGGCAGACACCTGAGGTCAGATGCTGGGCCAGCTGTGGTGGGCGAGGTGAGAACTGTGGGTCATTTCAGAGAGGGTGTCAAGGGGACTCAGTGACCAGCTGGATGGGTGGAGGCTGCAAGAGTGGAGACACAGGGCCTCCACAGTTTCCAGCTGGGTGAAGGACGGACTCTGGGGAGAGAAGGCAGAGATGTTTTCCCTGGGGAGTCTGAGGTCTTAGTGGGCCTCCAGGGGGTCCTGTAGAGTCCCCCTAGATCCCTAAATCCCCCCCCCCCCCCGAAGTTCCCAGGGACCATGAAAAGTGTGGCTCAGCATGAAGTTGGTGTGGCAGGCTCTCCAGAAGGACCTGAGGGGCATGTGACCTTGCCTGGGCAATTTCCAAGAGGCAGAAGTTTGGGGGTGGGTGGGGGGGGGTGGGCATGTCCAAGTCCCAGGGCTCCTCCCTCTGTTGTCAGAGGAGGAGCTGGTGAGAGATGCCTCAGGACACATTCAGAGGGGCCAGGTGTCAGGCTAGGGCGGTTTGGGATTCAGGGATGGAGCCCAGTTCGCCCCACAGCCTCTGCAGACCCACCTGACAGTCAGCCCGTCAGGGGTGTGACAGGGACCTCCCTCCCGCAGGGCAGGGCTCTCTAATCTGTGCTCAGCAGGCAACTGGGACGGTTCTCTTCTCTCCTTGAGTCCCTCAAGCCCATTGGATGTTTTTGGCATCAGAAAGCATCCTCCTTTCTCTGCCCCCTCCGGACCCCTCTCCCCACGCCCCTTTCCAAGGCTGAAGCTCCTAGCCAGCCCTCTGAGGAGCCAAGTCAGAGCCTGCCCTGGTGTCCTGCCCCCACTCCAGCCAGTCCTGACAGTACACCTTCCTTCAGTGCCCTCACACCAGCCTGTGAGGGGGCTGCCATGCCCTCCTGCTTCTCCCTGGAAGAAGCAGAGATTGAGACCCCCGAACCCCATCTCAGAGGCTGACTCACTCCCGCACCATCTGAGCCACAGGAGGGAGGTGGGGCTGTGAGCTGCACATGGATGCCCTGGGTTCGCTAATGTGGACTCAGGGGCCCCAAGCTCTGGGTCAGTTAAAAAAAAAATTAAAAAAAAAACAAATATATATATATATATATATATATATATATATATATATATATATAAATGATTTCAGAGAGGAAGAGAGAGAGAGAGAAAAACATCAATGATGAGAGACAATCCAATCACCGAATGGCTGTCTTCTGCATGCCTCACACTGGGAATGAAGCCCATAACCCAGGCATGTGCCCTGACCGGGAATCGAACCATGACCTCTTGGTTCATAGGTCGACACTCAACTGGGTTAGTCTTTCAGGCTGGCCTTCAGACACCTGCCTATCTCAAGTCGCTAATGGTCCAGTCTGCATTTGTGGGTCCCTGGGAGCAGCCAGTGACGGTGAGGAAAAGGGAGAAGGGAAGGAGTGTGCCCTGCTATACAATGGGCCTGCACACAATGCCCGCTCAGCAGCCTGTTGTGGTGACTGAGTGACATGGAGAACAAGCCCAGCCCAGTATGCAGTGGCCTCCCCAGGAGATAACAGCCCAGCCTTCCAAGCCTCTGGAATGCACAGACATAGGGTGACCCCTCCCTCCTTTTCTGTCCCTCTCAGGGCCCAGGAGTTGAAGTCTATCCTTAACCTGCTCCACCTAAGCTCAAGTAGTGAGAAGAGGGTGTGCAGGGTGGGCAGTTCCCAGCCTCAAAGACTCCCTTAACTTGGCTTCAATGTGCAGCTGGTCTCCAGTAGGCACTGGGGAGAGGCCAATCAGCCTCACTGGCCCTTCACGGAGGGATGAGGCCTGGTCGCCTCAATGAGAACTTGTATTTGCTGCACCCTGGTAGCCTGGAACCTCCCAGAGGTACCGTTGGTTTAAAAGAGGAAGCCTTTTAAAATATATATACTAGTGGCCCGGTGCATGGAATTCATGCACATTAAAAGGAAATTAATTAGAGGAAATATTTTAATATTGCTATTTGCCCTTTCTCTATAATAGAAGTGTCAGAGATGAAAGAAAATTAGTAAATGTATATGAAAATCTTCTTCCTGTCAGAGTCTGGGGTGCACCATGGGACCCAGAGTCAAGTCCCCACCCACCCACGTGTGCCTCAAAATCGCGTGAGACCTAGATCCAGCCGGCCCCCCTCATTGGGCTAGATCCAGACCTGGCCGGTCCCACCCTTGTCAAGCCCTGCCGGGTGGGGGGCGCAGCCTCAGGTCCCCCAGCCCAGGCCGGGGCAGGGGACACGGCCTGAGGTCCCCCGTCAAGCCCCGCCAGGGAGGGGAGTGGCCTCCCATCCCCCTGTCAAGTCCCGCTGCGGGGGGGGGGGGCAGCATCAGGTCCCCCGGCCTGTTGCCGGGGTGGGGGGCATGGCCCAGTGCCAGGGTGGGGGACGCGGCCTGCGGTCCCCCGGGCCCAGCACCAGGGCAGGGGGTGCACCTTGAGGTCCCCTGTTAAGCACTGCCAGGGTGGGGGCATGGTCTCAGGTCCCCTGTCAAGCCTTGCTGAGCGGGGGGCACGGCCTGAGGTCCCCTGGCCTGGCACCAACCCCCATCAAACCCCACGGGGGGGGGGTGCGGCCTTAGGTCCCTGCTGATTGCTCCTTAAGGCTCGTTATGGGAACTCAGCCTCAGCTGTGGGTGCAGCCATCTTTGTGGCAGAGGGATGGTTAATTTGCATGTTTCTTTCTTATATAGGAGATTATATATATATATATATATATATATATATATATATATATATCGATTTCAGAGAGGAAAGGAGAGAGAGAAACATCAATGATGAGAATCATTGATCAGGTGCTTCCTGCACGCCCCCTACTGGGGATCGAGCCCACAACCGGGGGCAAGTGCCCTTGACTAGAATCAAACCAGGGACCCTTCAGTCCTCAGGCTGATGCTCTATCCACTGAGCCAAACCAGCTAGGGCAAAAGAGGATGCTTTTTTACCAGAATGGTTTTCAGTTGCTGAAATTCCTGCAGCCTCACTAAGTGAAGGGAACACAATTTAGGCAGGTGAAGACAGATTGTGTTTTCTTCTGGGGGAAAAAGGTAATAACCGGGCTAGGGGGAGGGAGGTGGCGGTGCAGAAAGGGACTCAGAGCAGCCCCAGCAGCACACCATCAGGAGGGGCAAGGGGAAACCTGGAGGGACTGTTGGGAAGACGGGGTGGGCGGGGGTAGGATTCAGAGCTGGAAAAGTGATTAGTGGTGTTGATGAGGCTGAAGTCAGCTCCTGCAGCCCCGGGCAGCACAGGAGAGAAAAAGAGCTGTTATTCCCAGAGGACAGACAAAGGTGGCTGCCCGGTGGGCCACCCCCAAAAGGCAGCCAGATCAGAGAGGGTACAGGCAGTTCCCTAAGCCCTGGGGATGGGTGCCCCTCCTAGGGATTCGGGGTGGGATCGTGTCTGCAGATAAAACGCTGGGGGCCTGTGACCTGGGCCAGCTCCTGGCTCCCCAGGACCTTCTGCAAAAGTAGGGGAAGCCCAGGAACAACCCCCACCT
>NW_005871208.1:616456-618736 GCF_000147115.1 Myotis lucifugus | reverse complement strand
ACCCTGGAACGAGGATTAACGGCCAGAACAAACTCGTCCCTACCTGGTCAAGCTGGTTAGGGAGCCTACCTGTCCATCTTTACATCCTCTTATTATATCTTGACATGGTGGGGACTTACTCAGTGTGTGTTGAAAGGATGGATGGATGAGTGACCACGTGAGTGGCTGCACCTTTAACTGCGGTTGTGTCTGCTGGAATAATCCAGCACCTATGCATTCCTAAATCTCCTAAGAGGCCCCTCCTCCCCTCACTGAGATTTGCTTTTAGCCCGAGCCTGGCTGACACAAGGCCGGACATGAGGGACTGGCCAGGCCTCGGGGGACACAGCTGTGACCCCCGGACTCTGTTGCCACTTGAGAGTGCTTTCACTGTGGTCACGTTTCTCCCTGCCAGCCCCCATCTGTCCTTGGGACTTGATGAGGATGAGGATGGTAAACGAGGGGGGATGGGTGTTGAGCAGCTGATGGGGAGGGAAGGGAGCACAGCCTAAAGGGCCAGATGACAGACAGCCCTGTCCTTCCGTCCTCTGCTCCTCTTCCGCCCGCCCCTCTCCTCCCTGCGGCAGGCAGGACAGGCTGGGCTGGGGGGGAGCCCTGCCTCCCTCCTTCCTGGGGAAGCTGGAGCTAAGCTCGCCATTGAACTGCCTGGGAATCCTAGGGAAGGAGTCTGAGTCCTAGGGAAGTCTACCCAGAGAGCCTAAGAAGTGAGACTCCTGTACAAGAGAAAGCGCAGAGGATCCCGTTGTCGCGGGAAGCACCCTGGCTGCAAACCTAGTGCTGGCCTGGGTAGAGCTCTGTCCAGTAGGGCTTTCTGAGAGATGGGAATGTTGTGAGTCTGCGATGCCCAATCCAGCAGCCACGACCACACATGACTGCTGAGCGCTCAGATCGTGGCTAGTGCTATTGAGGAACTGAAATGTTAATGTAATTTATCTTTAATGATATATTTTTATTTTTAATAATAATTTAAATTGTAAAAAAACTAATACATTTAAATTCAAGTAGCCACCTGTGGCCAGCAGCTGCGATTTGGACAGCATAGGATTAGAGTCTGTGTTGAGGGATAGAACCAAACGCTTGGGTGCAAACCCCTTTCTGGCTGTGTGACCTTGGCCAGGCTCTTCCCAGAATGGATGCTCCCTCCCCCGCCTGTCAGACCACCCAGCCCCAGTGTGGACATATGCAGTTAGGGGTCATCTACTCCTGTAGATGGGGGTGCTTTCACTGTGGTCACGGGCTGAGCTACTCTTAAGTGGTCCTAGGCCACAAGGGGCCAAACACCCAGGGATAGACCTACAGCCCAGGGTGGGAAAGGAGTGGCTGTATGGAGCTCTAGACTTTGCAGCATCTTAGGAACTTCCATGGGGTTGCCACTCCTAGAAGGCTCCCTGGAAGAGGGGGCTGAAGGCGCGCTTGGGCTGGAGCTGTGCCTGAGCGCTGAGCTCTGGGACGGCCAGGTGTTGGCACCTACGCAGCTTGACCAAGGCTGGCAGAATGTTCTAAGAATCCCCGTGTCCCCTCTTACCAGGTGTCAGGAACTTCGGAGAATCACTCCCACTCTTTGAGCCTCCAGGTCCTCTTCTGTAAAATGGGGAGAATATGAGTGTCTGGCAGGGAAGTTGTGCGAGTGAAACTGAATGGTAACCATGAGAGCTCTTTGCAAACACTAGTAGGCTGGGGGAGAGGGAAGGTTTATCCTCAAGGGTGCTGGGCCCCTGGCCTGGCCTGGCCTCTCAAGAGGACAACAGATGGTCACAGCCTGTCTGTGGCCCTGACCGAGGACACAGGAGGGATTTCTGCACCCGCCCCCCCCCCCCCAGTGTGTGCACACAGCCCAGATGGGGGCCACTTGGCCAGCCTCAGTCAGGCTGACCTCCTGCTGTTTGGCATTTGACATATGAAGAGTCCAGGCCCAGAGTACACCCCCACACACCTCCCCCCCTCACCCCAGAGAGGAGCCAGACTGGGGGGGAGGCCTCTACCTTGAGGAAGCAGGATCCCAAGGGCCCTGATCTCTTTACCATGTGTCCGGTGGCCTTTGATGGGAATTCCATTGCCCCTTTTGTCCTCTCCCAGAGGCCTGGCTGGGGGAAGAGAGGAGGAAGGTAGAAAGAAAGAAAGAAAGAAAGAAAGAAAGAAAGAAAGAAAGAAAGAAAGAAAGAAAGAAAGAAAGAAAGAAAGGAAGGAAGGAAGGAAGGAAGGAAGGAAGGAAGGAAGGAAGGAAGGAAGGAAGGAAGAAAGAAAGAAAGAAAGAAAGAAAGAAAGAAAGAAAGAAAGAAA
>NW_005871208.1:599212-600961 GCF_000147115.1 Myotis lucifugus | reverse complement strand
TCCTGGAGAGTAGAGCCCCCTGGACTCAGTGCTTGAATTATACACCAGGCTTTCAGGAGAGCTTTTAATGTTCCTCCCCACTGAGAGAAACATCTAAAGGGGTGCCTGGTGATGATTGCTCCGGGAGATTGGACCAGGGTTCAGTGAGCCCTACTCTCTACGGACTTGGATGTCCAGACCCCCCTTGTTTCTATTTGGATTATTATACACCTGCTGTATGTTTGGCACTGAGAACATAGAAATGATTAAGCACAACCACGGTTCTGAAGAGCCCACAGTATAGGGTAGGGAAAGCTGAAAAATGGATCCTTTGAAAACACAGCTGCATAGAGCTGCTTGAGGAGGGGCCATATCAGAATTTTTATTCTCACATCTGGCACAGTATTTGGTACATGGAAGACAAAGAATAAATCCTTGAATTAATTAATTTTCAGATAAGTGTCTTGATGTAGGATGCACAGTTATCTCAAGAATGCCCAGGCCCTAGCCAGTTTGTCTCTGGTTAGAGAGTCAGCCCACACACTGAAGGGTCTCAGGTTCGATTCTGGTCAAGGGTATGTCCCTCGGTTGAAGGCCTGGGAGGCTGGCGGAATCACTGGGACGGAGCCACTGCACTGGAGGACCTCACATGCCCTGGGGAGAGCTGAGGCTCCACGATGAATCTCCAATCTCGTGTGTGTTTGGGTGGGTGGGTGGGTGGGACACAACTGATTTGAAAGTTAATTCGCACACTGATTCAAGAAATCTTTACTAAATAATGACGCACTGGTTGCTATGGGGACAGTAGATGGACTTCACAGTGGAATGGGGAGGCAATGAAAGGGCAGAGCTGTAGGAGTGGAGAGGATGGAGTCAGGGAGGGCTTTCCAGAAGAGACCTGTCAGCGGAGGAGTGGCCCAGGCAGAACTAAGAGTGCAGCCAAGATCCAAAGGCGAGCCGGAGCCACTGTGTGTGTGTGTGTGTGTGTGTGTGTGTGTGTGTGTGTAGGGAGGTGAGACTGGAGGAGGAGCTTGCCTCACCCAGACAAGCCTGGGTGAAGGTTTGGATGCCATGTCAGAGGATGGGAAATGACAGTCTAGAAATGTTTAGTATTTATCTGGAAAGAAGAGAATTTGGGTATTGATTGAATATCAGAGATAACGGAGAGCTAGGGGTCTAGGGCTTCTGGTGGAGGGTGAGGAGGGGCAGGAAATGGGCTAGAAGAGATGCGCGGGACTTTTTAAATTTGAGGCATTAGTGGGGCAGCCCCTCCCAGTCTCAGGGGGACTGAGTCCCACCCACCAGGGGTGCCGGGAAACTCCCAATTCCTGGATTTTGTGGGTCCCTCCGTCTTAATTTCTGTGTGTTGGGAGCTGTCCTTCCAACCAGTCGCGTGTATTGGAAGCCCCCTTCCAGGTCCTGGGGTGCTGGGCTCCCTCGCCCCAGTTGCTGAATGGGGGACTCCCGCCTCCCCACCACCCGCTTAATAAATATAATAATATGGGGGAGGGGTGCAACAAAAAACTACTATACAAAATAGTTTCCTCTTAGAAGGGCGGACCCATTAGTCCTTGGTAATAAACAGAAGAGCAGTGGGCTGAACTATATATAATTCATCTTCTTACCTACATGGAAGGAGCGGTAGGCGGCGGTCAGTGTTAGGACGAGAGGATTGAGGCGAGCCCGTCGGTTTTAGATAATATAATCAAACTTGAGCGGCTTTCCCATCCTCCCTTACTCCCACGTGGTCGATCATAAGGACGTACTTTT
>NW_005871208.1:529217-598441 GCF_000147115.1 Myotis lucifugus | reverse complement strand
CTGGGCCTGGGCTGCAGAGGGGCCGGATCCTCCCGCACCCCAGTGCCCCCGGCTGTAAAGTGGGCACCGTTTGGGGGAGTGCTCCCTGTGCCGTATTATAAAAGTTACAGAACACGCAAAGGAGGGAGCGGTCGGTTTGTTAGTTGGAAATGATGGGCATACCCAGGGGCGCTGTAAATAGAAGAGGAAAGCCCGGGGCCAGCCTGCCAGGCGGGTAGGAGGCAGGTCCCCCGTCCCCGCCCCCCAATTCTTGTCAGCGTCAGGACCTTATTTTGAACTTATTCTTCCACTAAGAGCTACCATTTACTGAGCACTAACAATGTGCCAGGCGCTATGCGAAGCAGTTACATCATTTGATCTAATTTTCAAAACCCAAGGCAGAAGGTATTAACTCCATTACACATGGGAAAACTCCGGCTAGGAGTCCCTAACCACCTCTAGTGAGGGGCATAGGAAGGCTTTTGAACCAGAGCTGCCGGAGCTGCAAGTATGAGCTCCAGGGGAAATGATCTGTGAGCAGTAAGGGAGCGTGGGAAGCATAACGGGACCAGAACAAAATGCTGGCTTCTGTCTCCGCGGAGGCTCTGCTGGACCGTGTAGGGGCGCCACAGCTAGAGGTGTGCCCATGCCCAGGGGCTGCTGCCAAGCTTCTCTCCCCATTCTGGCAAGGCCTCGTGAGGGTCTCCCAAGAGCCCCAAACCTTTCCCACCCCCCGAATGGCTGGGCACCGCCAGACCAAGCACCTCACACAGACTCTGCTCAGATTATGTGCCCCGGCCCCAGGGGAAGGCAGGAGGGCAGCTGTGGGGTCCTGTTGGGTGGGAGTGGGGGACTCCCCATCCACCCTGGGCGAAGGGGCTTTGGGGTGAGAGCGATGACAGAATGACAAGCCAGTCCAAGAGGAGAGTTGAAAACAAGATTGACGTAACCCTTTATTGCAAATTCTAAAGTAAAAAGATGTACAGTACAAAGTAAAATTGAAATTTCAGACTATAAACTTCCAACCCACTTATACATTCTCATTTCTCAAGCATTTCTGCCATTTCCGCATAAACGGAACAGGGAACAAGTTGAGGCGGTGAGGGGAGGAGATACAGCAAGGGAAAAAAATTAAGTGTTTAGAATAATCACAAACCCCAGAAGCAAGTGAAAGGAAAGATATTTTCTCGACCTGCTGTCCTGGTGATGAGAAGCGGGAGTGGTTGGAGCAGTGCAGTTTAAAATGGCTCTCAGAATAGCAGCATTTATGGTACCATTTCATCTTCCTTAAGTCCAAATAATACTTCGCCCTTCCCTAGTGCCTTTGCCTCTGTATCTCAAAACACTTTACACAACATTTAGTTAAAGCCTCACAACACCCCTGTGAGGTAGGTCAGTATTATTATCCCCATTTTACAGATGGGGAAACTGAGGCACAGAGAGGTTAAGTGACTTGCCCAAGGCCACACAGCGAGCCAGCGGTCGAGCTGGGAATGGAACACAGGAGTTCTGTCCCTTTTCTGGAACCACTGGACCCCGCTCCCCTTTACCTATATACATTCTTCACACACACACCACAAGTGCACACCCACCCCACCCCACCCCACCCCCCTTAGCCTCTATGTACAGCAAACAGTAGTGGGGGACAAGGGCAGGGGGTGCCTCAGCAGCGTTTAATGGAGGAAATCTTGGTAATCTTAAAAAGGGAATCCAAGAAAGCATAGAGCTCAGCCACAATGCAGACTCTGTGCAAACCTTGGGCCCCTCCCAACCCCGACTTCCTCTTCTCTCCTGCTGTCCCCCTGGCTGGCTCGTTGCAGCCAATTCTTTAGGGGGTGGGGGTACCTGAAAATGAACGAAGCTTTTTGCAAAACTTTGGGCAACATCTGAGAAAAGAAAGAGGCATCGCTAAGGAAGATGCCCAGGACTCAAGTCACAAAGTCGTAACCCATGGCCATCTCACCTCCACAGTAGGCCTGGAGGCTGGGGACCGGGGGAGGATGGGGACTGACCTACCAGCCATTTCTCTCCAGAGTGGAGCTACTGGAGCAGACGAGAGTGGGCACTTCAGAATCCTCCTGAGAGTGTTTCTGGATCGGGAGACATGGCCTAGAGAGGGATGTCCCCAAAGCAGGGCAGGGTGAGGGCAGCGGAGGGGGGCCCCTCATCCCTGCACAAATGTGAACGAGACCAGCCCTAGTGCGCTGGTTTATCTGTGGGGTGATGGAGGGCAAGGCCCAGCATAGCTAGCAGAGTGGAGGCTGCTGGGCATCGTGCACGCCTGAGCTTGGGGGCACTGGGTTAGATTTTTTTCACAAACTGGTGAAAAAGGCAGAAGTAAGCCAGCCCAGTTGGGCCGGCTGATATCATCCCTGGGGGCTCTGCCAGCTGAACTGGTGAGGAAGGGGTTTCATGGGCCTGTATGCACCGGCCTAGGGAGGTGTGAGGCATGCAATGGTCGAATGCGGGGGTGGGGGTGGGGGTGGGCAGGTGTCAGGACCTTGCTTCTCTCTCCAATCTCTACCTCTCAGCCAGAACGTGGCCAGAGACCCTGATCTCTCTCCCATTCCTCTCCTTTCCCCGGATGTGCTAAGGTCCCCATTCCCAGACCCCTCCCAGGACTCAAGAATTGGGATAGTCAAGCAACAAACACACAGCAAGACAGGCTTCCCTTGTACAGGAAAAAGGGTCGTTTTTATTATGTTTCCTTTTTTGGCTGATAGTAGTGATGTACGTTTTGTCATGTCTCATTTAGAGCAGTGGTGGCCCCCATGCATTCACTAATACACTAATCCTCACTATTGGTCTGGCACAAGTTTACGTTGGTTGCGGCAGAAAATAAAAGAACTCTGGGCACTGTCGCTCCAGGGGCTTTGATTGGGAGTTTCTATTTGACTCTCCCAGGTCAACTTCTGGTGCCAAAAGAGGCCCATTCAGCGAGGGGTGGGAGTTGGACATGCTGACCCCCGTTTGTTCCTGCTCTCGCCCTCCGCTTTAGATTGTGGAGTCTCCTCATCCTCAGTAACAAAGAGATCAAGGAAAGAGGGGGAAAGTGTTTTTCCACACAAACCAGCAACTGTGTCTGCTGCTGCTCAGTGGCTTTGGCTCTGCATTTTAAATGAACAGCATCACACGTCTTTTTGCTTTTTGTCCTTTTTTAAAGGTGGATTGTGGAGTATAAATACTGCACCAAGGACCTGGCTACAAAAAATAAATATTTATATTATATTTATATATCTATATATATATATATATGTGCAGTGATACTGTGGCTGCTGCTGCTTTTTGATTGGCTTCGTTAATATTTGGCAAAGCGTTGCCGCTTACCCACTCAGTGAAGACGTACAGAAACGTCACCACTGATTCTCTCGGTTCAATGCCTGTTAACTGCGGGTGTAAACTGCTGGTGATGGTGTCATTTACTACCAAAGAAGTGTGGAGCAGGGCAGGTGAGTGAGTGAGAGTGGTGGGTGGGTGGAGGGACGGTGGGGAGGAAAAAGATGGCGGGAAAAGTCTGAAGAAAAAAAAAGTGAAACTTCAAATAGAGTGGTGGTGGCGTCTTTCCTGTGAAGCTGGCTGATGGGTGTCAGGTACCAAGGCCCGCGTGTGCCTGAGGAGATAGCCTGCCGGGCTGGGATCGGGTCTGGGGGGAGGGGAAGGGTCAGATATCAGAAAAGACTCATGAATATGTTCTAATAGCTTAACGGTATCGTTAGCATGAGCACTTGGGGTAGCGAGTGGGACCTTATAGCTCTCTTGCCCATCTCAATCCTAAGAAACAGTTATGAAGTTTAGCCAAATCTTGCATAGAAGTGGTTAGAATTTATTGCACATTGGAACAAAAATATATATTTGTGTTGTTTTTGGAAAAGACCATTAGCAATAAAAAATTTTTTGTCTGTCTGTCTGGTTTGGGGATGTACATTGGCTGACAGCATCTAAGTTCTAAGAAAGAAAGGAAAGTATAAAAAATAAAAATAAACATGACAATGGCATAAGCCAGAAGCCATTTCCTATTTAATACGTTAATAATTTTGTATTTACAAAAAGGCATGCCAATAAAATAAAATGATATATTACAGTATTTATAATTCTCTTAAAAAGAATAACCACACACGTCAGCTTCTGTTTTGTGCTGTTTACGATGTAACCTGTACACGATACTATGCATTCGTCCTAGCGGTTAGCAGGGTCACCTAAAGAGATGCCTTTTCAACCTCGTATTGGGCGTAGTACGAAAGTTCCACGGCGGTGCCACAGAAGCAGGCTTACGCGAGCTGGCCCGCATGTAATGGTCCAGCAAGACAGAAAGCTCTGCTTCCCGGCTCGCTGTGGTTTGTTCTACGCAAAACTAGTCAGGTGGACATACATCCAAAGTGCGTCTACTGCAAGGCAGATTGGTGTGTCTGATTATGGGTTCTTTTCCCCCCTCTGTTATAAGGTTCAGGGAAAATTCATTTTGATTTGGTTAGCAAGCGAAAGTCTCTCCTCATTCTTTGTATAGGCTTCCTGACACATTCAACTGCAGCATCTTGGCTTTAAAATCTAGTCATCAGACAAGAAACCCCTGGACTACTAAAAACTGTCTTCCCTAAAGCAGGAGATGGAATGAGAGAGAGGACGCTCCCCCCAAAAGCCACTCTCCAATGGCAATGAGCAGGTTGCTAAGCAGATAGCAAAACTGGCTGGAAGGGAATGCGCTGGGGGAAGCTGGAACATCTTAAGAATAAATATTAAGTTGTTTTCTCGTGAGAATCAGTGCAATATAGAACCCAAGTGGGCCTGGTTCAGAGGAGGCGCCATCACTACCTCAGGTCCCACCAGCGATGAGTTATTCTAACAGGACGTGAAGAAACCACAGCCATAGCCCCAGTGCTGCTGCCCTCACCCACCTCTGTGGGCAAGGGAAGCCCTGCTCGGTGGAAAATGTGAGGGAGGTGAGAGGAATCATGCAGTGTGTGAGCTTGGGACAACCCCTCTGCAGAAGGGAGGCCTGTTCAGAACGTCTGAACCCCTCTCCGCGTGGACCCGAGCCCAGAGGAAGCCACATGCAGAAGGACGTGATACCAGATGAAGTGAGCACCCTTCACCCCCAACGAAAGGTGTTGTAAGCTCCCCAAGTTACCCCCTAGAGATAACATACTACTTTGAATAGCATGTTTACCTCTATCCCAAATAAGTGTCAGTTCTCCAGATGAACTTCTGATTTTTGTTTTTAGCCCTAGGATTTGGTTTTACAGTGACATTATTAATACAAGCCATTTGAGATCAAAATTTCCCCACGTACGGGACACAGAGCAGCATTAAACAGTTCATCTTTCAAAATGTGCAACAATGGCTGTAAGAGATGTCTGTTAAACATATACACACACGGATCCATCTGCTTGTTGGATTGGGTTTGTTTTTGTTGGACGTGGTCAATTGGTTGGTTATGTTTCCCTATCAGGTGTATGAAAGGCTTCTAAGAATTCATAAAGAATTATGGTGGGTATGGAACTCTTACCATTTTTTTTTCCAAATACAGTGAACGGTGCAGGGCTGGGTCCTGTTCGAAGGCTGACCCAGTGCAGGGGACAGGATGAGCAGCGTCCTGTGGTGTATGGTTCTCATGCATGACTTCTGATCACGGCATGCCATCATGCAAATCATTTCCACGCATTGAACGAGCACAATGTTTGGAATCGGCCTGAGCAAGTCCTCCTCAGCCTGAAGAAACCTGATTGTTTGCCCCCACCCATCTCCAAACCACGTGCAAACCACGTGCAGCCCATGTGGAGAAGATGCGGTTTATGTCAAAGAAACTGACAATTAAATGACATGGGCTAAATGTGAGTGTGAGTGTGTGTGTGTGTGTGTTTTCTTTTGCTGCTTAGCTTAACTAATGTAGGAATGCAAATATAGTTTGCATGAACAAACGAACTTTTTAAAGTGATGCTTTCTGCTTCTGAGAATCAACAAAATGAAAAAATAAGATCCATTTGGCTGCAAGGGAAATATGCTGGTCCCGGCAGCCTCTCCTCTGTTTTTGTGTCCTGTTTAGTTTTGTCCTAAGTTGCATTGACTGATGTGGAACATGCAGTAACCACCTGCCCAAGCGTTAGAAAATCTGTGAGTCAGGGGGCAGGGTCCTTTGCCCTGGGCAGGTCACTGCTCAAGATGCAACCATGTGACATGGTAAGCAGACTACGTTTGGTATAGATCGTCAGGGTAAAGTGTCTCCATAGCTGTTCTGCACTGATAATATTCAGGAAGTTTGTAAACAATCTTTCACTTGCACATTTTAAGTCTGTACAATATTAAATTTTCGCTTTCCTCTAACACTTGGATTCTCTGACCTCTTTTTGTCTTTTGGCTCTTTCCCTTCTTCCTTCCTCTGCCCGCTGCTGTTTCTCCTTCTCAGGTTTAGTCACACTGTCATAGGACGGGAGGGAGGCGGTAGACGGGGTGCTCTCCTTCTTCTCCGGGTGTGTGCCTCCGTTCTCCAGCTTGTTGGAAGCTATCTTTTTGCAAATGAAGCCCCGCCTTGCTAAATGTCCCCGGTAAGCGCGCTGCAGGACCACTGCCGACACCTCCTCCTGCTTGCGCCGCAGTGTGGTCGTGATCGGCTCGTAAGACACTTTGGAAGGATTGGACGCCACGAACCGCTCCTCCATCTGCTGTCGAAGGATGTCCAGCTCCCCGCTGTCTCCCAGGACCCGCTTGGTGAAGGCAAAAAGGATGTCCAAGCAGTGGATGCGGTCCCCGCTGACCATGGGCAGATCCATGGCAATGAGCTCAATGGTGTTGGGCTTGGGCACTCGCAGAGGATGCTCCAAGGCATCTGCGAAGTCTGCCAGCTTACAGTACTCGATGAACTGGGTGGCGTCGGGGTCGAACTTCTCCCAGATCTCGTAGAAGGTCTCAAAGTCGTCCTCACTCAGAGGGTCTGCACTTTCCTCGGTGGCGACACTGAAGTTCTCCAAGATGATGGCAATGTACATGTTCACAACAATTAGGAAGGAGATGATGATGTAGCTTACAAAGAAGAAGATGCCCACTGAGGGGTTCCCGCAGTCTCCCTTAAAGCCACTCCCGGGGTGCTCCTTGTCCAGACTGCAGTCAGGGGGGCGGTTGAGGATGGGCAGCAGCAGGCCATCCCACCCAGCGGAGGTTGTGATCTGGAACAGGCAGATCATGCTATTGCCAAATGTCTCAAAGTTGAACATGTCATCAATGCCAGCCTCGTGCTTCACATACGCAAAATTGGACATCCCGAAGATGGAGAAGATGAACATGACCAGGAAGAGCAGAAGGCCGATGTTGAACAGAGCAGGCAAGGACATCATTAAGGCAAAGAGCAGGGTCCGAATCCCTTTGGCGCCTTTGATCAGACGCAAGATGCGCCCAATACGGGCCAATCGGATGACTCGGAATAGGGTTGGGGAAACAAAGTATTTCTCAATTATATCCGCCAGGAACATTCCTAAGAAGAGGAATAGAAGAAGATATGTTACTGGGATTGGAGATACCTTTCTCTTTACTGTGTCACATGGTATAATGAAACCCTTAAGTTCAAAGGACTTTATAGAATGACTGCCTTACTATTTAATCTGAACTATCATGATAAAAAAGAAAATCACGTTTCAAAGATATAAAAAAAGATAAAACAATAAAATAGACACCCATGTAGCTAACACCCAGATTTAAGAGACGCTAGCATTTCGCCAGATTTGCTTCCTCTTCATTCCCAGAAGCAGCCACACAGTCCTGAAGACGGTGTGTATCATTGCGGTGTCTTCATGATTTTGGTATGTATGGATCCATAAGTAATATATAAATAACATTTTACATACTTAAGGAATTAAAATATATCTCTTTTTAGATCAAATTTTTTAGATCTCTAACTTGCTTTTGAGACTTAACATTGTGAAATCTAGTGTTAAAATAATTTTAGATTATTCATGATAATGGTTGAAAATCATGACTAGGTCCTCATTTATCTGGTTTCCCACTCAAGGATAATTTGTTATTTTCAAATTTGTGCATGTATGGCTTCCTGAGGTGTTATCAATTCTTTTCCAAAATGCTGTCAAATTTCCATATCCACAAACAGTAATGAGAGGCCCTCCCTCCACCCTGTGACTTCACTCCCTTTGGCTATGATGTCTTAGTTATTCCGGTAATGCCGCCAATTTTCAAAGTGTCTTCTTCCTGGCTCTGAAAAGACATTTTGGTTTCTCACTGCCCCATGTCCATACCCCAAAGAATGAGTCTAGCAAACTAAAGAGACTTCTCATGAGTGGCGTTTAACTCAGCTTCTAAACTTTGAAATCAGTATCAGCAGATAAAAAGGTGGAGACATTAGTAGGAAATAACAGTAGATGGTGAAAATGTACAAACCAAAGGGCTGTGTTCTATTCACACTCAGCCAGCGGCCCATCTCCACCAGACCACCTGCTTTAAAGCTACAGAGCAATAATGGGAGCCTGACAAGGGCCACAGAAGGAAGAGCAGATGGAAAGGATGGGAACCTGCAGGGAAGACAAAGGTGTGGTCTCTTCCTTCGGTGCCTTCTGCTGTCGAGGCCCCAATGAGACAACACGGGCTTCAACTGACATGAGGGATTGACTTTAAGTTAAAATATGTCTTTCAACCATAAGGATTCATAAACATTGGGTGACGATCAGCAGAAGGCAGTGGAATCCCCTTACCAAGGTTTTAAGCTAGGTAAGACTCTCAGGAAAGGACAAGAGGCAGGAAGTTCAAAGTAGGCCAGGTAACCTCTTGGGGTTTCGTCTGGAGCTAGAATTCCACGGGTGTTTGAACTTTCAAGAAAACCTCTACCTCATCCAGGCCCCAAATTGCTGCATCAGCTCTCTTCTTTTCACTTCTCAATGAAGCCATAACCAGTGGCCATAAGAAGTCAGGTAACTTGCATTCCATGTATGGTGGCCAAGTAAGGCTTCAGAGAGAAGATGCCTGAGCGATGTTTTGTAGGATGAATGTCTATTTGTCCCCAGAGAATCGGAGAGAGACGGGGCAAACAGCAACCCAGGCAGCAGGAACACCATTTACGGGGCCTTTCAGGAGGTTCCGGGGCTAGTTTCACCCCACATCCTCTTAATTTAAAAAGATAATTTCTATACTTTCATTTCTGAGCAAATTAATGATATCTAATAGAAACTCCAATCATTAAAATCTATTTTTGAGAGCAGGGGGCACGGTCTGGTCTGCGGGTTTTCCGTCCACTCAGTGGTGGGGGGGCAGAACAGGGTTGAGCACAGTGGAAAGGGCAGCACTGTTCAACCTGTGCTCGTGGAGGCTGAGAGTGTGGACCTGAGGCCGGGCGCTGGGCTTGAATCCCGTTTGCTCACTTACTAGTCCCATGTCTCAGTAGCTGCTCTGTGCTTGCTGATACTTACAGGGCTGTTGTATGGGCTATAAATTAAAACATGCAAAGCACGTGGAATGGTGATCAGCACATACTAATTCCACTAAAATGTAAGGTATCATTATTATAACTTGAAAAAGATGTGATCAAAGAAAAGTGGGATGGTGTATTAAACAATTCTTTACTGCAGGACTTCCAGGAGCCTTCTAGAGACTACTGTGTTCTGTGACCCTCACCAGGGAAATTCACTGTACAGTGTTGCCCAAAGTAATTTCATCATGGGATTCTTTTACTGGGGAAGAGATGGATGATGGGATTAGTGTTCCATGTAGCAACACACATTTGGACATGCTGCCCCTGAGGACAGAAACTAGAAAGTGGCACAGGCCCAGGTGAGTGCCGCCTCACTAAACCAGCCTGGCCACCAGAGCTCTGGAACTGGTCCCCATGGGGCTCGGGCACTCTCTCTGCTAGCCTGTCGGTCAGACCCACCGAGGCAGTGTTTCACCACTCAGGATGCCTTTTAGGAAGGCAAGGAATCGTTCTGAGAGGGCACACAATAGGACAGCATTTCCTCTGTCTGCCAGAACAGCACCCCTTTAACCTGTAGGTGAAGCAAAATGCCACACAGTTGCTGTTAAAACACCAACCTGAGTTCTGCTTCTGCTACCTCTGAGTTGAGTGACCTTCATGTCTTTACAGTGAAGGTAATAAAATAGCCCGCTTCCTGGGCTGTCATAAGGTGACACCTGGGCTTAAGCGAAGAGCGTGACCGGCCTGTACCCCAGTCCTGCGTAACTCGTTGCTCTCCCAGGAATCTTGTCCTCAAGGCCAGTCAGATGCCCATCTCCCTTCCCGCCTGCCCCACTCACCCACAATGGAGAGGATGACCACCACGAAGTCGAAGATGTTCCAGCCAATGGTGAAGTAGTAGTGCCTCAGGGCAAACATTTTGAGCACACACTCACAGGTGAAGAAGATGACGAAGACCAGGTTAATCCAGTAGAGGATGGTCTCCATCTGCTTGCTCTGAGTGTCTGTCTCCACCATCATTGTCACCATGTTAAGGCAGATGAGCATCATGATAACAATGTCAAAGGCTTGCTGAGTGACAAAATCAAAGACGATACCTTGGATTTTGTTCTGGGGTGGGGAGAGGGGGAAGAAAGAAACGAAGGATTCATGAAAGCCTTTCTAAGCAGGCTGTGGTTGCCATCCTGTTGATCAGAGTGTGCTGCTTTCTTTCTATAATACGAGCCAGCTCGATCCTGCTGCTCTCTCAGGAGAGCAGGAACATGGACAGACCCCAACATCAGTATCACTTCACCTAGGGTTTTCGAAACTGCCACTCTTTTCTTTTGCATCTATGCCATCGCACACGTCTAGATGTCTCTCCACCTCCCCAGCTGCTCCTTTTCAGTCTCATTTGCCAACCGTTTCTTCTCTTATTTAATCTCTTCTTTCTCTATGCTTTCCCCTAGGAGAGCTCATATATTCTACTGCTTACACAATATCTATGTTCTTAGTTTCCCAAGGTCTTCTCAGCCCATATCTTCCCTCTGAATTCCTGTGTTGCTACTTGATATCTCTCCCTGATGACGTAAGCATCTCAAACTTAACAAGCCCAAAGCAGAACTAAGTCCTTTCCCTGCCCCTCACCAAACTTGATCCTCTCAACTATCCATCCAGTCTCTAAGCCAGAAATTGGAGAGTCATCCTTGTGTCTTTCCTCTCCCTCATCCCCCCCATCTAGTCCATTGCAGGTCCGACTGATTCTTTCTCCAAAAATATAGCTTGAATTCATCCACTTCATTCCACTTCTGTTGTCCCTATTCTAGCCTAAGCTATCAGCATCTTTCATCTGGACTTCTAGAAGAGTCCCTGATTGGTCTTCCTGCTTCCTCTAACCCACATCCAACAATCTCCACACAGCATCAAGTGTGATTATTTAAAAACATAAATTAATCACATCATTTTTTTAATATACATTTTTATTGATTTCAGAGAAGAAGGGAGAGGGAGAGAGAGATTAAAACATCAATGATGAGAATCACTGATCGGCTGCCTCCTGCACACCCCTACTAGGAATCGTGCCCGCAACCCAGGCATGTGCCCTTGACTGGAATCAAACCCTGGACTCTTCAGTCCCCAGGCCGACGCTCTATCCACTGAGCAAAACCAGGCAGGGCAATCACATCATTCTTCTAGTTACAACCTTTTAGTAGTTTCTCATTGTGCTTGCAACAAAATTCCTATTGTTAACCTGGCGTAAAAATGCCTTTCACAGTCTGCCCCTTCCTCCAGCTCATCACCACCTGGCCACACTAATGTTTCTGGCTTTTAGGGCCTCATTTGCTTTTCCAGGATCTCTTTCTCCCATATTTTGGCTGTTTCTCACCACTCAAGTAGACCCTCCTTAGTGAGGCTTTCTCTGACTACTCTTTTAAAGTAGATCTCCCCATCCTAAGCCTCCATTCTTCTCTGTCATGGCCCTCCAGTTAATTTTTTCTCACAACAATGCACATTTTATAACAGCTGTTTGCTTATTTATCTCTATCCCCACTATATATTATAATCTCCATGATAGCAGTGTCTAAATTTTGGTCATCACTTTATGTCTAGTGCCTGGTACATAAGTGACCTATAACCACAAGCTAATTGATATAAACAAGAGTTAAGTTCCCATGCATCTCATCAATGTTATAATGAAACCCACTGTTGAACAAAAGAATGCTACTGAAGGACCTGCTATATTTGCTGGAAGAGTGCTGATCACTCTTAATGCTTCTTACCACACTAAGTTTTTATATTTCAGTGTGGAAGAAAATACACTCAGGTTCCCACGTACAAAGTACTGAACAGAACTTTAGAAATGTCAGCCCTCTTCCATTCCTTTTGGTCCCATTTCTATCCCAGAATGGAAACTCTAACATCAAGGAACTAAAAACCATTCATTTTCTTAAGTTCTCCCTGAGTGTTTTGAAAGTACTGAGGCCCTTGAGCTGGTGATTACTTTCAGGATTACTTTAACTTGGTGTTTTCCAAACAATGAAGTTCTGCAAAGCCCTAGGATTTCCTTTCTCTCAGAATTTGGTGAGGCGAGTATGCCAGGTGTGGCGGTGAGTAGGGAAAATACTCTGGAACTCCCACTCTTGATTAAAACAAAGTAGCTCTACTATTATTATTATTACAAAAGAAGTTGCCAGGAAAGCTTCTATTTTAAGAGTTCTGCTGGGTGTGTGTGTGTGTGTGTTACTTTAAATGCAAGTTACAGAAGAAGGAACTTTGAGCCTGGTCTTTGGGGGCCACAGCTTCTGCACAGCAAAAGAAACCATCAACAAAACAAGAAAGCCCACTGCGTGGGAAAACATATTTGCCAATGTCATATCTGATAAGGGCCTAATCTCCAAAATTTATAGGGAACTCATACAACTTAACAAAAGGAAGATAAACAATCCAATCAAAAAGTGGGCAAAGGATCTAAATAGACACCTTTCAAAAGAGGACATTCAGAAAGCTAAGAGACATATGAAAACATGCTCAAAGTCACTAATCATCCAAGAGATGCAAATCAAAACAACAATGAGGTACCATCTCACACCTGTCAGACTGGCTATCATCAACAAATCAACAAACGACAAGTGCTGGAGAGGATGTGGAGAAAAAGGAACACTCGTGCACTGCTGGTGGGAATGCAGACTGGTGCAGCCACTATGGAAGGCAGTATGGAGATTCCTCAAAAAACTAAAAATGGAACTCCCATTTGACCCTGTGATCCCACTTCTAGGAATATATCCCAAGAAACCAGAAACACCAATCAGACAGGATATATGCACCCCTATGTTCATAGCAGCACAATTCACCATAGTTAAGATCTGGAAACAGCCTAAGTGCCCATCAGCAGATGAATGGATTAGAAAACTGTGGCACATCTACATGATGGAATACTATGCTGCTGTAAAAAAGAAGGAACTCTTACCATTTGCAACAGCATGGATGGAACTGGAGAGCATTATGCTAAGTGAAATAAGCCAGTCAATGAAGGAAAAATACCACATGATCTCACTCATTCATGGATAATAAAGACCATTATAAACTTATGAACAAAAATAGATACAGAGGCAGAGCTGCCTCAAACAGATTGTCAAACTGCAGCGGGAAGGCCGGGGAGAGTCGGGGGGCAGAAGAGGGGGTAAGAGATCAACCGAAGGACTTATATGCATGCATATAAGCATAACCAATGGACATAAGACACTGGGGGGTAGGGGAGGCCAGGGGATTGTCAAGGGCAGGGGGAAAAAGGAGACATATGTAATACCCTTTATAATACTTTAAGCAATAAAACAATGAAAAAAAATAAAGAAAAAAAATAAAATGAAACAAAGTAGCTCTACTATTATTATTACAAAAGAAGTTGCCAGGAAAGCTTCTATTTTAAGAGTTCTGCTGGGTGTGTGTGTGTGTTACTTTAAATGCAAGTTACAGAAGAAGGAACTTTGAGCCTGGTCTTTGGGGGCCACGGGGCATCAGGAGTCTCTGCTCTGAAGCAAGAGGACAACCACCAACAGAGGGTAAAGCAGAATCCCAGGCCCCACATCTGCTTTACAGAAGGCTCAGTTCAAGGAGGAGACCAGGACATCAGACTCTCCTAGCTTCACTCTCTTCTGCTCCCACAAATATCCGGAAGCACTATGTTAGCTTCTAGGCACAAGGCTGACCTGTGGGGTAGAGGGTTGAGGAAATGATGACTAAACCTAACTCGGACTGGCAGGAAAGACATCAGCTTTCATTTCTCCGTCCTCTGTGAATTTGTAGCTGCCTCTTAAACATTTCTCTGGCAGGGCCAGAGCCAATGTGGTTAACATGCCAATCTCCTGCTGCTGCCCAAGGAAGGCCCAGAGGCAAGGTCAAGCTCACATGTAAAAGCCATCCCACACCTTCATCCCTGTGCTTGTGCCATTCTCCTCAGATCTTCTGGATGCGGTGAGTAGGAGACGATGTGAGGACACAGGCAGCCCATCACTCACCCCTTTCCTTCCTCTGAAGTAACCCTACCGGCGTCTGTTTCCATATGGGGCCTCACTCTGCCCGGGGCCTGTACAGTGCACTCACCAGGGGGCGGGGGATGGGTTTCTGTGGTTTCTTCGAGCCCAGCTTTTTCATGGCATTGTAGTACTTCTTCTGTTCCTCAGTCATGAAGATGTCCTGACCTCCAAAGTAAAGGAGGGAAGAAGAGAAGCAGCAATTACAACCGGTTCTCAAGTGTTATGGCTTTGGAACCTAAGGTTCAAAATTGGGAACTGGGGGACACTTTTCCCCTTTCCTCTCCCGAGGTCAGTTCAGCTAATGGTTGTCCCAGAGTGAGGCAGACCTGGGACAACTACCGCAATTCAAAGAGACACCTGCCTTTGTTTCCGCTTGGGTTTCCTGAGCTCTGCCAGGAAGGAGGGAAATGAACAACCCAATGACAGACTCTCAGGGAAGGTTAACCTTGAGAGCAATGGCTTTGAAGATAGTCACATCTCAGGATTCCTAATTTTTTTTTTGGGGGGGTGGGGGGCCTGCTTTCTTGACAAAATTCGAGGGAAAAGACATTTTAAAATAAAAGGATTTTCAAGTCCTGGCTAATGGCCCATTTATTTCTAACAATATCAAAAATATAGAAATTCTGATGCAAGAAAACAATTTGGGGCGCTCCTTGGAGTTTGTTGGGATGGACTTGATTTATAAAATGAGTAACAAGTAATCTTTTCAATTTGCTTTGGAAAATTGTTAGCCATCTGGGACAAGTAAGGAAGTGAATTTTCTAAGGATGGCCTCTCAATCCCAATTTGCTAGTAGTAGTACCCAGGGATTAACGTGGACAGTTACAAGTCTAGACAATTTCTACTTCTCACTGTAGCTATTCATTTGCTTCCCTTTTCACTCCTGTCACTAGACCAGTGATGGCGAACCTATGACACGCGTGTCAGAGGTGACACGCGAACTCATTTTTTTGGTCGATTTTTCTTTGTTAAATGGCACTTAAATATGTAAAATAAATATCAAAAATACAAATCTTTGTTTTACTATGGTTGCAAATATCAAAAAATTTCTATATGTGACACGGCACCAGAGTTAAGTTAGGGTTTTTCAAAATGCTGACACGCCGAGCTCAAAAGGTTCGTCATCACTGCACTAGACCCTCTCCTATCCTACTTCCCTCTGGTAGGAGACCACAACCAGTAAAAGGTCTCAAGAATAAGACTGCTAGTAAATGTGGTAAGCCACACACTGAAATCCAGCCCTCAACAGGAAGAGCTGGTTGGGGCTATTGTGCAGTGGGGCAAGTGCCACAGTGACGTGACAGTATGGATTTTAGAGGAAGAAAGGTGTTCCCTCTCTCGAGATAGGGTCAGAGACACAGAGAGCTATGCTCTCATCTGGGTGGACCTCTGACCACTGGCAAGGAGGGGAGGAGACCTATCTTTTTCTTTTGTTGATTGAAGTTATCAATGATGACACCAATGAACAGGTTCAGGGTGAAGAAGGAGCCGAAGATGATGAAGATGACAAAGTAGATGTACATGTAGATGTTGTCCTCATACTTAGGCTGCTCTTCAGGCTGTCAAAGGACAGGAGAGAAAGGAAGAGAGTCAGCTCCTCACCTGGGGATCAGGTGGGCAGTTCTGACCTGCCACGGCCATGAGCCATAACTGACCACTCGAGCTGCTGAACAAGCTGGGAAGGGGGAGCCCTAGGTTCTCTGTCTCCTTCACCGTGGAGGCCCTGCCCTCAGAAGACATTGTTCCTGCCATGGCTTAGGTCAGCGGTTCTCAACCGGTGGGTCGAGACCACTTTGGGGGTCGAATGACCCTTTCACAGGGGTTGCCTAAGACCATCGGAAAACACATATATAATTACATACTGTTTTTGTGATTAATCACTATGCTTTAATTATGTTCAATTTGTAACAATGAAATTGGGGGTCACCACAACATGAGGAACTGTAGTAAAGGGTCGCGGCATTAGGAAGGTTGAGAACCACTGACTTAGGTGGAGAATATGCAAATCATGAGGTGAGGGGCTGTCTGCTAGGAGCCACTTATTTCAAAGCAGCACTGAGGAGCAGACAGCCCAGTGGGCAGGCAGCCTGGTCGTCTGGAGTCAGCGTAGGAGAGTGATGACTTACTGAGAGGAGCCAAGTGTCCTATAATCAATAAGACAAGCAATAAAGGTTCCAACCCCCCTCTCTTTCCTGGTGAGATCCACCATGCTGCTCCCGTCCTAGCCATCTAGGAAGGTTGTGGTTTCACCAGGTACATCCTTACCTTTCGGGAATCTACAGCTGCGTACATGATGTCCATCCAGCCTTTGAAGGTTGCCTGGCAAACAGAGTCAGTCATTAGACTGTGCCTGTGAGGGGGTGGGTGGGAGCCTAAGCAGGGGTCCAAGAGGCCAGGCTTAGGTTCAGTGAGAACACAAACAGGGAGACTGAGTGTAGCCTCACGTGGACATATGCCTTTTCTGTTTATTAATACACGTCCCAAGGGAGCTTTGTCTACGTCCCTTAAAATAACATCAAAGTTTGGCAGAGAAACATGTTGACAATGGTAATTGGATCAATAGTTTTACAAAAGGTCTTAAAAGTGGGCCTGAGAAGGTTGCCTAAAGCTGGGGAAACTCATATTCATGAATGAATAGCATGAATCTACTGAGGGGTACTTAGAACTTGGAGGAATCATTTTTTAAAAGGTGTTAAACATGCCCTGACCGGTTTGGCTCAGTGGATAGAGCGTCAGCCTGCAGACTGAAAGGTCCCAGGTTCGATTCCGGTCAAGGGCATGTACCTTGGTTGCGGGCACATCCCCAGTGGGAGGTGTCCAGGAGGCAGCTGATCGATGTTTCTCTCTCATCGATGTTTCTAACTCTCTATCCCTCTCCCCTTCTCTCTAGGAGTACTTAGAACTTGGAGGAATCATTTTTTAAAAGGTGTTAAACAAGCAATTGGCTCTGGAAAATTCATAGCGGCATTAAAAAATACAACAAAAAACCTAAGTCAGAACTACTCCTTTACCAATACATACATGTATAGCCTACGGTAGTGGCAATACTGGCTTCACCCTAGGCAGCCCCTTCCCAGTTCTGTTTCTCAATCTAGTATACCTAGCCTGATTTTGCAAACAAATATGGGTGACCAACTACAATTCTCCATGTTTTACTCACATTTACGTATGTTTTATTTACTTAACCAGATTCTACGTTTTTTCAGGGTGTGGGCAGCTCTTTATTCGTTTGATGGCTCTAGCAGTGCCAAGCACAGCACCTGGCATGTGGTGGGGACAGTGAGTATAATGTTGGACTGGCTGGTGGATGTGCATTGGTCTCCTGGAGCTGCTCCAATTAAAATTCAATTTGCGGGTACAATTTCTTTGAACTGGGATAGAATGAGAGTACTTTGGAGTGAAATGAACTACTGCTCATCCCCTTAACTCTGCCTCCTACTACCAGTTAGCAGTAAGTGCTTAATATGTAAGACTGTGTTGAGAGCTCCACCTGCATAATAGCATTTAATACACCCAACAACTATATGATGTAGACAGTTGTACTAGTAACAAAATACATCATCGCAAATACCATTATTAAGCACTGCTATATGCCAGGCACTGTGGTAAGAAATTTGAGTAAATTATCATGAATCTTCCTGACAACCATACATGGTATTATTATCCACATTTAATAGAGGAAGAAACTGACTCAGAGAGGTTAGGTAATTGTCCAAGATGACATATCCAATAAATGAGTGTGGCTCAAATCTACATCAGTCTGATTCCAAAGCCTAGGAACTTTCATTGCCTCACACAGTCCTATAAAACATCCCCAAAAACTGGTAAGAGAGGAAGAGGAGGCTAGGCATAATGGAATGTTACCTGATTACAATAAACCCTTTCTCACTGTGATACACTGAGACCTTCCTCTGGGGCTGACCTGAGTGGCAGCAACATAGCACGACCATGTTCTTTCCTTTAACTTCAGTGCAGGCGTTATGGAGAATTGTTCCACTCCATCAAACTGCCCTCACTTTTGTTTGTTTATTTATGCACTCATCTTCATTTTTTCCTTTTTCTTTAACTACACACTTGCACTGGAGAGAGAAGGCGATTGCTCTGCAGCTTTATTATGCTGCAGGAATCTCTGTTTGTTGCTGAGCTTCAGAGCAGCAAGAGCTCCTTGGAGTGAGGTCTTGGAGAGGTCAGAGTACGCGGGGAACGTGTCTCCCTGGAACTAGTTTGAGAAATGACCCAGGGCTGGGTGACCTATTAAGAATCATCTTGATTCTGGAAGCAGCGGGGAGGGTGAACCACAGAAGATTTCTGCTACCCACCTGAATTTCATAGGGCAGAAAAAATAACAATACTTACCACCTGAAGAAGCGCCAGGTATCCTGCCCCAACGTTGTCAAAGTTGATCTTCACGTTCTTCCATCTGATTTCTGTATTGTTCCCCTCCATGAGCTTTTCACAATCAGTTTTATTGTTGACAATTTCAATTTCAAATCGTTCTTCCGAAGTCTCATTAAAGCAGTAGTGGTACTTTCCCGCAAACAGGTTAACGCCCATGATGCTGAAAATCAGCCAGAAGATGAGACACACCAGCAGCACATTCATGATGGAGGGGATGGCGCCCACCAAGGCATTCACCACCACCTGCATTGGAAGGGGGAGGTTGCTGAGTGGGGGAGGAAGTACGGGCAAACACACTTTTTTTTTTTGATTTCCAGGAGGGGAATGACATTGTGTGGCTTGTTCTGACTACAGAAACATTATGTCCCTTTTGAAATTAGGGTAACTGGAAAGGTCCAGAAGTAGGACCAAAATTTTCTAAATCGATGAAATACATTTGGAAGGATTCTAATAAATTACATATTTATTTCACCTAACACAAATCCCCTGCCCATGTTGACCTAGTCTTCCCTCCTAGGTATCAACCTGGACCAAAAACATTATTTTAGTCCAACCTCCCTCTCCTAAAACATGCCCCAAGGGAAAATCTGACAGATCTCAAACTCACAGGTTGCCTTTCAACAGACATTCCCCCTCTGCAAAACAAGTGTGACTCTTTAAAAATCACAGAGAATCACCCTTTAGGGTTAGCAGTGAATCAGTCAACAGTACATAAAGTCTCTTTTATGACTATGCAAGGCCAATTATCTTAACTTCAGGCAATAGCTGAGCATGCATATTTTGCAGGCTCAAGAAAAAAAAAAAAAGCTATATTCCCTCTACCAAACAGTATACAATAAAATCTGCACAGATGTGTTTTTCATACATGATTCCTTTTTCTTCCTCAGCTTCTTCTTCCTGATTTTGTAGGTTCCTGGATCTAAGTCACCCCTTGCTTGGCTAACACTGATGTCTCCGCTCAATCCAAAGCTTGACTGGACTCTTCACATAGGATTGGCAAGTTTTTTTGGGGGGAAAGTTTTGGGTTAGATCACTGCTCTTAAAACCCAAAACTGGCATCTTGTTAAAAATCACTGACTATAGTGGGCTGCGGAATGAGAAAAAAAAGTAAAGGGGGGGAAAAATCCCCTCAGGAATCTAAGTTTCTGGGTTGTTTTAACTTTGGTTTTGCTTCACACTGTACGTGAGGGTAGCTAGACAACACGTCCACTGTGGCAGCAGTTTTCACCTGAGGAGCTCAGAGTGCTTATAAAAACAGCATTTCAGACGGTGAGACAGAGGCAAGGCTGGCGTTCATTTCTGCCCTGATTCTTACTTGCCGTGGTCCTACGTGGGGCTGCCGAGGCCCAGAAAGGGGACTCTGAAATGGGAAGAATGCATCTTCCTTTTGCTGGTATTCTAGGAGAATCAGTGGAGCTAAAATGAAGACAATGGCCAATATTTTGTTAGAAGGAGGGGACAACTGTCACCATGACCCTGCAGCTTTCGGTGCAGAGAGGAGACAGCTCAGGCTGCCAACTAGCACCGCACCCAGAGGGCCGAAAGCACGATGCCCCTCGGGAACACTGGGCAGCTCTGGGCTCTAACCGGAGCCTAACCGGAGCCCAGCGTGGGTCCAGGTTTTCCTTATGTCCCGCTTTTGTCTTAGGTTGCGTGTCACTCATTGGAACACATGGCTGTTCTGACCTATATAAAAAAGGCAATGACATTCTGTGAAGGATCACTCTTCCTCAGATTAAAATACTAGTTTTGTGTTTCTCCAAATCACACATGAAGGCCTTTAGACTGAGAGGCAGTTATTTCTTAATTCTCAGACCAAGAAATCTCTTCAAGATCCAACAGCTCTGTCATTCGTATAAAATCATTGTGTTTCAACCATTTATCACATGGAGCAAGGAAAGCCAGAATATCTGAAATCTGAAAAACCCTCAGTGCTATTTTGGAGACTGATATTCATATTTATTTACTTGTGACCACATGTGTCAGGTGATCAGATCTGAATTTTACCTCCTCGTTTACCGTTGCTCACTCTTTGGTGGGAGCACCGGAAAGCAACGAGATGTGCTCAAAAACAGGCACAAGGAGGGGATCCACAACAGGAATAATCATTTCTCAAACAACAAGAGGTTATGCAGATTCAAAAGCGAGGTCTCTGTGACAGCGTCTGCCGCAGAGCTTAGGTGAGAGATCACAACCTTCTACTGGATCCTCTCAAGTAGGCCTCAGGGAAGAAGGCTCCCAAAGATCTGAAACCTAGAAATAGTGTTTTTAAAATCTCAATTCAACCTCCTCTGGGAACTCTCCTATTATAACCCAGCCTAACCTGTCCTACATAGTGTCTTTGTGTTACAGCTGAATATGGTGTAATATTAACAGCAGGAAAGAATAATTAGCTAATTGACTAAGTGATCTTTTCACACTTTTATACTCAAAGATTGATCAAAGGAATCAATACACAGAACTATTTACTGAGCCTTGTTCTCAGACATGTGTAACATAAAAATCCTATGAAATCCAATGTACTTTTAAGATGTAGACATATTTTCATTTATTAATCATAACCAAAGAGAAACTTCTTACCTTAGTTTTATGAATCAAACAGTAAACAGAGCTGATGAAATTTACTAATAATTCTTTCTGGCTATAAACAGTAGCTAGTGAGCTGCGATATGTTAAATAGAAGTTGTTTAATTGTGCTCCGTATATAATTGTGCTGATATTCTCAGCAAACAAAGGGTAAGAAACCATGCTTTGCTATTTTGAACTCTCACACTATATGGGTTATAAATGCGAATTCAAGTGTCCATGGATAGTCTCTTAATAAACTGAACCTTCTCTTCTGCTCTCTAATAATTCTCAAGAAATTCATTATTTTTTAAAAACTAGGTATAGAAATATTACTCAAAGCTAGGTTCTAACAATCTATAAAAAGCGACTGTTTTCAGTGAAAGTTTATACTTAGCAATTGATACAAATTTCATATAATTAATGAGAAAATGCCAATGAATATCAAATTTTACAGCATTTTTGTCATCTCTATGCCTAGAATATTACTGCTCAATTAAACACTATGAAATATGTCAAATAGCTTCTAATATCTGGCAGAGGGAACATGGCTTTAATGGACCACTATGTACTGACAACCAACAAAAATGCATGCATGTTTCATAGCATTACTCCTAAATGCCCTCAAATATTTAATAGCACAGCAACACCTTAAATGAAGATTACTATGGAGGAGAGAAAAGCAAAGAACTACATCAAGTATTACTTTTCCAATAGCATGAATGTTTCAATTTTCTGGTCTTTGGTTTGAGGAAGAAGAGAGGAAGAGACTGAGGTCAGTGTCCAGGACAGGCTAGGGCTGTTTGTTCCCTCTCCAGTGAAGCTCTGAGCCTATCCTTGGAGCAGCACAGTGACAGTTGAGCCCATCTGCATTGTTAGTATTTGGTTCTTGAAAAGTTCTTAGTTAACATTTTCTAAGGGTAATCTCTCAAGGGTGGGCATACACAAGAACCCCAAGCAAGGAATTAAGGACATATGCCCCCAAAGAAAAATAACACATAAAACTATAAATTCAGGCAAATTCAATATTTTTCCTTGCAGTTATTCTTCCACAATATAGGAATGGACCCGAGCCCTCTCCCCCTGCCCAACCAGAGCTGTTGGCTGGAGTCAACCAAGTGAGGTGACACTCCTGTACCAGAGCTTCCTTAGCTCTACGTTTCTATATTGTTTGACATCCTAGCTTTGGGTTCACTTGTTCCTGCCCATATTTGAGAAAACCTTGATATACAAGTTCCTCTTTCCAATGCTTTTCCAATAAAACTTTCTACTGCTCTGATCATTCATTCTGGCCTCTTAAACGTCCTTGAAAGCTGACAAGTAGAAGTTTGGGGGCAGTGGCAACTGCGAGTCCAGGAAAGGGGAGAAAGGGAGGGGCTAAAAGGAGGAGGTGTGGCCACCAAAAGGGCTCCCAGTGTCTGGATTATTCAAATAATTTCCTCCTGAGCAAGCTGGCACCAGCTTGTTTCTGCCACATAATGAGCATCTGAGAAAGTTAGTAGCAAGTATCAGCTGGGCATTTTTTCTTGGTCTTTCTTCAGGTAACCAGTCTCATTTTATGAGATCCAGGATCACTGTGGGGGAATGTAGAGGCTCCCAGGCTATTGGGCTCGGGTACAATGTTGCAAATATTGTCTTTAAGGGATTTTTTTTTTAATCCTCAGTTTTTTAGTCACCAAAATAAATAACAAACTCTTTAACAAAAAATTAGTATGATTTATTTAAAATATTTAACTAACCCCTTCTGATAAAAGTGGGAACGTGGGGGAGGAGGGAAGAGCATTTTTATCCCAGTTTCAATGACGCCATGGCCACCGAAAACACCAAGCCCTCGGCAGTAGCCTCTCTCCCTACATTTAGCCTGAGCATCACCACGACCTTATCACACATCCTGAAGCCTCTCTCATCTACGGGAGGAAGACTAAGAATCCCGAGTTTTGTTTTGCTTTTCAAGTTAAAATAGATTTATGCTGCTGGGGACTGGCCTTCCTGCAGATGGCTTTGGGTGGGTTGCAGAAAGCTGGTATTTAGTAAACCAAACTGTGACTGTGCTACAGAAAGAAACACAAATTTGTTGCAAAAAGCATTTGTGTGAATAAACTAAAATAATAAAATCCCCAAGCGCCAGTGAAATTTTCATCTTTCCATACAACCATGGGTGTCATCATAGAATAGTTAGTGGCCAGGGACACAGATGAGGAATGAATGAAGCAGCACGGTCTAGTGTCTCGTTTCTCCAATCAGCCTGGCTTCGCGTGTGGACTACTGCGACTGTTTAATATTCATTCCTACATTCTGACATTTGCACATTGAAAAACACATCCTCTGGTTTGCTCTCCTGCATGTATTCAACATCTGAATGGAAACGAGGTTTCTTGGTCTCGTTAAGTATAACAGACCTCTCTGATCACCACAGGACGCTGTTACCACCAAAAGCCTGTTGCCCGCTTGGTTTTAGGAAATTGACTTTTTAGTGTGTATGTGTGTATGTGCACATGTGTACATACACACACACTTTTTTTTTAAAAAATCAAGAGAAACAGCAAAAAGGCACCTAAAGAGGGAGCCTTATTTCTAAATTGGCAGGGTGACAGCACCTTGCACCTTTTGGATTTGGGTGGAGTGTCACCAAAGCAGGAATAGCAGGTGTCAAGAAATTGAAGGAGAACTAGCTGATAATCATGTGGCATCGTACCTGGTTGCTCCTTTGACAGTGTTAGGACAGGGGACCACAGAGCGTGGGCAGAGGGGTAGGGGGTGAGGAGGAAAGCTTTGCTATCAGACAGAGGCTGCCAGTCCTTATGGGACTGGGCTGAGAACAACAAGGTGCAATAAGAGGAATCACAATACAAAGAAAAGCATTTCTTTCCCCAGGGCCGTGCCAAATTCCGCTCCGTCCCCATTCCAGGCCTGCCAGCGTGTCTTCAAGCTCCTTCTCAGCTGCTTGCTGAGTGACTCCAAGGTCACAGTCCCCACCTGGCTGATGGCCCTACACAAGATCTCCCTACCTGCAGCCTCTGCTTTTCAGGGGGGTCTCTGGGTTACAATTCCCCTTCTTTGCACCTGGTGATTCTCCCTATTAAGTCAACAGCCCAGAAAGCTGCCCCAAGTGCTACAGGTAAGCCAGGCCAAATGAGAATAGCCAATGTTAACATGTTCTGCGATGGCATGTTGTTGGGGGCGGGGCCTTTATTAATGTGATGAGGCAGCTTAATGCAACTCTCCTCGCACGGGGCAGGTGCGGCGGAGAGAGTGGAGGATCAAAGAGCAGCTGCATCACAGAGTTGGGGTTTGAATGATCTTTCCACCATGTGATCAGTTCTAGCATGCTTAAACAGTTCCAGTGGCATGCAGAAGGATCAGCGGCTCTTATATCTTACCCTCATCCCTTCAAATCGTGATAAGGCTCTTAAGGGTCTCAAAGCTCTTAGGGTCCTAAGGGACTTTATGGCACCTAGTTCCGAGTAGCCCAGGGCATTAGCTACAAGGCTGACTAAAGAGACCTACACGGAAACAGAAGAGAAAAACAAAAAAGGAAACACAACAAAAAGAAAAAGAAAACAGAGGTTCCAGAGTGTTAGAACAAAGCCCCTAGCACTGATCAGACAGGGTGGGCCCCCCAGGTAGAGGAAGTGGGTAACACCAGCTGCCTACTTCAACTTGGACTCAAACGACCTGGAAGGAAAGGTGGTTGAGAGGCAGAAGAAAAAACACAAAGGAAAGAGAAAATCGAGGGAGGGCGGTGGACAGACATACAAGTTGGAAAAGGGAAGAGGTTGAAGGGAGCAGGAGAGAATGAGGAAGTTCCATTGGAAGAAGAGGAGCCTGAACAGATGACAAAAACCTTACCCTCGCCCTTTACAGTCTCTGCAGGTCCCAGAAGTTCCCATTAAATTAAGCCAGACAAATTTAATGGCACCTATGGAAAAGAATACAGATCAATACACACACTCCACGCAGGCCGCCCCCTCCTCAGCTCTTTCACCAGGGACTGCCAACAAGGACAAGCTCTCTGACTCCTGGGTGACAAGAAACCATTTGTTGAAGAATTTGATGAGTCACTACATGAACAAAGGCAACATTCATAAGTACCACAGCCGACTTTACAGTTCCCACGGAGAAAAGAGCCAGGCGAAGAAACTTCTCGACAAAATTTTGAGTCTCTGAGAACTCACTTAAGTATAGTTCTTCTATTTCTCATTTTTAACTATAACAACCCTTCCATCTTTTAACTATACCCATGACTCCTCCCTGGCCCTGAGGACGTGGGTGGGTCTGCACAACTGCATCCACACTTTTCCCTCTAATCCCCAGAACAGTCCACAGCAACCTGGCCTCAGGTCTGTCCTTTCCAGGCCAATCTTCTAGTTCCTCATCATTAAAATAACAGCTGGCAAGATCCTTGGAAGAATTTTTAAAATTTTATTTTATAGATGAGGAAACTGAGACCCATATGCCCAATACACAAGAGTTTGCCTGGGATCACGTCAGCAGCCCTGAAGCTAGGATGAAGACCCACACTTCCGATTCCCAGGCCGGAGCTCTTTCTTCCACAGACATGCCCTCCCGCACTGGCAGGTTGGGTTATAGGCATCCCAGTAGAGGACTGCAGGTGTCTGAACAAGCCAAAGCTGAACACACTGGCATACTCAGGAGCAGTCTGCAGGCCCCAGGCCTAGAGTCATGGTTGAACGCTTTCCTGCTCTTCCAGAGTCCTCAGAGCAGTTACCATTATGATCCCCTAACACTGGGTACTAAGTGCCCACACTGACAGCTGCGCCTGACCTGAGATCTGAAGCACCTTTAGTTGCTCAAATCCTAGAATGGCTGGGCTCTGGATTTCTAAGAGCAGTCTTTCCCTTGTTCTGGGATAGATTAAGATGTTCCACCATGAACAATTCTTAAATTCCCTCTGGTTACAGGTCTGCTTAGCCCGAATTGATATTTTAAAGCAAATTTAGAGGAGAAAAATAAACAACTCATAGCTTAGTTTCATTTGTTGCTTTTCATCTCTATCTTAGGGATTTAATTCTGCATCTCTGAACTGCACCAAACTGTGTTGTTGTTGTTTTTAAATGAAGATATTTATAATTGAGCAGCAGTACTGGCAGGGGGTAGAAGGAGGTCAATGACCGAGTGAGGGTCAGGGATGGGGAGCCTTAAAAGTTTCCATTTTAAAAAGGGCTGTAAACCTTTACCTATGCAAGTACTCATAACCCACCAATACAGGAATCTTCTCTGGATTCCTAGGTGGTGTCCAAAACAAATCCGGAATTAAATGCTGCCCTATTAGGCTGCTCATGTTCTTTAAAAGGTACATAGTTCAGGGTTGAATTTCTGCCTAAGACAAGGGCCTCAAAGCCTTATCTAGAACACACTAGCAACAACCAATCATTTTCCTCCCATCTACCATGGTCGATAAGACATGGAGGTGTATTTTGCCCACCATTGCCAATTACAGTCAACTCTTAAACACATTTAAATAATAGGGAGAGAGATAGAAACCTCAATGATGAGAATCATTGATTGGCTGCTCCTGAATGCCCCCTCCTGGGGATCGAGACCGAAACCCAGGCATGTGCCCTGATGGGGAATCGAACGGTGACCTCCTTGTTCACGGAGGATGATGCTCAACCACTGAGCCACAGTGGCCGGGCTTAGCAAGATCTTAATAGGTAAGTCTGAAGGTAAGCTGTCCCATCCCAGTCAAGTGCCTGAGTTCTAAATACCCCTTATCAGCTCTGTCCTGTGAATCTGCCAGGTAAAGACTGCTGAAGGCTAAGCTTCCAGCGGCTATTGGCCCCATACAAAGCGAGAAGACCTCCAGCTCTTTTTTGGGGGGAGTGGTGGTGAGTATGATTTATCTGATAACAAAGAGGCCTAAAGTGGGGAGGAGGTACAGACGCCAATCCAGAGGTTGGCTCTAACCATTGTTGAGAGATAATCTGCGCTTGACTGATCAATCTTGCCAAGATCTCCCCAGGAAGATAGTAAGGATCCTAGCGGGGTTATTTCTTAGTAGCTGAGGACTTTCTTATAACCCTCTGAGCCTCCCTGTTAAACTCTCAGTGGAGATAGTGAGAACATTGCTCAAAGTATACTTTAAGGAAAGAGCCAAACCTGAAAAAGGAGTTGAGAAGTCAAAATTCAGATTATCGATGGCTGGAGGCAGGGGAAAAAAGGGCATTGGGTGACTTTTTCAAAATGATGTGAACGTTTCAAACAGAGACCATTTCAGCAGTCTGAATTCAGAATGAGGTGAGTGGTCTCTGAAAAGTTCCCATCCCTGGAGCCAGGGTGCTGGCTAACCTTGGATATGATGGGGCAATGTTTCGTGGGGAAAAGATGACAACATTCTTCTACAGGACAAGATCTCCAGTGCGGCCAAGGACCCGAGCAAAATAAAATGTCTCTGTTTGGGAACTCAGATGGCTTATAAATACAGAACAATTAACCTTATAAGTTATCTGGATTACCTCCTGATTCTAAAAAGTACTCAGAGTAGCTTAAAGGGGCAATCGGAAGAATGAAAATTCATTAGGGAAACACACATAGTGATGAATAAGAGATTCGGACGTCAGTCACTGGTAGATGAAACCCTGGAAGAGAGTCTCTAAGAAATGATGCAGAATTGGGACCCAAAATGTTTACGTTGCTGGATGACCTAACACGCCAAGGGCTCTAGATATCTTACTCAAAGGGCAGCGAAAACTCTGACAGTTCCAGCTGTCAGTCTAAGCCTTATTCTCCACCCACAACTCACAAATGGCAACCAGTGCGGCCATGGTTCACACCAGGGCTGTCCCTACTTAGCACACTCTGCTTCTGCTACGGTTGTTTGTATGTGCCTCATCTTTCAGGCCCTTAGAAGTGCCCGTCTTCTACTCTCCGTATTTTCCCCCACAACACCTGGCAGCAGGCTGTGCACGTTGTGGATCTCAATAAACATTTGATGCGCAAAGACTACATGGACTGTTCTGCCTGACAGACGTGAGCAGAAGGGGGTTCCTGGGAGAGCCTTGTTCCCAGAATGCCTGATTACCACCAGCCTGAATCAGGCCACGGCGGCCCTGCAAGCTAGTGTGAGCTCCCCAGGGGGTGGAGCACGCCTGCCCGTCCCTGGTGACCCCCTATGGCTCCTGGGACAATCCCACACAGAGAATGGTATTTGCTTACTAACAACTGGTAGAGGCGTTCTCAGGAGCCACTGTCAGGCCTCATGGCAATGTGAGAATGCAACAACTCCCCAAAGCTGGAGGGACTTACGGATTGTTGTTCGTTGGCTACATACCTGTCTCGTGCCTTTTACTTCCCTGACACTGAGTATAAAAAGTGATTAAAAATGTTTGCTGAATAAATGATGATGTGCAGAATTGTTAATGCTTTTAGCAGCTTATTTGGGTACAGAGGGATGTGAGATTCCTGATCGATATCCTCAAATTCTGGGGTTGCTCACGCCCGAGAGGAGGGAGATAGTGGTTCAGGTTAGGGTGGGCAGTGGAGGCAGTAAACGTCATGGTGGGAGAGATTTGTTCCAAATCACAGCTTCCCTAGGGCCGTTGGAGTGCGGTAGTGGATGCATCTGTCTGAATTCTTGGAAGGTCCAGAAGAGGAAGGGCTTCTTGGACTCCCGTAGGTGTGCCCCCTGACTCTCAGTGGCCCCTTGCTCTAGAAAGAGAGCAGGCCCAGGTCTCTTGGCCTTCTCCCAAGCCCCTCCCTGAACTCTGAGAGCTCAAGTCTCAGTCTGTGGGAGGCAGAGGCCCTTCTATCACAAGGTGCTGTCAACAGGTGCTAAAGGGAGTGCTGAAACCTCTAGGTAGGAGGGTCGCGGCTGGCACCCTCTGCGGGACCACCCATTTGGCTCACTTTAAGAGCAGAGGGTGACCTCCTCACCTCACTGAGGCAGAGGGACAGCTCTTGGAAGGAGTCATGAGCCGGGGGAGCTGCAGACCTTGTTGGGAAAGGGATGCATTTATAGAGCAGAGATCACTGCTGCTGCCGAGTGCTGGGCTCCTGTTATCCAAGGAAGAGGTTCCCATGCTGCTCTAGCCTGGATCCCAGAAGCACTCTACAGACAGCTCACCATGCAGCCAACAAACCTATATTCTAAATGTACCGACTCAGCCTCCAAATGCTCTACTTGCTGGCACTTCTCAGCCCTCAGCAGGAACTGAGTTCTCCATGGGCCCTGGTCCTACAATTCCCATTCACCCTTTCTCTCCAATGCTGATTCGGGTGGGAGAAAAAGCTGTAGTTATTACACAGAATAAGAGACAATCACCACGGTTAGAAAAGCCAACAAGAAACAAGTGCTGGTGGGGTGAGAAATAGTTACAGATGCAGCGGCCTCCACCCTGAAAAATAACTCGGGATGTAATGGCCAAGCCTTGGAGATGGTCTTGGAACCTGAGGGAAAAAAGGATTTTCTTAAGTTCGATGGTCACTGTGGAAATGGCCCTGTGGGGGAGAGGGGGCTTTATGTGGGTGTGAGCTCCCCTCTCCCTGAGAAGCTGACTGGCTCAGATCAGTCTGGTAGGAAGACCTGAGCTGGATGGAAGCGTCACGGGAACGGTCAGCAGGAGAGTCTACCCAGATCCCCCTCTCCCTGCATCCCGGCGGCACCCACCTCCGTCCCTCACCCCTCTCCTGGCAGCAGAAGAGGACATCCTGCAGTTTGGGACGAGAGCCTTCCTGTTCCCAGCCTAAGAAACAGGGGCTGTGATACCAAGGATTCCACTTCCCTTTCCTAATCTCTGAATTTTCTAAGCCAAACCGCCAGGGCAAAGAGCTGGCTGGCTGGCTGGTCGGTCCCCGGAGCAAATGCATTCAGAGCTCCCTTCCCAAAGTGAAGATCTGACGGCTCTGAAAACAACTTACCCAGACCTACATCTATCTACATCTTGCCTTATGCCCGGGGCCCCAGGCCGCTCCAGCCATGAGAAGAGAACTCCCTGTTTTTGTTTTCCTGCTAGAAAGGGTGGGAAGTAGAAAGCAGGACACGTACAGCCACAATGAGGAAGTCCAGCCAGCACCAGGCGTTGGTGAAGAACTTGACGAAGCCGTAGGCTGTCCACTTGAGCAGCATCTCCAGGATGAAGATGTAGGTGAAGACCTTGTCGGCGTACTCCAGCACGGTCCGGATGGTCCTCCTCTGCTCGATGTAGATGTCCTCGAAGGCCTGAAAGAGAGGCAGCAGCTGCCCGTCGCGCCTCAGGGCACACAAGCACCGCCCTGGCCGCGGCGCCTCCCACCACGAAGCGTGGCCTCTCCAGCTTCCTGTCTCTTCCACTTCACTCCCCTGCTACACGTGATTTTTTTTTTAAAGTTTTATTGAGCTATACCATACAATTCAGCTATTTAAAGTGTACCACAGCTTTTGGCATGTTCATAGTTGTACATCCATCACCACCATCAATTTTAGAATATTTTCATTGCCCCTAAAAGAAAGCCCACGTCCTCTAGCGGTCACCCTCTAGTCTATCTCCCCTTAGTCCTAGGCAACCACTCATCTACTTCCTTCCTCTACAGACTTGCCTCTTCTGGACATTTCATATAAATAAAATCATATAATATGTGGTCCTTTGCCCTAACCGGTTTGGCTCAGTGGATAGAGCAGGGGTGGGCAAACTTTTTGACTCGAGGGCCACAATGGGTTCTTAAACTGGACCGGAGAGCCGGAACAAAAGCATGGATGGAGTGTTTGTGTGAACTAATATAAATTCAAAGTAAACATCATTACATAAAAGGGTACGGTCTTTTTTTTTTTTTTAGTTTTATTCATTTCAAACGGGCCGGATCTGGCCCGAGGGCCGTAGTTTGCCCACGGCTGGGATAGAGCATCAGCCTGCGGACTCAAGGGTTCCAGGTTCGATTCCAGTCAAGGGCATGTACCTTGGCTGCGGGCACATCCCCAGTGGGGCACGTGCAGGAGGCAGCTGATCGATGTTTCTGGCTCTCTCTCCCTCTCCCTTCCTCTCTGTAAAGGGTCAATGGGATATATTAAAAAAAATAATAATAATATGTGGTCCTTTGTGGCTCGCTTCTTTCACCAAGCCCAATGTTTTCAGATTTCATCCATGTTGCAGCATGTATCAGTACTTCACTTCTTACTGATGAATAATATTCCAGTGAATGGCTATACCACATGTTGTTCATCTTTCATCAATTGATGGACATTTGTGCTGTTTCTATTTTTTGGCTATTGTGAATGCTGCTGCTCTGGGCATCTGTGTACAAGTTTTTATCTAGACATGTTTTCATTTCCCTAGGATATATATACCTAGTAGTGGAATGGCTAGGCCATATGGTAATGCTATGTTTAATTTTCTGAGGAACTGCCCAACTCTATTCCAAAGTGGTCGCACCATTTTTTTTTATATTCCCACCAGCAATGTGTAAGGGTTCCAATTTTTTCACCATCTTGCCAATACTATATATTTATATGACAAAATATTTTCTCCTTTTAGCCCCTGATGTCATAGATACAGGTAGAGGGCCACAGGGCTGGGAGATATTCAGGTAAAAAAAAAAGTCTTAGTACTACTTTCTTTCTCTGGAATTCCCGAATGAGGTAATTCTCTGATACAAAGGTATGAGCATTCCATGTGCAGAGTGGTAGACTGCACAAGGGTGGTGCCAAGAGAAGAGACTTCCTAAAGTGGGAAAAAGGAAACCTGGAAGGTGGGAAAAGTCCCTTGTCACGCAAACGGAGGCGTGGGCTCTGAGCAGTTCCAGAGGGACACACTGGGCTGCCTGCAGACTCTCTTCCAGAGGAGGCAGGGGAACACCAGGTGTTCCGGTCTCACTACTGGACAGTGGGGGCAGAGGTCATGGGTCCACAGTCCTCAGGATCTCGGTACAAATAAATCGCCCAGTGAAAACAGGACCAGCTTCCATGTTGCTTCCCCTTAACTCCATTTGTAGAAATCCATTCTACAGCCCAGGACATGTGAGAGGCCAAACACTGATCTTCGTGTCACCTGAGGCTCTAATCCCCTTCCCCTCAGGCTCCATCACAACCACATTCTAGTCTTTTCTGGGACAATTTGGCTGTGGCTTCACTTTGCTATTTTTAAGTCTCATGCCTACTATTGCACGGGGCCTCAGGTACTGAGCCACGTATCCCCTTTTATTCAATTATGATACATAACAATTGTCCAGGGTGAGTAGTAAACCAAGCTCAGAACGTTTATTTCGCTGCTGCTTTTTCTGTGGAGAAGGGGAAGAGAAGGACCAAAGGCTGGGGCATGCTCGTTAGTTGAGGTTTCTGTTTCCTAGATTTGAAGAAGGACGGCAACAATGACACAACACCTCTCCCCAACCACTGGCCTTAGTCTGATCCGCCCTTTCCTGGGGGGCAGAGGCCAGGCTGTCTGTCACCCTGCTGCCTGCACGGAGCCCCAGGAAGCGCCGAGTGAGTGCCTGCCGATGCGGTGACTCAGGGGTGGGCAGGGCGGGGGCTCCCCGTCACTCAGACCAAGGACACAAGCCACCATTTTCTGCCTCCAGCTTTCGTGCTGACACTTTCCTACATAAACCTGGTCCTTGGCATCCTTGGGCTCTTCTTTACCACACGTTACTGCCTGTTTCACCTTTTCTTATTCTCCTACCTCACAAGTCAGCAAAACTTCTCAAGGCCTTGGTGGGATCTGTGACACTGACTTTGGGGTTTCTCCCTTGTTATTTTCTTTGCTTCCAGATTAAGATTTGACTCCACACCTACATAAATGTGCCCACCTTCTTTAAAAACATTTCAAAAATCTCTCCCTTAACAAACAGAAGGAAAGTGTGTAGTGTCTCTAGTCCCTGTCCTCAAATCTGCTCAACCAGGAAGCAGCTCCCTCATAAATCCCCCGGTGAAAACAGGTCTCCTCAGCTACAATCCAGCCCAAGTGAAAGCAGATGCCAGAAAAAATGAGTCCTAGCAGGGGAGGAGCCTGCGTGTTCAGTGCCCTATAAGCCTCACAGATTAATGACCACGTACAACCACAGGAACAGAAATAACCCGTGTACCCGAGATCTAACACTCTAAATATCTGCTAAGGCCACCGGTTCTCCAAAGCCAGTAGGCTGTGAAGGGCGAGGGGGTGGAGGAACACTTCCCCCTCCATACCTTGGGCAACTGAAAAGTAAAGAGCAAGAGATTTGGGGTATTAGATGAGAAAGGGAAGTTCATTTTAGGAAGTTGCTTAGGTTGGGGCAAACCAAGCGGTGAAGACACTTGGTACTTTGTATTCTTGTCCTGATGAAAAGGCGCCTTAGGGCTGAGTCTAAAGATCAGGATGTGGATTCTAATCCCAAAGGCTCAAAGCACCAGCCAAAGCACTTCAACAGACCATTATTCTCGGGTCCACAGCCAATCAGTGTTCTCAGAGAAATCGGTCTTGGGCCCCATGCAGTCTTTCCCACTAGTTCCTATACACCCTTCCCCAGCCAATCCCTCATCATATTCTCCCCCGGACCTCACCAGGGCGCCACTGCTGAGCAGAATCATGAAGATGATGAAGGTCTCAAACCAATTGTGCTCTACAATGAGGAAGCACGTTTTCCGCAGGATCCACCAAGACTTGCCTAGGCCTTCTTCGATGTTGACAGTGCAGCACTTGAATCGCCGGACACAACCTGGCACCAGGGGGAGAGGCAGGTCAGACCGTGAACATGCCCCACCCAGCCCTGCCCTCTCCTCTATCTCCCACCAGATGCTGCCCCACCACACAGCTGGGAGCACAGCAGATGACTCAGATCATCTGATTAAGAAATCAAGAGGCTCACAGGGCTGAGGCCCTGCTGCAAGGCTGCCAGGGCCCTCTGGAGTTGGGAAGATGTCCCATAAAGTGAGGGAAAGAAAAGGGTAGTCAAGAGGCAGACAGAGCCATGACAGAAAAGGCCTTTCTAATGGAAATTTCTGGACTGATGCCAAGAGAAAGTGGACAAAGAAAAGTTAGAGCCCTGGCCAGTGTGGCTAGGTTGATTGAGCACTGTCCCATGCACAGGTTGCAGGTTCAATTCCAAGTCAGGGTACATGCCCGGGTTGTAGGCTCAAACCCCAGTGGGGGGCATGCAGGAGGCAGCCAATCGATATGTCTCTCTGGTCGATGTTTCTATCTCCCTCTCTCTTCCTCCCTCTCTAAAATCAATAAAAACATACTAAAAAAAAAAAAAAGATTGCCTGGCCAGCATGGCTCAGTGGTTGAGCATCAACCTATGAACCAGGAGGTCATGGTTTGATTCTGGGTCAGGGCATATGCCCGGGTTGCAAGCTTGATCCCCAGTGTGGGGTGTGCAGGAGGCAGCCAATCAATCATTGATGTTTCTTATTTAAAAAAGAAAAAAGAGAGAGAGAAAGAAAAGAAAGAGCCTGGCCAGTTTTTCTCAGTGGTTAGAGCGTTGGGTCACGACTTCAATTCCAGTGAAGGGAATGCACCTTGGTTGCAGGCTTGATCCCTGGCCCTGGTTGGGGCATGTGCATGAGGCAACCATCAATGTGTCTCTCTCACATCAATGTTTCTATTCTCTTTAAAAATCAATGGAAAAATGGGAAAAATATCTTTGGGTGAGGATTCACAAAAAAGAAAAAGAAAAGTTAGAGAATAGTTTGAGCAGGGAAAACAGCATCAACTGCCCTAAAAATGAGGAGGTGGGGAACAAGGTTCTTGAAGAGAGCCACTGAGTCCCCACCCTCTCATCCAACCAGTATCCCTAGCGACGCTGTAAACAGCAAGTGCCCCGTGCCCCCACCCCCCTCCTTGCCCCGCACCTTCTGTGAAGCAAGCTTCTGGGTCCAAGTATTCCTCAGGCTGTTCCACTGGGACCTCTTCTACTTCCGGCTTGATATCAATGGTACTTCCTTCAGAGGAGCTAGTATCATCCAGTTTCTAGATATGCAAGGAAAAGGGAGATCAAGATCAAGAGACTCTGCAGCAACATGTCCACACTCCACTGACTACTCTATACCTTTGCTGTGGATGATGTACTAGCTATAATTGTTCTCCTCAATTCTTACTTGAAAGTCATCATCATCCAACTCATGATGGGCAAACAAGTACCACAGGGCCTTCAAAACCTCTGTCAGGATGGGATATAACATTAGAACGCACTCACAGATGTCAGTAATCCACCCTAAACAAATGTGGCCATAGGCTGGTCTCAGGGATTCCGCTCACACAGATTAATGGCAGGGAACTACTTGAGGGGGTACTCCAGCCTCTGACCTAGATGATCCATAAGCCAGGGAGATAGATCCAGGAACATCTCAGGAATCGAGGTCACCTAGGGAAGGCCTAGAATGGCAACAGGGGGGTGAGTTGGCTATTCCAGATTCTCTCTACAAAGCCCATCGCTGAACCAATATCTGGAGCTGACAGAGCCCTGTTTGTTCTCACACAGGATCAAGGTTGGTTTCTAGGCTAGGACCTTACATCTTTGCTGCCGTCAGGATCTGATTCGCTGCTAACGTCCTCTGTGTTGACGTTCTCAAAATCGGACTCGCCTACGGCAATGGGCACCCGCACGGTTAAGTTAGGATTGTTGATGAAGGACATGTGGTCCTCATCAATAATGTACTTCTCCACGCTGCTGCCAATGCCACTGGTGGTGCCATTGCCATTCTTCTGGAAGTCTCCATTCCGGTGGATGTCTGCACCAGTGTGGTTGGCGATGCAGTTGGCCTTCTTATCGTACATCTCGTCCAGAGGTTTCACTTCATCGGCCTCGCGCTGCTTGAAGTGGGCCTGCATGAAGGCGTGCACTTTCACTTTGGTCCAAGCCACACCCTTCTTGATACGGATGACTGAGATCTGTAGGTTGTTCATTTCCCCATCATCATCCGTGGCTGCCAGATTGTCTGCACTGAAGGAACTCAGGAGCAAGGCCAGAAACAGGTTCAGCACCTGTACCAGTAGCATTCGGAAAAAAGGAGAGTGAATGTAGCATAGTGAATGGTAATTTATCCATTAAACTAGGAAACTGGAAGCCTACAGATTTATGTAACACACTCAAGAATTTATGTTGTGTTTTGCTTGGCCCACATAGTGTTTTAAACGCTCACGTTACTAGGTGAGCATTGCGTTTGATTTTTGGTTGTAATATAAGGAGTTTAGCACCTCTTTTCTTGGTTCTTTTATAGTTTTACATATATATATGTGTGTGTGTGTGTGTGTGTGTGTGTGTACACCTTGGTTACCTTTTTTATTAACAGAAAAAGAAATGTCTGTATCCATTTTGGAAGAAAATCTCCCCAAAATAAAACCAAAAAGGTAGATATGAATTATTGGGGAACATGAAAGAGTGCATAAATGCCAAATGCTCATGAGCAGTAGATGCCTTGGAGGACCCGTGTTAGAAAAAATAGGCTTGGAGAGCCCTACTTTCATACAACAAATCAAGAAGGTAGAACTAAAATACATTTCATGTCATCTCCTTTTAAGAATTAATTTTGTTTTCCTAACATGTATCAAAATAAAATAGTTTTATAAGACAGTGATGGTTCTGTTGTATAAGTGTTAAGCCACAGGATACAAGCTTTCTTGCTTTCTTTCTTTCTTTCTTTCTTTCTTTCTTTCTTTCTTTCTTTCTTTCTCTCCCTTTTCATTTCCTATTTTACTATATTGGTCATTAAGGTTAATTATTTTTATTAAAACTTACTTTTGAAAAGTGGGAGAGGTGTTCACTTCCTGATTTATACTTGGCCCTTAATTTGTCACACTTCTGAAGAGTAAGGCATATATTTTAAGTGGAGATAATAGTATGTACAGAGTGGGAGGGATGGAAACAATACATGAAATATACGTATCTGGATTATCTGGGCCATCTGTAGAATTAAAAAGGAGCATGTTGGTAATATGGGGCGGGTGTGTGAACTGGAGAGGGCTCTGAAGGCCAAATTGAGGGATTTGAATTTTAATTGGATCCACTATTGGTTCTTGAGCAAAGGAGTCACAGATGATTATACACATTTGAGAAAGCCATTCCTTAGGAACTAGGAGTTAGGAGACATATTTGCAGGAGGTGATAAGGGTCTGGATTAGGCTACAGTGATGTCAAATCTTAGAATGCACAAGAATCTCCTGTGGTGGGATATTTGTTAAAACTACATAGTTCCTTGGCCTCACCTGAGAGATTCTGATCCAGTAGATCTGGTGTAGGGCCTGGGACTTGACCTTTTTAATGAGTGAAACTTGGGTGGTTATGATGTTGGTGGTTTTCTAGAAATACCGGTTGGGTTATAGAAATGGAAAGGGAGGGGCAGATCTTAGACTATGAAGAAAGATGTAAATATAGAAAAGGAAGGAAGATGTAAATACAGAAAAGGAAGGAAGATGTATGAAAGACATCAAACATTTACTGGGAACGGAGAGAAAAGAGTCAGAGGAGACGTACAGTTACAGATTCCGAGAGACTAGATGAGCAGAAGCACTGAGCAAAGGGGAACCTGGGAAGGTGTCATCAGAAGAAAAATAACAGGTGGCTTTCTCATGTGCTCAGGTATCTGTAGACAGTCATGGAGAGCTGTCCTTGAGACAACTGAGAATGGGAGACTAGGGAAAGCGGGGTGAGTCAGGGCTGGTAACTGCTGATCCTACTACACACTAGTAGGTAATAGCTGTGTTCACTGAAGGAGTGGAAAAACTAGAGGGATTAGGACTGAGGGAATGGTGGTTGGGAATGGAAAAAGGGAGAGATTAAAACTAAAAACATCACAGAAGAGGGTGGCTACAGCTGGATCAAAGGCTGGTGAGTAGGAACCCTCTACTGGAATGCTTCTCTATTGCAGAACAGGGAAGAGAACTAACATGGATGAGCTTACAAGGGATCCTCTGAGTGTGCCTTCTTCCAGTCCTCCTTGCTCTACACTTACAGGTGAGATTCGGCCTGATCTGAGAAATGGGTGCTCCCACGCACTTTAGTGTGCATGTCAATCATCTGGGAATCTTGTTAAATATGCAGATTCTGATTCAGTAGCTCTGGGGTGGGGCCTAAGTTCTGCATTTGTCACACACTCTCAAGTGATCTCGTTGCTAGTCCTCAGATCACACTCTGAGAAACAAGGTGTTAAAACCTGTTGGTGAATGCTCTATCTACAGAGGCAGAAAACAGCAGGCAGGCAGATCGAAGTAAAGCAAGAAAGCAATTTGTCATTTTTACAAATTAAATAAAACCCTAAGATGGTTTAGGTCAGTGGTTCTTAATGTAGGGCAATTTTGCCAACTAGGGGGCAATGTCTGGAAACATTATTGGTTGTCACAACTTGGGGTTGGGGTCACTTCTGGCCAGTGAAGGATAGAGGCCAGGGATGCTGCTAAATATCCTACAATACACAGGACAGTCCCACAACGAAGAATTATCTAACCCAAAATGTCAACAGTGTCAAAGTTGAGAAATTCTGGTGTAGAAGACAGAAAGTTTTGTAGTAGAAAGAGTATAGAGTTTGAAGTCTAGGATCTAACACAAACCCCAACATTTATCAACTATGTGAGTCTAAGAAAAGTCACTTTTCTGAGTTTATTTCCATAACTATGAAAAATGTGGGCAGGTTGTGGGGCTTATGACTCAGTAGGCCTCTGTAAATAGCAGCCTCCTTTCCTTCATTTGTACCTTAGGGTTCTTGGGCCAAGAAAGAATAAAAACCAACACAGACATGGAAGATACTAGAAGGTTGAAACAGACTGGACTTGTCGGCCAAGATAAGATGTACAAGTTAGTACTAACCACCAAGTTGCCAATAACCATGACCATCATGAAGACGATGAGGCACATGGCCTGGCCTGCCACCTCCATGCAGTCCCACATGGTCTCGATCCACTCCCCGCACAACACTCGAAAGACAATGAGGAAGGAATGAAAAAAGTCATGCATGTGCCACCGAGGGAGTTCACAGTCCTGGTTGATCTTGCAGACACACTCTTTGTAGCTCTTTCCAAACAGTTGCATCCCCACCACAGCAAAGATGAAGACAATAATGGCCAGCACCAGGGTCAGGTTGCCCAGGGCACCAACTGAATTTCCAATAATCTTAATCAGCATGTTCAGGGTGGGCCAGGATTTGGCCAATTTGAAGACTCGGAGCTAAGGGAAAAACAAACAAACAAAAACCAAGTGATACTCCATCCATTTTCTTACCACATGGCTAAAATAAAAGCATATATCATTAATAAGATCAGCTTACATTTACTGAGCACCCTTGGGAAATTCCCAGGACTTTCTAACAGTCTTGGACTAAACTGGGAGAAACTGAGGCACAAATAAGGGAAAACCGATTAATTTTACAGTAAGTGAAAGATTTAGAAGTAGGAACCACAAATACTGGCTTTAGTCCCTGAGCCAATCTACTTTTTTAAAAAGCCATACATGAGCATACCTTTTTCCTATTAATTTTCCCTCAATTTCTCAAGGGACATATCAAGGAAAACGTGATACGTAGTGAACTAAAAGACGAGTATGGTAAGGACAGTGACAATAAATTATCTGTCCCCTTTAAAAAAGCATTTAAAACTTCTAAATAGCTGTTTTGCTTGCCAATAAATAATTAATGGATGATATGAAACTTTGTGATATGTTTGGAATAATTTGGAAGGAAAGCACAACTCCCGAGAAGGGGCGGTTCCACATACATCAAACGTCTTCTGAAAAGGGACTATACAGGGTGGGGCAAAAGTAGGTTTACAATTGTTTGTACGGAAAATAATACAATAATTAATAAATAATAATACAAAAATACACTGTGCTTCATGTACTCACAACTGTAAACCTACTCTGCCCCACCCTGTGTTGATACCAATTCAGAGGACGGAACTTTTGTATGTCAATCATGAAATTTCGATATTCTATATTCATTCATGTGACCAGATTACAAGGTCTTGGCGAACAGCCTGAGAATGCATAAAGACTATGAATGGAATGATAGTAATGAGGTTATCATCAGTCATAAGTTAACAACTCAAAGATAATGTAACAGGAATTCTAATAGAAGCAATAGCATTGATTTGAACACTTTTTTAATTTTACTGAAAACTTTAGTCTTATCTGAGAGTTCAAGATTTACCAGGTGTTGCCCTGTGTATATCTGGGTCACTCATATTTTCCCCTCTTGACTGGCTTCTAATTTATTAAGAATATTAGTGCTAAGGTTTCTATCTTTTAATCCTGCTTCTCATTTTGTAGATAATGAGAACTGTTCTCAAAAAGTCTATTATGAAAAAAAAAAGTCTACTGTGGGCTGGATCCTAACCAAAGACTAGTCAGCAGAGGTTCCAGAAACTTGGCAGATGTTAAGTTTGTGAGTTGGACTGAATGAGATCTCTATTTTACAAGTATTTCTACACTATTCCAATTCTCTTACTTAGATATGCTGATGATCCTGATGAAAAAAAAACACACCTTAAATTCTTTCAGCTGCAAGTGCACAGGTATCTTCCCAATAGGGAGAGAGAAACCTAAGCCAGTTCTGATGCTTTGTCTGAGCGGGATCCACGAAGCTTCTCAAGGGACTTAGTCAGCACATCACACTTATGCTTATGCTAATGGGAAACTATTCTGAAGATACTGTTCACTATTCTTTCAGAGTCATTTTAGTAATTACACATTAACTTCTTCAAATACATTAATTTAAAAAATCCTTCTTAGTTAATGACATGGAAAACAAAGCCAATGTTCAACAGCTAATTTCAATGTATATATTTTAAAGATTATTTTATTTTCATTTTCTGGAAGGAGTTACCAAAATAGAAGCAACGAGGAAAGCCATCTTTGAGTAAGGAGGAATTTTTGCCATTTCAGAGAGATGTTCGGATAAAGAAATAGGTCCACAAGCAAATCCAAATAGGATCTCAGAATAGTCCTCGGGAGCCCTCCTTCATTTTTTACATTAACCATTACCTTAGGAGGAACTTCCTAAAATTGACATCTGTTTGTTGACTGATTTTAAAAACTAACCTCTACATTAGGTGTTTAACAGGACAATTTTCAAGGTTTTATTAGCTAAGCCAATAAATAGCCAACTGGAATTGGAAGCAGAATATAGCTAAGGATTTTTAAAAATCGAATTAACTTATGCAAAACTCCTTCTAGTATTTGCAAGACAGGAAATGTAAAAAGAAACTGGAGAAATGTGGAATACCAATCGGAAAGATCGCAGCACCGAAAGCCCCTCCACATCTGCTAGACTCAGTTCCATTAAACTGAGGGAGACAATAAATCCATCAAAAATGTTCCAGCCTTCTTGGAAGTAATAGTAGGGATCCATGGCTATGAGCTTCAGAAACATTTCCGCTGTGAAAATTCCAGTGAAAACCTGAAGGGGGAACGCATGGGTTAAGAAAAAGAAATAACAGGAGAATGGCTTTATCAGCATCTTTGAATATAATATATCCAAGAAGCCTCAAGAACCAGCCTTGGTTAAATTCTGCATCTGAGGAATCAATATCTGGATGTCCCATGACCATGCCACATGATGCAGGAAAGTCTTATTTTTATTTTTACTTTTTAATATATTTTTATTGATTTCAGAGAGAGGAAGGGAGAGGGATAGAGAGATGGAAACATCAATGAGAAAGAAACATTGATCGGCTGCCTCCTGCACACCTCCTACTGGGGATTGATTCCACAACCGGGGCATGTGCCCTGATCGGGAATTGAACCAGTGACCACCTCTTGGTTCATGGGTCAATGCTCAACCACTGAACAACACTGGCTTTCTTTCTTTCTTTCATTCAAATATTTTTTATTCATTGATTTTTAGAGAGAGGAAGGGAGAGAGATTGAGAGAGATTAGACATTAATTTTGTTGTTCCACTTATTTATGCATTCATTGGTTGCTTCTTGTATGTGCCCTGATGGGGGATGGAACCCATAACCTTGGCGTATCTGGACAATGCTCTAACCAACTGAGCTACCTGGCCAGGGCCTTATTTTCCTCTTGAATGAAGTACTCAGCCCTAACGTTTACATCTTTGTTGCCAGAACCACCCAAATCACATGATTTAAATGTAGCTGAAAAATGATTCTAAGCAATGAAAATACCACACAGGTGACTGCTTCTAAAGGGTCAGCAGTCATTTGAGTATGCATGCTTGGGATGTTTGCCTAAATAAATAAATAAATAAAAAATCACTCATCCTATTTAATAAAAGGCTAATATGCAAATCGACCGGACGGCAGAATGACTGGTCACTATGACGCGCACTGACCACTAGGGGGCAGATGCTCAATGCAGGAGCTGCCCCCTGGTGGTCAGTGCGCTCCCACAGTGGGAGCGCCGCTCAGCCAGAAGCCGGGCTCATGGCTGGCGAGTGCAGTGGCGGTGGCGGAAGGCTCTCCCGCCTCCGCGGCAGCGCTAAGGATGTCCGACTGCTGTGGAGGGCGGGTCTAAGCCATCAGTTGGACATCGCTGAGGGTTCTCAGACTGCGAGAGGGTGCAGGCTGGGCTGAGGGACTCCCCTTCCCCTGAGTGCACAAATTTCATGCACTGGGCCTCTAGTTGTTTTATATTAGGAAAATACAGCATTATTTCTGACTTGATATTATGTATTATCAAACTTAAACATATGCTACAGGGTTTCTTGTTTTAAATAGTAAAGCAACAGAACATTGCTAAAAGTGTACAAAATACAGGAAAAACATCCATAGTCTCACCATCTTGCATACAACTATCCATTTTATATATCTCCTTTCTGCTTTTTTCAAATGTGGACACACTTTGACAAAGTTGTAAAATCGCTGTTACCTGTTTCCCATTCCTCTGCCTGACAGAGCACCTTGTGCTGCCTAATGCCCTCTGTGTCCCACGGCCTTAGTCACATGACAGGCAGCAGGGAAGTACAATGCCATGAACAAACCAGTTCCCTCGCTCCAAGCTGACCACATGACATCAGACTCTTACTGAATATTATGTTTTTTAGAGGTGAAGACTTTAAATGCAATAGATTTAAAACTGACTATAAATTAGTACTTATAACCACTTGGTTACCAAATTTACACATGAAGGAGTTTAAGAAAAATGTTAAAGAAAAGGTCTGAGGAGAGAATTAAAAATAGCGAAAAATACTTAAGATTACAGATATTGTGGAAATATACTGAATTAATGTATAGAAATGTAAAACCCCCAGAATGACTTGAAGGATAAATATCAAGATAGAGTAAGTGGGCTACCAGTTTTTGGGGTCCATATACTTTTCTGTGGCTTCCCATTTTTCTACATTGCAGATGCAGTATTCTAAAATAGAAAGAAAATATGCCCTGAAGAGATCCACTTAAGCAAAATCAAAGTTCATAGGGCATGCTAAGTATCTACAGATCAAACATCCTGCTAAGTGAGGCCAGGGAAAGTTAGGGCAGCTAGTCAATTCCGGACATACATTTTACCCTTAGTGCAAACCCATCAAAGGTTTCTCTACACAGACATGTCTGTCTGCTTGATGTACCCCAGGTAGAGGCTGCATTTGCTGTCCCACTGGTTCCTGGTGAACACACAGGAAGTGCCCGGTAATTAGCACTGGCTGGCTGACTACGGGGTATCTGTACTGTGGGAACGTGGTCCCTATGAGAAAATCAACAATGGCACAGTCCTGTGGTGCTGCCTTCCAATGGGGTGACTGGCCCCCAGACGCCTGGTGCGAATGTCTAGGACAGAGGCCAGCAACCCTGTTGTTTCAACACACAGCGTGCTGCCATCATTTGGGGTTTGGGTGAAAACAAATTTGCAACCATTGGCTGTATGAAGAAATGACTTTTTTTTTTTTAAACAGAAGAGTAGATTTATGGTTATCCCTACGATGTCATTCTTATTTGCTCTGAGATATGCTTCTTGAAGCGGATAAAGAAGAATAAACTAGTAAGCAGTGAATCAACAACTGTATATAAATGTCCCTCTCGTGAATGTCGTCAAATATTCATCTAGGAATTTATGTCCTAGCGCAGCAGTTGTCCAGGTGTAGTTGAGGATCCCTGGGGTCCCTAAGACTTTTCCAGAGGACATGAGGTCCTCCCTTTTGCAACTGTGTGAGGCCAGATTTCTTTCTTATGCTTCAGCCAAAACAATATTTCACAAAGGACTGAATACACAAGCAGACAGGAGAATCTAACTATCTCCTATTAAACCAGACATGAAAGATATTTGCAAAAAATGTCAAACAATGCCTTTTTTTCTTAGAAAATATAACTTTATCCCGTAAAATATGTTATTTATGTAATTACATAATGGGTACATTATTATGACTTTAAATAAATATTTAAGATTCTCAATTGGCTTTAATTTCAAATATGGTAAATATCAATAGATATAACTATCATAAACAAAAGCTTTTCAGCTCTTTTTAAGAATGTAAAGGGGTCCTAAGACCAAAAAAAGATTGAGAACTGCTGTTCCAATAGAATGTCCTGAATGCAGAGTTGGCATATCTTTATAGTTGGAGCAAACCCCAGACTTGTGAAAAGTATTTAAAAAGAGGTATGCATAAGAGGCTACAAGGACACAGATGAAAGAAAAATTAAAATATAAAAACAATTCCTTCTGGTTGAAAATGTAGTCAAGAAATGATAACATGTGTATTTGGTAAAGCAGGGCAATAACTTTTTCCTTTTTTTGCTTAGAATCTCAGAAAGTAAACTTACATGTCAGGTTAAGCTTTTGCCCTTCCTTCCATATTCCCAACCCCTCAAATGGCTCAGTCATAAATCCCTCGGGTGGGCGTCCACAGGAGGGAGGCCGGTGCCAGGTGCTGGGGCCTAAGCAGAGCATCTGTGCACGGGAGTAGCCTGGCGTGGGCGGTCAGAGCCTGTGCAGGCCAAAGAGGGGGTCCACCTTGGGGGGCAGCCCAATACAAGCTGATTGGGATGAGGATGGCTGCCCAGCACAGGGCATCAGAGTGTAAGCAGGATGGAGAGCTTTCATGCAGGGGAAGCTTGGAGTGGGGTGAAGCGGGGGGATCCAGGTAAGGGGAGGCCCAATGTGAGGCGTTCAAGTCTAAGTGGGGTAGGGGAAACAAGAATGTGTGGGGTGGCCTGGCCTGGGTGTCAGAGCCTGAGAAGTATGAGGAGGGGTCCACATGGAGGACACCAGTGAGGGAGCCTGAACAGTGTGAGGGCACCAGCTGTTAGAGGCAACAATGGCTTCTGATCAAGTAAGTTAACATATGAAAGACAACGGCAACCAGGTTTGTTTTTGTTAGATAAGGAGCTACAAACATCGGAAGGAGAAAACCAGAATGAATCCTGCAGGGCTGGGTTAGAACTGGAAGTGACAGCATGAACTCACGGTTTTCAGTATAGTATACAGTTAGCTTAAGAGCAGCAGCTAGCCCTGCACCGAGAGGGCCGAGGCCTGCATATTGCTCCAAGAGATCCTCACTTCCAAATATCATTTTCTACTAACCCAGGGCTCCTTGGGAAATGGCTGATTCCAGGCCTGAGGCAGGAAAAAGGTAAAATTAGCTTGGGAAATCTTGTGGTACCAGAAAACAAGGAAGTAATGAGGACGCGATGAAAGGACCCAGAAGCCAGCCTGAAGGGACTCCCATTGGCCCAGTCTGGAATGGTGTAAACATCGAAGTAAATGACAGTTCTAACTCACTGGATAGCATTGAAAACCATGAGTCCATACTGATATAATTAAGTAAAGGAGTGAATCAGAAATTTAATGAAGAACAGAAAATTCAGATAGTTTTAAAGTACCTTCATCACAAATACTTATCTATACTTATAAAAGGGTAATATGCTAATTAGACCCGGTCGACCAGCCATCTTCCAGACGTCTGACTTCCTTCCCGACAAAGCCATGGTGGTGGGGGCTGAGGCAGAGGCAGTTAGGGGTGATCAGGTCAGCAGCGGAGGGCAGTTGGGGGCGAGATCAGGCTGGCAGGGGGTTAGGGGCAATCAGGCCAGCAGGAGAGGGCAGTTGGGGCAACCAGGCTGGCAGGGGACGGAAGTTGGGAGCGAGATCAGGCCGGCAGGGGAGGGCCATTGGGGGTGAGATCAGGCCTGCAGGGGAGGGCAGTTGGGGGCAACCAGGCCTGCAGGGGAGGGCAGTTAGGGGCGAGATCAGGCAGGTAGAGGCAGTTAGGGGCGATCAGGCCAACAGGGGAGAGCAGTTTAGGGGCGAGATCAGGCAGGCAGGCAGAGGGGTTAGGGGCAATCAGGCAGGCAGGCAGAGGCAGTTAGGGGCGATCAGGCAGGCAGGCAGGTGAGCGGTTAGGAGCCAGCAGTCCCAGATTGCGAGAGGGATGTCCAATTGGAAAGGGTGCAGGCTGGGCTGAGCCCCCTCCCCTCCCACCCCCCCCCCCGCACGAAATTCGTGCACCGGGCCACTAGTTAATTATAAATGGTAAAGAGTAACCTTACAGGGGAGAAGCCTGGGGGGCACCTCCTCAACCAAGTCACCATCACCAGTAATGACACAAATGAAGAGTGTGTGCCACCTGGCAGGTGCAATGAGAGGACAGCCTCACTTGTGTGACATTTCTGCCAAATGCATAGCTTGAGCCTAACCATGAGGAAGCATCAGACAAACCCACACTGAGTGAATTCTACACAATATCTGGCCTGTAGTCTTCAGAAGTGTCATGGTCATGAAAGTCAAAGGAAGACTGAGGCACTCGCCCAGGCTGAAGAAGATGAAAGAGAGGACAACTAAATGCAATCTGTAACTCTGAAACGGAATCCTTTGTTATAAAGGATATTACTGGGGCCCATGGGAAAAACTTGAAGGGGCCTGAGGATTAAATGGCTGCAATGAATCCATGTTAATTTCCTGACTCTGACGTTAAATTAAGGTTCTGTGGGAGAATGCACTTGTCCAAAAAAAACACACACTAAAGTATTCAGGGGTGAAAGGCTGTGTCAGCAACTTACTCTCAAAAAAATAAAAAGTGTATACTATACTTGAAACTTCCAAGTATGACTGTTTAAAAAACCACCTTATAAACCTACTGTTGTGTTCAATTGGTTGCAAAAAAGGCAAGAAAAGAATCATGAAAAACAATACAAAAGTTATGTAAGTCACATAGCTGCCCTGGGCTTCAACTTCCTTTAGAAAACACAGGGGTTCGATTGAATTATGTGTAAGGTTCCTTCTATTCTTAGATTTTTCTTGTGGGGAGGGCAGAAGAGGCAGGGATTATAGATTTACAGAAGGCTGTTCTCATCTTCCCGCAGAAACACCTATCGGCACCTCTACAGACAGACGCACCTAACCACTGTCCTGGCTGTGGGAAAAGCCTCTCATTCCAACAAGAAGACAAGGGTGTGCTCACATCGGTTAGTCTCACCTTTTCTTATCCTCTTCTTCTCAGGTTTCTATCAAAGACTTTGCCCAAATCTCCAAGCCTTTGAAAGTTCTCCTATTGAGTTACACTAGTACAGTTCCTAAGATTTATAGAGTTCTTTTCAGGATTCCAAAAACTTTGGTTTAAGTTCTCATTTTATCCTCCCACCCACTGATGGATGACACGGTATTAGCCTCATTTTATAGATCTGCAACATTTCTGGACAGAAATTAATGGCTTATTTAAGGTTAAACGGTATCAAACAGGAATCAAAACCCAAACCTTCTGACTTCTAATTCTGTATTCTTTCTGCCAAACTCAGCACGTGTGTTAATTGGCAGAAAAGTACATTTTTGAGCTTATGTTATTATTCAGAAAACACTCATAATGCAAGTTTTCCCGAAGTCCAGCACATATCCAACTGCCTCATTTGGCATCTTCACTCTGAATAAATAGACATCTCACTCTGAATACATCCAAAGAGAATTCTTGATTTAAAACTCCAAACCTGTTCCTTCCCCAGTCGTGCCATTTCCCCTGCAGTAACTACCCCCCTAAATCTAGGCACTATTCTTCATTTCTTTCCCGTCGCCCTCACGTGTAACCCATCAGCCAGTCCAAAGCATCCTGGCCATGCACTACTCGCCATCCCCATTGCTAACTGTACCCTTACTTTCCCCCTTGAAACCCCTCCCCACCCAGTGCTTGCTTATTGCAGAACCTGGTTGTGGTTAGGGTGCCTCATGGAGTCCCTAAATATTACGACCTTCTCTCATATCCTCTCTCTTCACCAATGGTTCTGGGCAAGGTCTTCTGAATGCTCACAACTGTAATTTAGGTGTGGCCTTACATCTCTTTAGATTTTTAAGAAAGGGAAAAATCATGGTATTTGCTGGTTTGAGGGCCATTCTGCTGGTAGTAGGTGAAAAGGTCTCTCAGACTCCCTTGGAAATTGAGAACCTGTTCTGTAAAAACTTTGAGAAAAAAAATGCTATAAGGAAAACAGCAGCAACAGCACCACCACCAACAAAATCCATCAAGTCATATTTCTTATTACTTAACTCATGGCTAATACAATAAAACTTATATCTTTATAATATTGTTGGTTGACTCAAAATTCTGCTTGACGGCCAGCTAGTTATACAGCAAGCTCACCTGAGGCACCTTTCAGAGCCAGTGAGCACATTTCCTGGACATAGTTCAAGACTATGGGTATTTCAGCCCTGGCCAGTTTCCTCAGTGGTTAGGGCGTTGGGCCTTGGACAGGTCAATTCCCCGTCAAGGGCATGTACCTCAGTTGCAGGTTCAATCCCCGGCCCTGGTCAGGGCATGAGTGGGAGGCAATCAACCCATGTTAGAAACATCTAACACATCAGTGTTTCTCTTCTCCGTCCCTGCCCCCACATACCACCTCCCCCGTTCCCTTCCACTCTCTCTAAAACTCAATGGAAAAAATATCCTCACTCCTCAGGTGAGGATTAAAAAAAAAGACTATGGGTATTTCATCAGGCTGCATATGAGTTCACATCAAGCAGTGAGCTAACCTAGACATGGAAACTGGACAGACCACAGAATCATCTTGGGTGTGTACCAGGGAACTCAACGGACTCAAAGGATCGCTCTTGCCACATGTGTTTTCAGAATCAGAACTCAACACGATGTTATAACGCTTTAATAGTGTACTAGGACTTAAGGCGGAAGCGTGTGTGTGTGTGTGCGTGTGTGTGTGAGTGTATTTATGTGTGAGACAGAGACAGGCAGAGAAAGAGATAGAGAGTGAGGCAGAGGTGAAGGGAGGGAGGGAAGGATAGGGAGAGGGAGGGTGAGAAGTTGGAGGACAGGAAGGGTGAGGAAGGCAGGAAGGGAGGAGAAAAAAACATATACCAGGCAGAGATTATGCTCAAATTAAATGGTAACAAAAGATTAGACATGCCTATGGCACGACTCCTACAGAATAAAGAGGCCCGGACGACCTAGAGGATTCTTTCCAACTAATTCTTTACTATCTATAAAATTCAACCAACTCCTGATTTTTGCACCAAAGAAGTAAAACAGATAATCCCCAAATCACAACTACTTGACCTCAGAATCCGTTGTGTAATCTATTTTTTAAAAGTGTATATTATCTTCTAATTAATATCATAAATGACATATAAGATTAAGCTAACATTAAAATAAACTTGGCACGGATCAACTAATGGAAACTGGATGCCAGCCCAGAAGTTGGACTGGAGGGGAAGCCAGCCTGGAGTTAAAAATGTCCCCGAGACAGTCCCCATCTGGGTATGAATATGACTGTGCAGGCCAATTTACAGTTACACTGGATGCACTAAAGAGCTCCCCTATTGTGTGGTGGTTGTCACTGAGGGTGAGAGGGGAAGGGATTTGCTGGACCAATGCAGGAATCAATGTGAGAAGCAGAACGAGGAGAACCCGGAAGTCCTTGGCTCAGGCTGCTGAAGCCTGTGCCATGCCTCCCATTCCATCACCACAGCTGGCTTTCTGCCAGCAGCTCCTAGCGGACGGACATCTTCTCGATTCTGCAGGAGGAGGAAGCAGCCCAGGGGTCACAACAGTGAGCAGAAGCGGCTTGGGCCCGCGGCATATGTGGGAGCATTTGCCTTCCAATTAACTATTACTTTCTCTTCAACCAAACCCCTGCTTTCAGTATCAGAAAAACACGTTCTACAGGCAGCACATGTTCAGATCACAAAACTGGGAGATGGCGCTCTGTCTTACCAGATTCCCCACAGACAAGACATGTTCGAATTGTGGCGTCATAGGATGGTGCTCCATCGCCATGAACAGTGTATTCAGGACGATGCAGATGGTGATGGCCAAGTCCACAAAAGGGTCCATAACGATCAAGTTCACAATCTCTTTCAGTTTTATCCAGTAGGGGTGACACTCCCAGATGAGGAACGTATTGGCGAATTTATACCAGCACGGCGGGCACTTCCTCTGGGACTCTTCCAGCTCTGCAGGGAGTAAAGAACAAAAGTGGCCCCTCAATCCCAGTGTGGGGACAAAGGAGACAGCTGCAGATCCTCACGGGGCATCATCGCCGTGATCACATGAGGACAAAGTGCAGACTCTCCCTTGGGTCCCTCGGTTTTCCTTCTCAAAGGAGAGAGGAGGCAGGATCAGTACCAGGTCACTTCCCTGTTAATAATGATGATCTAGTTATAAACAAAATTCAACCCATCTGTTTTGGGAGCACGCAGAGCAGTCAGGAGCTTAGCCTCTGGAATCTCAACTGGCTTCAACACTTAACTGTGGGAACTTGAGCGAGTGATTTCAATTTCCTGTGAGAATTAAATGAGCTAAATTAAAGTGCCTCAGAAGACCCTAGAACAATGGTTCTCAACCTTCCTAATGCCGCGACCCTTTAATACAGTTCCTCATGTTGTGGTGACCCCCAATTTCATTGTTACAAACTGAACATAATTAAAGCATAGTGATTCATCACAAAAACAATATGTAATTATATATGTGTTTTCCGATGGTCTTCGGCGACCCCTGTGAAAGGGTTGTTCGACCCCCAAAGGGGTCGTGACCCACAAGTTGAGAACCGCTGCCCTAGAACAATGATTTTCATCTCATGGTACACATAAGCCAATGACTAAAATTCTGTGGTACACCAAATTATATATATTTTTCTGATCTGACCAAAAAAAAAGGTATAATTTTGATTCATTCACACTGGACAGTTATCGTTGTGTTGGCTGTTGTCATTTTTTAATTTGACAATCTAAGGGAAAAGAGGTCAGTACCCCTGATTAAACAGTTAGATATTGCATGTTTTAAAAACTCTTGCGGTGCACCAGTGTGCTTTGGCACACCAGGTGAGAACAGCTGCCCTAGCATATACTAAGTGCTGCTGAAGTATTTGCTATTGTTATTATCTTTATAGCAGGATCAGCATCATCAACCACGCCACCATGTGTTCTTATGTTCCAAAGAAGTATAAGTCAGTGAGTTTACAATTCATAATTCAGTAAGAAATGTAGTTACATTCCTTTTCCCTTTTCTCCCTTCCTTCCCCCTTCTCATCTCTCCTCGTCCTTCCTCGTCCTCTCTTAGCCTTTCCCACTTCCATCCTTTCCTTTTCGCTTCATCTTCTTCCCCTCTCCTTCCCTTGGTCTCTTTCTTCTTTCCTTTTTCTTCCTCTCCTTCTTTCGTCTTATCCCTCTCCTTCTGTTTGTCTCTTTTAGAAACAGAACCTGTTTTCTTCCAAACATGATTTTATGGAAGCCCCCATATGGAAAATACATAAACCAGGAATTGCTCTAGTTGAGACAAGAAGAGGAGCTTGGAGCCAGTCCAATTGACTTATTCCTTTCCTGAGGGACTTCCCTAATCCTAGGACTCTGATAAACACAGACTGAAAATCACTGAACTAGATGATCTCTAAGGTCGTTTATAAAGCAAAGACCAAAAAGGATGCTTAGACCCTAAAGGCAGAGAGCCATTCAGCTGGCAGCCACAACCACCTGGGCACGAGGCCGTACAGAACAAAGCTCTCCCCAAATTGAGTGTGAAATATAATAGCTAGGATTCTGAAAGTCCAAGGATCTTGATCCTGGAGAATGTTAGGAGATATAACTTTGCAAACCTGTCAGCATGATAATCCTTAGAGGCACGGTATTGGTTCTAGAGAGTTGGCTATAATGGCACCCCCCCACCACCCCTGCCCAATTCTTCTGACAAAACCAAATCATTCATGGAATAAAGGAAAGTTTCCCAACATTTTACCACCAACAAGATGGAAACCTTCAATTAGTCTACTTTCCCTTTTCCAACCAGTTGGATGGTGCCTGTGGTGATGGCTTTATTTTAGATGGGGTGCTTTGCTGGGTTTCTGATTGGCTCCCTGGTTGCTAAGAAAATGGTTGCCTTGGTTTTTCAGATTTAAGGGCCACAGTAAGCGCCACGTGGGAGTCTGCGTGGGAAAGGAAGTCTGTGAAGAAAATTTGCTTTGGCTTCTTCCTCATAGAACTCCCTCCGTTTCCAAGGTAAATTTAGTTTTCTCCCCCCCCCCCCCTTAAAAGAAAGAAAATGAAAAGGTTCTCTTATTTCCATAAATTCTTGTAGTACATATTTGGAAATCTGGTTCCGTTTCTTTTTTTACCTCCTCCCATCTCCAAATGTCTGCTGCTCACCAGCACAGCATGCACGTGGAGGTTGAAGCAGCTACTGTTCACATTTCTGACAGTTGACACAATTGTAATGTTTTATAACGAACTAGAGGCCCAGTGCACGAAATTCGTGCACGAGTGGGGTCCCTAAGTCTGGCCAGCAATCAAGGCCTATTGGGGCCAGGCCAGCCGGGGCCTGCTGGCTGCTGCTGGGGCCTACTGGCTGCTGCTGGGGCCTGCTGGATTGGGGGAGGGACCAAGGGAGGTTTGCTGGCCAGGGGCAGCGGAGGTTGGCTGTGGACGTGCACTGACCACCAGGGGACAGCTCCTGCATTGAGCACCTGTCTCCTGGTGGTCAGTGCGCATCATAGCGACTGGTCAACCAGTTGTTCTGGTCATAACGGTCACTTAGGTTTTTATATATATAGACTAGGCTCCAAGTCTTTACCAGACAGCAAAGAGGGGTTTCTCTGCCCTGTGGGGCACCAAGAAGATTCCTAGAGGGATACAAGATATCTCTTAACCACCTTTACTGAGCAAAGGGTAGATCTTCAGGATTTTTTTCATTTCACCAAAAGTAAGACAATGTAGAATGTTAGGAACTAGAAAAGATCACTAGGTGAATAAGGAAGTGTATAAAGTAACTCACAACTTTGCAAACTTACTGGCCTCACGTGCCTGGAATAGGGGAAGTAACTGATTTGGAGGAATGAGTTAACACGGGGGATGAGATGTCCAAAGGTTTGTGGGGTTTCCTTACCTTGCTCCTGGACGTTTTCAGAGAGGGTACTGCAGGTCTCAACTTCAGGGCTACTGGGAATTGTTTCCAGAAAGGGCCTCATAATTCCACCGAGATGGTGGCATTGGCAGACCATGAGGTTTCTGAAGGCAGGAGCTTCTCTCAATTCAACCATGTTTATGCACCTGTAGTTTGCGAGGCACTGGGAAAACGCTGATGAACGCGAGTCCCCATCCTCACAGAGCTAACCACTGCACCGGAAAGGCAGAGAGATGCCAGAGAAGTGACTGTGCTGACACTTGACGTTTGTCAGTTGAATAAAAGAATGAGTAAGTATGCCCTAGCTCAGTGGTCAGCAAACTCATTAGTCAACAGAGACAAATATCAACAGTACAACGATTGAAATTTCTTTTGAGAGCCGAATTTTTTAAACTTAAACTATATAGGTAAGCACATTGTTATTAACTTAATTAGGGTACTCCTAAGGCTTGGGAAGAGCCACACTCAAGGGGCCAAAGAGCTGCATGTGGCTCGTGAGCTGCAGTTTGCCGACCACTGCCCTAGCTGGTTGGGCTCAGTGGAGAGAGTGTCGGCCTGCAGACTGAAGGGTCCCGGGTTCAATTCTGGTCAAGGGCACATACCCGGGTTGCAGGCTCGATCCCCAGTAGGGGGCATGTAGGAGGCAGCCGATCAATGATTCTCTCTTATCATTGATGTTTCTATCTCTCCCTCCCTCTCTCTTCCTCTCTGAAATCAATCTATATATATAAAAGGCTAATATGCAAAGTGTCCCCTCGGGAGTTCGACCAGGAGTTCGATCACTCGCTATGATGTGTGCTGACCACCAGGGGGCAGCACAGAATGAAGAAAGGCCCTGGCCGGTAGCCAGGGAAGGAAGGCCCCGGGTGGCAGCCAGCAGCCCTAAGGCCCCGATTGGCCCTGATTGCTGGCCAGGCTAAGGGACCCTACCCATGCACAAATTTCATGCACTGGGCCTCTAGTAAAAATATATTATATATATTTAAAAAAAAGAATGAGTAAGTCATTTGTGGCAGCAATAGCTACAGCCAGCTACCTCTAAAGGGGAGTGTTTCAAACTGTTTAACCTGAGAATAAGTAATGCCAAGTACCATCACTACGGCCTCATTCTTACTTTACCTACTCTCTCCCCTTCCTTCTCCCAGGGCTTTTCTGCTTTGAGAAGTGAAACTACACTACTCTCTGCCTACACCCCACCTCCAGGCCTTTGAAATATCCCCAAAGCTGATGGCTCCCCTGACTGAATTCTGCTGAGTTTATTGGATCCTGGTGAGCATGTCTGCAACCGGATAGGGGTGAGGCAGAGCAGGCAGGACTTTCTCATTATTTACAGAATTCTGGAATTCTCCACTGTGGTTTTATTTATTAAAAAATATTTTTTATCCTCATCCGAGGATATTTTTCCATTGATGAGAGAGAGAGAGAGAGAGAGAGAGAGAGAGAGAGAGAGAGAGAGAGAGAAATATTGATGTGAGAGAAACACATCTATTGGTTGCCTACTGCACACGCCCTGACCAGGGCCTGGGCCAGGGAGGAGCCTGCAACCAAGGTACTAGGTATGCACCCTTGACTGGAATCAAACCCGGAACCCTTTGGTCCACAGGCCAATGCTCTATCCACTGAGCCAAACCATTAGGGCTCCACTGTAGTTTTAAACAGGTAGGTAGGAGCCTGTTTCTTTGATTTTAAATAATAATAATTTTAATACTTGGGTTAAAATGTCAGGGCTTCCTAACTGAAGGTCTGGAAAGCAGGAACAATTATTCATTCAATGCTAGCTTTTCACACTGTAGCGATCTAGCGACCATTAATCCAGAGGGACCAGCGGTCAAACAGGAATGATCTTTCTTAAGGTCCATAATTCCCTCTTCACATTATTCAGCTCCAGCCATTCATCGTTCTTTGCTTACAGCAGTTGTCTCATCAGTTTTAACAAAGGGAGTCAACTACTAGGAGAGGGGATAGGAGGAATGTTTGAGCAGGAACAGGCAGTAAAGGTAAAAGTGATGTGAACTTCAGGGCTTAGAAAAGGGGAAATGAACTGGAATGGCCTCTTACCCAGGAACACAATTACAGTCATCTCCTCTGAGCTACCCTTGCATCTATTTTTTTTTCTTTAATCCTCACCCAAGGATATTTTTTCTATTGGTATTTTTTTTAAAGAGAGTGGAAGGAAAAGAGGAGGAGGAGGGGAGGGAGGGAGGGAGGGAGGGAGAGAGAGAGAGAGAGAGAGAGAGAGAGAGAGAGAGAGAGACAGAGAGGAAGAGAGGGAGAGAAACATCGATGTGAGAGAGATACATCCATTGGTTGCCTCCTGCGCCCACCCAGAGCAGGGTGGGGGAACGAACCTGCAGCTCAGATACAAACCAGTGACCCTTCGGTGCATGGGCTGATGCTCTACCACTGAGCTACATTGGCCAGGGTTGTTGTTGTTGTTGTTGTTATTATTATTATTTTATGTGTGTGCTGGTGGGTGGAGAATGAGTAGAGCAGAACAGAAAGATAAAGAAGAGGAGAGGGAGAACAGGAAAATAAGGGAGTAGAGAAAGGCAGTAAAGCTCCAATGATTTAGATCTAACTCAGTACAGGGACAAAAGTACTAGGTCTCCAGCAGAAACCCTGCCACACCAACACTCCCCACCACTCCAAGCTCAGCAAGATTCAGTTCAACAAGCATTTCTGAGCATCTACTTCTGCCAAACCCTGTGCTAGGTCACCGAGGTAATCAATAAAAAATTGCTGCATTGCTTCGATAGTTCTGCTCTGAATGTCTTTGCCAATAATAAAATATGCCTATTAGAGGTCGTTAGTTTTCTTTCTCAGCTGCCATAGATACTCAGATAAATCTTGTCTTGGTGTTCAAGTGAAGAATAAAATTAGCCAAGGTTCTTAAACTAGTGTTTCTTATCTTGAAATGATCTGCAGTTATCACCTGCAACCTTAAGTATAAGCTACAAAGAGCTTAAATATGTTCTATCGGCAAGGACCCTGATGGGATGGAAAGGAAACAGGAATCACTGAAGTTGTTCAGGTGGCTGAAAGCAGTAGGTTCGGTATTGTTTTTACCTGATATATTCTCCAGATTAGGCAGGGGAAAGTGTAGCTCCTTGTAAACACTTCAAGGGAGATCCTTTCTGGGGATTCTCCCTTCACCGCAGACGCCCCGGCCCAACACACACACACACACACACACACACACACACACACACACACACACTCACTAAGTGGTATTGGTCTTAAATGACTCAATGACTCAAAAAATAACTTGTCTCAAAGACACCAGGATTATTTTGAGTCTCCTGATATCTGAGACTCTGGCTATGGTTGGGTTAGTCTGGTGTTTGAACTCTGAAGGAAGGCAATTTGAGGCCTCAAGAATAGTCTGTAACAGAATGGATAAAGAAGTTGTGGTACATATATACAACGGAATATTACTCAGCCATAATAAAGAAGGAAATCTTGCCGTCTGCAACAAAATGGATGGATCTTAAGGGTGTTATACTAAGTGAAAGAAACCAGACAGAGAAAGACAAATACCATATATTTCCACTTATATGTGGAATCTAAACAACCAAATAAATGAATAAACAAAACAGAAACAAACTCATAGGTACCTAAAACGAACTGATGGTTGCTGGATGGGACTGGGGTTGGGGCACTGAGTGAAAAAAGGTGAAGGGATTAAGAAGTACAAAATGCCAGTTGTAAAAACAGTCATGGGGATGTAAGTGCAGCATAGGGAATATAGTCAATAAGTTGAAATAACTAAGGATGGTGTCAGATGGGTACTAGACTTATCAGGTGATCACTCTGTAAGTTGTGTAATGTCTAATCACTATGTAGAATAGCTGAAACTAATACTGTATGCCAACTGTAATTGGGGAAAAAAAGCTGGATCTATAATGGGACAAGTCAACTAAATCAACACGAATCAAATGAAGAAGATTCATACAGAATCAATCAGAACTGGTGAGAGAAAACTTCGCCACTGAATCGACCTCTAAAGAAAGGAGCCTGGGATGCAGACCCCAATTGGATGGAAAGCTAGCACTTGCTGGGGACGGTGGGAACTGGAGCTCTCGCAGGTGCTCCTGAGCATGCCCACTGCGTCATGGAGGAGCCACCTAATGCCGAGGTCACTGCAGGCATGCTACAATTCAACAGTGGCTGCTCTGTCGGTGGCACAGGGCTGGAGAAGAGGGGTTTCAGCGCATCTATTCACACATCAAATGTATTCATGGCGGCTATATGAGGGTGCTTGAAGAGAGGCAGAATTAGGCGCAATCGAAATGCACAGTACAGTCATCCTTAAGGGAAAACCACAAGCGTTGTAAGTAGCTGAAAAGGAAAAGAAGAAGGTATGTTTTGGGGTGATGGGGTTCCATCATACTTTATCTTCACAGCTCTTCAGTCTATATTCCTTTATGCCTTACATCACCCCACTGGCTCCTCGTGATGACAATTACAGAGACTTCTTCAGATCTTCTAGCTCACACTTAGTCACTCTTTCACACTTATTATCTGTCTGTGCACCATGCTGGCAGCAACTTTGAAGTCCTTATTGGATTCTCTGCATGCAGACTTGGGATGCTGGTTTCTGTGACCAGCACACTATTCCTAAAGCTTAGAGGCAATTTTTGCAAAACTCAGACCAAGGGGCAGGGATTATATTTATCAAGCACACTACATATTTGTATCTCAGCAGCGTGGACTGACATCACAGGGCACATACCTTCTACTAGTGTATTTGTAACAACACTCAGTATACTGTTTATCCTGTCCTTCCGCCCATAGGAGGCCAGTTGCTCCATGGAAACTAAGAGAGATCCAGGACCTTTCTTCTTAATTTCCACTTCAGTTGTACCCTGAAAAAAGAAAAAAGCAAATGGGGTGAGTAGTCATATAAACATTCAGGCTGGGCCTTACCAGATCAATAATCCAGACTGTGAGCAGAAACATATGCTCTTCCTTAAATTTCTTACTTTAATCCTACACTCAATCCTATTGACCTCAAGAAGCAGAATGCTATAAGTTAGCCACGGACTATCCTTACGTCTATAGATGACAAGACCAAGTCATTTAAGTTTGTACAAATCTACAATGAACTCGAGTCTGGCTGGGACCCAAATACCTCATCTGCTTAATTCCAAACATAGAATAGAAAGACCAGGTCCCCTGGGGCAATGCCATCAGAAGTAGACCCTGAATTTTCCTGGCCTAGTCTCATATCCGCAGCATTTGACTAGAATTGGACCACACCATAGAATAAGTCAAATTCACCTCCATTTGAAATTTCATTAAGGGCCATGTCCCTAATCACACTGAGAGTTACAAATACTGTTTCCTCCATGTGTAGGAGCACCATCACTCTACCAAACTGTTGCTTCCAAATGCCAAATCTGGGCCTAACTGAATGTTAACAAGTTCTACCCCAAATCTCCTCCAAGCCACTGTAAAGAAGCAGGTAAGGTTTAGCTAGTTTAATTAAATATATTGCATCATATGTGTTGATCTTGTCTTTTTAAAATTTTATTTTATGAGTTAACCTGCATGGTTCAAATCCCCAACGAAATAAAAAGTGCAGAAAGTACCATCAAATTGTTATACAAAATATTTTTACATGCTCCATAGTGGTCAATATACCACTGGCTCCTCATGATGTCAATTAGATTACAGTAGATGGTTTCTTCGTATTCCTTGCTTGTGTTCTTTGTGCCAACCTGAATATTCTACATCAGATCAGGCTCAATGGGATGGCTTATAACCTAGCTTTCTAGTAACCATGTTGTCCACTTTAACACGTTATCCACCTAAAGTCAGCTGCCCCTTCCCTGGTGAGGATCACAGGGCAGAGAAAGTCACCATCACTGACGGCCAAGGAAGAGACATGTTTGTATGAAGCCAGAGAAGTATCTGTCTGATCCATACCAGAGTGATCCTACCAGTTTTAAAAAGAAAATAATTATCTCTGGAGAGGTACATCAGAAAGCCTTTCTGTTCTTATATGTTCAGATTTTAAGGACCATACAGAAGAAAATTTCTGGCAGATTATAATTTATCTCATCACAATGTTTCATCAAATTTTCACTGATTCAGACATCTGGTTTACCTTACAGTTTTGTTTGGCAGAGCTGCAGAAGAAATAGAAAGGAAAAAGCACTATTTTCTTGGCAATTCCTGACTCATTATTTACAAACATCTGTATATGTAAGAATGACTAGTTAACCCTTGCCTCAGGTCATATGAGGTATATTTCCTTGAGAAGCCACTTTTGGTTAAAATTTCCAGCCTGATAGTCACAACATCTAATAAATCAGATAAACTACTACATTTTAAAAAGGACAATCGTCTAAAAACGAACAATGAATGACCCCATTCAATGCACACTCTTATTTCTGGCATTTATTGAGTCTCGATTTTTATTGAATTGCCCTTCTGAAAAATTGTAGTACGTGGTAGATAATCTTCTTAATACTGATCCCTAAGATACGGTACGATGTAATAGACCAACTGATACTTCAAGGAAGGATGAAATTGCATTTAATGTAGCTCTGGTACTAATTATATCTTAATATTTTCTGGTCTTGCTGGATATAACAAGATATAAATTCTTCAGGCTTTAATTGCAATAATATTAAAAACAAAATTAATGAAAATGCTGTCTAAGAATTATCATTTCATGATTTTTAAAAAATTACAAAAAATATAAATACCAAGAAATAAATCTAGAAAAGATATACAAACCCCCCACTACAAACTATTCAACTTTGCTGAGAGAAACTTGAGAAGAGTTAAATAAGTGAAGAAATATACTCATAGATTGGAATACTCAATATAATTAAGATGCTCATTCTTCCCAAATTGACCTCTAGATTCAGTGCAATCAGTATCAAAATTCTCCACTTTTTTGAAGAAATTAACAAGATGATTCTAAAATATATAAAAACATACAAAGGATCTAGAATAGGAAAATCTTTTGAAATATTATCTAGAATAGCAAAAATATCTCCTAAAAGATTACTTAATAATATTTTAAAATATTTTTTATTTGGAGAGCTTACACTGTCTCATTTCAAGAGTAATAAAGTTACAATAATTAAGACAAATGTAGTATTGGTATAAGCATAGATAAATAGATCAAGGGAATAGAAATAGAATACAGAAATAGACCCACACCTACTACATCAATTGATTTTGACCAAGGAGTCAAATCAATTCAATGGAGATAGGAAAGTCTTTTTAACAAATAGTACTAAAAAACTGGATATCCACCCAGGTCCACTCCTATGTAGTTCCATACACAAAAATTAATTTGAGCTGAATCAGAGACCTGAATGTAAAACCCAGAACTATAAAGCTTATAGAAGGAAAATATCTTCACAATCTTAGGGATTGGCAAAGATTTCTCAGGCAGATGCAAAAAATATCATAAAAGGGGAAAAAACTGATACATTGGACTTCATCAAAATTAAAAATTTATATAAATGATAAAGGATTTATATCCATAGCATATAAAAAGCTAATAAATCAATAATAAAAAGAACAGCTCAGTTAAAATGGGCAAAATATTTGAATAAGCAATTAACAAAAGAAGATATAAGAAGCCAATAAGCACATGAAAAAATGCTCATCATCATGGAAATTAAAAGGACAATAAGATCGTATTTTATACTCACTAAAATGCTAAAATCAAAGATTAACACAACCACATATTGGCTAGGATGTGGAGCAACTGGAACTCTAATACATTGTTAATCCTATATAATAAAAGGATAATATGCAAATTGACCCCAACAGCAGAACGACTGGGAATGACTGGTCACTATGACACACACTGACCACCAGGGGGCAGACACTCAATGCAGGAGCTGCCCCCTGGTGGTCAGTGCACTCCCACAGTGGGAGCTCTGCTCAGCCACAAGCCAGGCTGATGGCTGCCAGCACAGTGGTGGTGGCGGGAGCCTCTCCCGCCTCCTCAGCAGCGCTAAGGATGTCCAACTGCAGCTTAGGCCTGCTCCCTACTGGCAAGTGAACATCCCCTGAGGGCTCCCGGGCTGCCAGAGGGATGTCTGACTGCCAGCTTAGGCCCAATCCCCTGGGGAGTGGGCCTAAGCCAGCAGGTGGACATCCCCCGAGGGGTCCCAGACTGCGAGAGGGCACAGGCTGGGCTGAGGGACCCCCCGAGTGCACAAAAGAATGATGTAACTATTTTGGAGAGTCGTTTGGCAGTTTCTCATGAAGCTAAACATACATTTACCATATGACCCAAAAATTTCACTGTGAGTTGAAATCTATCCAATATAAATGAAAATACTTATCTACAAAAAGAATTATACAAGAATGCTCTTGGCAAGCTTATTCATGCTACTGAAAACTGGGAATACAAGGAAGCCCATCAATAGGAAAATGGACAAACAAATTATGATTTATTTATACAATGAAATACCACTCATCAATAACAAGGAATGAACTACTGATACACAAAACAACATGGATGTATCTCTAAAACATCTTTTTGAGTGAAAGAAGCCAAATAAAAATTTCATATTGTATGAGTCCACAAGAATGAAAGAAAACTAATCTATGGTGACCCAAGTCAGAAGTAGTTGTCTGGAAGGGGGAGGGGCCAGATTAGAAAGGAGTATGAGGGTACTTTCTGGGAGAATTTTGTGGTAAGGAGGGCTTAGGGGGTAATCCTCAACTGGTCACAGAGCTCATTCTCTACCTTGGTTTCACCCACAACTCTGGTAACTCTTGGGTGAGGGTTACCCATTGTACTAATGCCGTACTGATTACAGAGGAGAGTATGGAATGCAGAGTGTGTAAATATGTATAAAATGTATCTGTGTTTTGGAAATAAACAAAGATCAACTAAACAAGAAAAACACAGGTTATGTATGCTGTCTGACATAGTGAGGGAGTCAGCCAACAAAAGCAGGCAAAGGAATCGGAAAGCGTCATAGTGGGAGACAGAAGGCTTCCGGTATGCCCTGATTAAAGCCTGTTGGCCTGGGGCAGCTGAGGCAGGCTGACTAGAAGCTGGGCACCCTATCTGCTTTGTTCGGGGTGCACATGTGGCTTCCTTTGTTGGTCCTACGTTGGAACAGGGACAAAAATTAGGGAAGTTGTCAGTTTTTAATCAAGTCATGGACATTTGGGGCTGATTGTTATAGAAGTTATTGCTTAGCTCCCTGGATTGTCATTAGATATGGAAATTTGGCTTCTTATAAGTTTGAGTTAAAGCAGGCTGGCTTCCTGGGCTGTTTATTGTGGATAGGAGGTTGGCTTCTTGGGCAAGTTGTGGGTGAAAGTTCTATTTTATACTATGATCGGGTCATTTCGGTTTGTATATGCAAACTCTCAGTATTCATTAATCAGACTGATTAGTGGAGAGATAGAGAGCAAACATATTCACCACTGCTAACTGCTTACGACGATATAAATTAAAGCTGCCTACAAAGAACATTACATAAAAGTGCTAAGCGGAAGGGGGGGGGGCGTGGATAAGAGAGAATTTGGAGAAAAATACATTTTACTACTAAGAAAATCTAATCTGTTAAAATCAGGGAACAAAGAATACCAAGATGGGCGGGTAGTTCCTGCAACTCCCTCCTCCCTAGGTGAGGTTTTCAAAATTGGGACTGCAAGTCCAGGTACTTGGATATTATTTCTTTCTTTTCAGTTTTAAAAAATTTGAGATAAAATGCACATAGCAAAAATTCAACATTTTAACCACTTTAAAGTGTACAATTCAGTGGCTTTTACAATGCTGTACAATCATCACTATCATCTGATTCCAGAACGTTCCCAAAGAGAAACGTGGTGCCTGTTAGCAGACAATCCCAATCCCCACCTCTACCCGGCCCCTTGCAAGCAATAGTCTGCTTTCTGTCTCTAGGGATTTGCCTCTTTAAACATTTCATATAAACGGGATCATAGGACATGTGGCCCTTGTGCCTGGCTTCTTCCGGTGAGCATAATGTTCTTCAAGGTCCATCCGTGCTGGAGCACAGATCAATTCTTCATTCCTTTTTATGGCTGAGTCATATCCCATTGTAGAAACGTATCACATTTTGTTTATCCGTCCATCAGTTGGTGGGCACTTGGGTTGTTTCTACTCTTTGGCTACTACGAATAATAATTTTATAAATATTTACGTATAAGTTTTTGTGTAAACACCTGTTTTCAATTTTCCTGGGTATATCTCTAGGAGTACAATTGCTGGGTCATATGGTAACTCTATGGTTACATTTTTTTTTTTTTAGTAACTGCCAAACTATATTCTGAAGTGGCTGCACCATTTTACATTCCCACCGACAACGTGGGCTATTGTTTCTCGGGTCAGACTGCAGTCAATGGAAGGGAAGAAAACCTGCAGCAGACACCCTCCTACGTAAAGAAGCATCTTCCCAGCCACCTTCCACCCAGAATCTGCTCGGGATTCTGTGAGGTCAACCTCTGCTTTTGGTCCAGCTGCCTGCTTCTCTCACCGAGGATGAGACCCGAGGACCAGAGGAAAGATCACAGGCACTTTCCCAACCTCTTCCCTATCCTTTCGGCTTTGTGTTTGGCAAATGGAGGTGTACAGATGCGTTTTCTTTACTTTGTTTCGTTTTGTTGGGGAAGGAGGAGGAGGATGAATGACTTTTTGAAAAAGTCAGGAGCCTCTGCTTTTGGAAAATTCAGCTTCTAAGGAGCCTTGGTGCAAAACTATCAGCAACAGAGGAAGAAATTGAGAACCTTACTTTTGTTCTTTGAAACTTAAACCCAGTATATATTTGTTCCATTTCTCTTAACCCAAATGCAAAGTTTATTAGAACATCTAGCCACTGACTTCCAACCTCCTAAATTGTAGCTGTCCTCAAAGAGATATTCTGCAACCTCTGCAGGTAGTAGATTCTGCCCAAGTTCTACAGCTCTGCCCAAGGAAGCTCAACTTGCTATTGATTCTAAATGGCTTTCACATGGGAATGCATAATGGGAATCTAACTTCCAGTCCAGTCACCTTTCTTGGAGCTAAAATTTAGAGCATTTTAGAAGTGGCCTTGGAACCTAGCCATTTATCTCTGTTCAAGTCTTTCTTAACTTTTGTAGTGTTTTGCTTTAAAATAACTGTACAATTATTTCTCCTTCTCAGAGAAAGTTTCTTTAGAATCTCAGAAGGAACCCCATCCTCTCCAAGGCAGGCAATTCAGCAGAAACCCTACTGTCTACTTTTTAGGGCTAAAACGTCCAACAAATTATAGGGAGAGAAAGAGAAACTGGATACGAAGAACCTGAATACCAAGAATGGATCCAATAATATGCTTCACATTTTATATGCTATTACATTTAATGTTCATAATAGTCGTATAATAAAGGCCCCTTTATCTTTTTATTACAGGTATGGAAATAGGCTTAGTGAGGTTAATTTTTTAGGATCACACAAGTAAATAAAAAACTTGGGCTTTAGAGTTAGTATAGTATAACGGTTAATGGTTAACACTCTGCAGTTAGATTCAAATCCTAACTCTACTGCTTACTGTGCAACCAAGTACGTTCTAAGCCTTGGTTTCCTCCTCAGTGAAATGCAGACACCTAGGGTACCTATCTCATAGGGCAGGGGCCATGTGCATGAAATGAGATGTTTGTACACTTGCAAGCGAATGTGTCGTAATTTCTGAACTATGTTTGGTTTTGGATTGTCAGTGGCATTTGCCTTCTTAAAGAGTGAAGAGCTATGATTCTCACCTACTTTTCCATCTCAGAGATGAAGACATGGGAAAAGTCCCCTTATCCTCTGCTTCACCAAAAACCAAAGTAGAAATTCCTAAACTATCAAAAAAAATCACCACTCAATCACAAGTGAATAATTAATGAAGATGTGACAAAGTTTTTGATGAGACTCTGATGATATGATGGCTGGATGTCTTTTTAAAAAAGGAATATATTTCTTAATTTGATTCTAAGAAAAAACACAGATGTGGCATAGCCTAAACATTAATATTGTGTGAGACTGCTTGTAAACCATCAGCGGCTACTATATCGAACCACAAAGCATTTGTATGGAACTGGGGGCACTCTAATGGTTCAGGTGAAGACACATTAATCTGTGGCTGTAGACACATCCAAAATGTTTTGAGAGTAAGAATCGCTATATCCTATCTCAAAAAGGTATTAATGGCCCATCTGGCCTGCTCTGCATATGATATTATTAATATATTGTGTCCTAAGATAAATGATTGTTTTTCCCCCAAGGAGCTAATATTTAATCAGTCAGGAAGTTCTCTTTGGCATCAGGAAGACCTTGGTTCAAGTTCCATTTCCAAAAGTCACTCAATCTCTGAGTCTCATCTGTTAATAGGATAAAACACCTACCGAATAAGGTGGTTATAAGAATTAAATGAGATCATGCGTATGAGGTGCTTAGCAGAGTGTAGTAAGATCTCAGTATATGGTAGCTATAAATACTATGCCCGCCATAGAAAACTGGAAAGAACAGAAAAGTGTAAGAAAGACAAAAAACAGTACTTTCCCCTTCCAAAGGCAACTACTGTTAATTTTAGTCATTTTTTTTCTATATGCAGTTTGTCTTCATACAGATCTAACACACAAACTATATGCATTCTGTTTTTGTTTTGTCTTTTGGCCTATTAATGTAACTTAGATATTTAGTCACGCCATTAACAACTAGGAAGTTATTTATGGCTTCTAACAAAATAGTTTTTCCTAATTATGAAGCCCTCGGGCATGATAGACTCCTCCCTACCTCATCTTCCGGCCACTTGGGGATCTGACCGCTTTGTCCGGGGAATCCTCAAGTCTGTCACCATCATCCCCTGGGACCACTGCAAAGCATCTCCTAAGTGCTCACAGGGTGTTGAGTGGGTAGGCTCCTCATCCCCCGAAGGCAGAGCTCTGTCGTTTTACAATGCAAGGAGGTGCAGAAAGCCTTACGTTCCACAGCCATCTGCCCAGCTGCCTCTCCAATTTCTCTCCCACACAGTACAACAGAAGCTGCTAACCAAACCCAACCAAAAACAAACCCCCAAACCTGCTCATCTGCCGTAAGCTGAAGCCCAAACTCCCTCTTGGGCACCTTTTCTCATACCTTCTCTACAAAGCAAAAACGAGATGTATTACTGAGATTAAATATTTTTAAGAACTGCCAGGATATTAATATTTAATTTGGTTCTCAGCATCTGAATTGCCCCAACTTTACTGTCCATGCTGACACCCCTCATTCTTTTTGATATCATTGCTTGTTTTTTCAGAGAATATAATTATCTATCTAATTGTAGAGCCCCAAATTGACCTCTAGACATAGAATTAGTGAAAATCAAACACCAATTAAATTTAAAGTAAAGATGATAATCTATAACAGTTATTTTGACCAACTATCTGGTTTGGAAGGGATTGTGTAACCACTGTTTGTTATTATTATTGTCCCTTATATTGCTGATTTTTTTCTTGTTTTTTTTGTTTTGTTTTTTTTTGTTAATCCCCACACGAGGATATTTTTCCATTGACTTTTAAAGAGAGTGAAAGGAGGGGGAGAGGTAGAGAGAGGGAAACATCGATGTGAGAGAGACACATCAATTGGTTGCCTCCCACACAGGGCCAGAGATTGAGCCTGCAACAAAGGTACGTGCCCTAGACTGGAATTGAACTTGGGACCCTTCCATCCGCAGGCTGACACTCTATTCACTGAGCCAAACCAGCTAGAGCAATTATTGCTGGTTTTCCATAGACAGTTTTCCAGAAGAGCAATGGCTATGCGACTATGCAGAGAAGACATTAAAATGAACTGAGAAACAACAGACTGGGGTTTCTGAAAGGTCTAAGATTCTGGCTCTATCAGTGATGAGCTGTGTGACCTCAAGGAGCACACATTCTCTGAGTCTGCTTCCCCACCTAAAGAAAAGGAATAATAGTCTATCTCCATTTTGTCAGCCTTATGGAATTTTTATTCAGAACAAATTAAATTATACATGTAAAAGTAATTTGCAGCTTGTAAAGAGCTATACAAATGTAAGGGGGAAAGTATTTTGCTTTTAAGTAAAAAGGCAGGGAAAGAAATGATTTCAAATACACCCTGATTGCCTTTTGAATCTCTATACAGCCAACAACTGCTAAAGACAGGTCATTCTGAATAATTCCAACCTCGATTGTCCAGTTTTCCTCCCCACATGCATCATGCTAGTTAAAGGATTGGCTATCTTCATGCTGTGTTAGAGGAAACGGAAGTGTTAGAACAAAACAGACTGACATGCTATCTCAGGGAACTTATACAGCTAAGGAGGGGCTGAGGAAAGTTAAGGAATTAGAGACAGGAAGGATTAGGATCATTGAGGTTATAAGAATTTAAAACTAGAAAAAAAAGGTATAAACAGCTTAGAATTTAAAGAAATGTTAAGAGATGGTTTTTCCAAAGAGGAGAGCCATTATCCAAACCCCTAGACAAGAGATTATATTCAGTTGAAGCTATTATATTCAACTCCTCCAGAGCCTGACATTTGATTACATTTAAAATTAATCTTTTGCTTCCCTTTTCCTTCCTCCCCCGTACACCATGTGTTCCTGCCCCAACCGTCTATTTCCCTCTCCTTTGCTTTATTTCCATCTCAATCCCTTTGATGTCTAGGTCCAGGTCTGCAGTGTTTTCCTTAACCCCTCCTCGCCTTTCTCTCCCTGGTGTACATCTCCCACCTCAGCAGCATGTATGCACACTCCTCTTTGGAAAAATCACCTCTTATTCTTGCAGCAGAGCCTTAGAACATTATTCAAAACGATACTGCTTTTTAAAACGGAAAGATAAGAGCTTTAAAGTCCAAGCTGTTTCCCTAGGAGGAGCGAGGACGTGGCCGGGAGAAGCAATGGTAGTTCTAAACCTGCTCAGACTTGGTCATTGGCGGTGGCACGATGCTTCTCATTCCATCTGGGCAGGGTCCGCTGGCCAGAGGCATTCAGTCACAGCAGGTGGGGGGGGGGGGGACGGGGGGACAGACAGGCAGATAGAGACTTCCAAAGACGGAGAGAAGGAAAAGGAGGCAGAGTAAAAGAAGGAGTTAATGGAGGAAGAGGAATCATCAGAAACAAGGAAAGATGGGGGAAATGGAGCAAATAATAAAGTAAAAGGGAAAGGGAGAGTAAAGGGGGCGGGTAGGACTGAAGAGAGAAATAGAAACAAACAGGAGAGAAATGGCTTGGGGGGGGCGGGGTAGAAACACGAATGGGGGGCAGAGGGTGGGAGAGACCAGGAGGGAGCAGAGCAGGGCGAGGAAGGGAGCGGCCACGGCCATGCCTAGCCTCGTCTATACGTGTACTTCCTTACACTGTCATCGGTAGCTGCCTTATCTATTTTCACCTCTGGCAGGAGCCGCCCGCCGATGTGGGAGCCGGGGCCGCCGATGAGGGACACCACGCCGTTGCAGTCCACCGTGCTGTTGCGCTTCACGCTGCGCCGCAGGCTGGGGAAGATGCGCGAGGAGCGGCTGCCCTGGCTGTAGCCGCTGTAGCCGCTGTAGCTGCTGCGGCGCTCGCGGGGCGCGGATCGGGATGAAGAGCGAGTCGCGGCGGCCCTCGCTCTCCTCCACGGGGCTGTGCTCGTCGTCCGCGAACTCGTTCTCCGAGCCCGGGTCCCGGAACCGCCCGGGGCCCCTGAGCTGAGATGCTGCTCTTGCTGTTGTGGCCGGAGAGAGGGGAGCCCGGGATGCTGAC
>NW_005871208.1:476318-529117 GCF_000147115.1 Myotis lucifugus | reverse complement strand
TTAGGTATCTTTAAGGGTTAATTTTAAAAGATTGTTAAAATAATCCAAATTTTTATTAATTATTTGATTATACAGTTGACCCTTTTTCTCACCCAATAATATTTCTAATAGTCATTTAATTAAAATGGTCAAACTTTAATATTACTGATGTCTTGTTGGTTATTTTTTTTTTATTATTGCTTAAAGTATTACAAAGGGTATTACATATGTGTCCTTCTCCCCCCCCCCCCGCCCTTGACAATCCCCTGGCCTCCCCTACCCCCCAGTTTCTTATGTCCATTGGTTATGCTTATATGCATGCATACAAGTCCTTCGGTTGATCTCTTACCCCCCTCCCTCCTGCCCCCCAACCATCCCTGGCCTTCCCGCTGCAGTTTGACAATCAGTTTGAGGCAGCTCTGCCTCTGTATCTATTATTGTTCAAAAGTTTGTAATGGTCTTTATTATCCATGAATGAGTGAGATCATGTGGTATTTTTCCTTCATTGACTGGCTTATTTCACTTAGCATAATGCTCTTCAGTTCCATCCATGATGTTGCAAATGGTAAGAGTTCCTTCTTTTTAACAGCAGCATAGTCTACCTGGCTTTAAACCAGTTCACCGCTAAAAAATTATACTCATCGTTCACTCAGCAGGGAAACCATGCTTCCACCTCGCTCTCTGCAGCCGAAGCCCTGGGAAACACGTCTGTGGTGCCTTTCCTTTCCTCAAGGGAGGCTCATGCCACACTCGGCAGGAAGAAGAATGTCAAAGTGGGCATCACTTGCCAGTCCTCCAAGGAGAACATGCCTGGAGGCCAGTGCTGTGCCAACAGTGATCTTCTAGCATTTTTGTTCCACTGGACATTATTTATGTTCCCTTCCACGTTATTTTAAACTCAACATAAATTTTTTCACCAAAAGTTTCCATATTTGTAAATTATGTAGTTCTCAGCACGGACATTTTAAAATAAATCTCTTCTTTACCATTTAGAAATTTTTCCTCATTTCTTTCTCCTTCAACACATATTTCCTTTCTACATTCCCTAGAGAATTTTAAGCTAATGCATATTTTATACTTTGTTTTTTACTGATCACCTTTAAATGCTTTTCTGCAAAAAATTATAAACTATATTTAAAAATTTTTTAATTTTCCCATGACCATGAGTCTCTGAGAAATTTGAAAACCCTTCTGGATTGAGTTATTAGTCTATTAACAAAAGTTGACCAAGATACATAAATATATACTTTATAAGTAATTACTAAGCTTTAAACATTTTATAAAGATGTATCTCTTAATGAGATGGGTGATATTTTTTTCAATTGGTGTTTTTTTTGGTGTGTAAATATTTGTAGATAGTATTACTTATTATTAGAATGAAACATGGCTCAACATCAACTCCTTTCCCCCCTTTTTAAAACTTGATTTTTAAGTGCTGAGAAATCTTATTAACAAACAGTATCTCTTAGAACGAAAGAATTTTGTTATAGTAATGTTACTCACTTCTTTGAACTCTTGTCAAATTATATGCCCTCACATTTTAAGGATTTATTGGTAGCAATTAAATTAGTTCCTCTCAATTTTTTTTAAAGCAAAGACTTAAAACCACCCAACTTGCCTAAGGATTTACTACCTAGTTATTAGAATTATTCTATTTCTTGATTTCTGTGAATACCAAAAAGGCTTTATTTATTATTTCTAATAATTATACGGGTTACTCTTAAAGGGTTTATTCCTTTACTTAAAAGAACCTTATTTAACCCAACAGAAAAGATTAGAATAACCCAAATATTGTTAATTTATATATATCAATGCCAACATTAATTTTTTAATAAGGTGATTTACCTTATCACATGCTTTTAAAATATTTTCATCAAAACCTCAAAGCAAAAAAACCAAAAAACACACAACAAAAAACAAAACAAAAAAACCTCAAAGCCGTAGATTTGGCTCATTTAATTTATGAAAATGTCTATGCCCCCACTGCCAAAGCAACTGGCCAAATCAGACTTATTTTCATAGGAGAAAGTATGACCTAATTTTTAAAAATAAGTTTATTAATATGTATCCCAGTGGTAACCACCTGGCTCCTGAACTTAAAACATCCCAATACCCTTGACTATAACTCTGTTTCACTCTTAGCAGAAGTGTGTCAGAAATAAATTCAGAAAGCCTTACGATGGATTTACATTTCCTGGATTAAAGAAAACTTTGTAGATACTAATATTTTCAATTGTCCCTTTGTTTGGCACCTCAAAGATTTTTATACCTTAGGGTAATGCTCTACATAATAAGTGGATCACAGAGAGGTATGTCTTTCTTTTGTAAAGTTGGGAGGAGGTTAACTGTGAAAGGGGAAAGGGAAAAGGAGAAATGGTGTGATTTTGGACCACAGGGCTAACCTGGGGCATAGGAATAAGTTAAAGGTCTGGGCCCTGACCGTGTTTCCAAGTGGTTAGAGCGTCGTCCTGCACACCAAAAGGCATGTAGCTGGGTTTCGGGTTTGCTCCCCGGCCTTGGTTGGGGTGTGTGCAGGAGGCAACCAATCCATGTCTCTCTTCTCTCTCTCCCTCTCTCTTTCTCTCTCTCTCTCTCAGCCCCCCACTCCCACTCTCTCAATGCAAAAAATATCCTCAGGTGAGGATTAATTAAAAAAAAAAAAAAGATCTGAGAATCAGGTTCCTTAAAACTGTGCTTGGAAAACCTTCAAATGTCCCAACAGGATGCACCTCCAGTTGAGGACCACTGCTCTAAGAGAAAGAAACTTAACAACTGACTTTGGACAGTCCTTCCGGTTACACCCTGAGATACTCAGTTTGCCCAATTATGACTTGAAGGAATTTTCAAAATAATTTTTAGCTATATGAGATTTTTGCCTTAGAATTCAGGCCTTAACCTTTTTGTAAATGATCCCTCCGTGAAAGTTCTTTGTGGGACTCTACAATACTGCATGTGCCATGTGTTAAATAAATCTTTTACAATAACACTGTCGGTGATAACCCTGGAAGGGCTGTAGGGATCCTCTTTAATATTCCCACCCAGATGTTCTTGTTCCCTAGAACTCCATTTCTAACTCTAGATTCAAAATGCTCCCAGTTCCAGTCTCTCCCTATAATGCACGGAGGAGCCAAGCCGGCAGCTGGATCGGTGTATTTTCTTTGGGTATTTCTAGTTCTATCATACTCTGTTCTCTCATTTGCATTTCCCTTGGTATGCAGTCTTTTCCTGCCTTGGGTGGAAGCAACTCACAAATCTCTGAGACAATAAATGAATTTGATCACTGGGGGGGCCACATCAAGAAAACCACTAACCATAGATTATTTGACATAAATGTCACTGCTTAATACATACCACATGCTGTACATAGGCCTTTAGAAGAGAGAATGCAGGTATGCAACGTCCCTGACACCTTTCCTGATTACTCTGATTTGTTTTGCTCTTTTGCCCCAACCCTGCACCACAGAGAAGCTGCATTGGTTAGATTCTAGAATGTTCACTAGGTCTCATTTATGAGTGGGAAGTGTCACTGTATGTTAAAAGGGCACACACATGGCCAGCTCTTATACTTCCTTCCTCCATATTGTTGGGTTCGGAAAGGAATAAAGGCCTCCACCAGCTCCCTGCTGGCTAGTCCTCTTCTCACATTTATGTTAGGGCATTCTCACTGATTCATTCCCCTGAACCAATTCTCAAAGTATGATTCACAGACCAATGTTAGTGAATGACCTACTACTGGTTTGCAACTAGACAAGTAGAAAAATAAAGAGAATCATTTAGAAACTCTTACAGCAAGTAGACGTCACAACATCCAAGACTGTGACCATTTTTCTAGATATTGTTATTTTATTTTACAACAGTATCAGTTCATGAAAACTTGGGAAAAACAGAAACTAGTTCTTCACCACAGACAGGTTGAGAAACACTTCCCTAAACAATGTGGCTGGCCAGACGATGATGTCTTAAAATGTACCTATGATTTTGTTTTAATCTGGTAAGGTAAGGTGACAGACAGAGACAACTGCCTTTGAAGGAGGAGTTTATTCCTTACAGTTTCTCAGAGAAGGGAGCATGGAGGGCCTCATGGGGAGGTTCTAGGATTAGTAAGGAGGCAGAAGGGGCAATGCAGAGTAGGCACCTTTGAGCAAGTTTAGGATTGGACAGTTTAAGTAATTCCAGGCAGGCTCGGGGCTACAGGAGTGGTCCCAGTTACGCAGTAGTTGGCCCTGGAGGGATTCAGAGCAGGGGAAATATTGACTTGGTGTATGAGAGTTAGATAAAAGGAAAAGGTTGGGAAACAGGGGTTTTGCATATGAAAGGCACACTTCCAGGCAAGTAGCCTCTATGCCAGTGATGGCGAACCTTTTGAGCTCGGCGTGTCAGCATTTTGAAAAACCCTAACTTAACTCTGGTGCCGTGTCACATATAGAATTTTTTTTGATATTTGCAACCATAGTAAAACAAAGACTTATATTTTTGATATTTATTTTATATATTTAAATGCCATTTAACAAGGAAAAATCAACCAAAAAAATGAGTTTGCGTGTCACCTCTGACACGCGTGTCATAGGTTCGCCATCACTGCTCTAGGAATTAAGCTAGCACTGGGAGGGGCAGTCCCTACCCTGCCAGCAAGGCTCCTAAAATGTCAAAACATCCTAAAATACAGAGCACAAACATGATTAAGATAGTAAGGTCCCAAGATTGGGTGCCGAGGGGATAGGAAGTATCCTTGAGCTTCTACCTACCTGCTCAGTTGAGTTTAACATAGAACACTGAGGTTCAGAGCATAAGCTTATATGTTAATAAACTGTGCCGTGGGCATATATATCTGCCTTGAGGGCCTCCCCAGAGAGAACTATGGCCAGGTCAAGACAGGACACAGACACTCCTGGACTCCTTTGCTAAATCCCATGATCACCTTTAGCACCTAATTTATTTTCTCCATTTATCTTTCACTCTTTCCCCTCACATACCTTGCCATTCAGGCACACTGCCCTTAGGTCTTTATTTTCTCCATTTCCACTCTCTGTTCAGCTGTGGAAATCCTCTTGGTTCTCCTCTACAAACTTCCTTAATCTTCCCACAACACTGAGCCCCTTCCAGAGTACTTACGCTCTACTTTTTACTACAGTTCTTTAAACACATGCTTTATCTCTCCTTTAAAAAAAATTCTTTTTATTGATTTCAGAGAGGAAGGAAGAGATCGAAATATCAATGAGCGAGAATCACTGATTGGCTACCTCCTACATGCTCCCCACTGGGGACTGAGCCTGCAACCTGGGCATGTACCCTGACCAGGAATCAAACCATGATCTCCTGGCTCATAAGTTGATGCTCAACCACTGAGTCACACCGGCTGGGCTTAGCAAGATCTTAATAGGTACGTCTGAAAGTAAGCTGTCCCATCCCAGTCAAGTACCTGAGTTCTAAAGACCCCTTTATCAGTGAGGACCGGCATTTACCTACACCGCCATCTTGGTTCCCCTCCAGTGTCAAAGTTCCACGAATTTTTTTGTTCTGAGAAAGTTACTTTTTACAAAAATATGTACAACTTGTATTAAACATATAATCAGTTTTATCATTATTATTTTAAAATAAATCAGTAAATATTTACAAAATTTTAAATTATAGTTTCTTCTAATATAATAAAAGCACATTTAAAAAAGCTCTTTAAGCCCTAACCAGTTTGGTTCAGTGGATAGAGCATCAGCCTGCAGACTGAAAGGTCCCAGGTTCAATTCCAGTCAAGGGCATGTGTCCTTGGTTGTGGACACATCCCCAGTGGGAGGTGTGCAGAAGGCAGCTGATCGGTGTTTCTCTCTCATCGATGTTTCTAACTCTCTATCCCTCTCAGAAAGAGAGAATTGATGCAATACAATAATTAAAATACTTTGCAAAAATGGACTCAACCTAATATTTATAAACTGTCCTAAGCCCTAAAAACACAGCAGTAATTTTATAGGGAAATGGGTTGGGCAGATGTCTCAAGAGGGTGCCAAAGACCTGGCAGTGAAGGACACTGATATACACCTGAACTGTGCTGTGGGGAACTGAAGCCACATTCATTGTCAAGCCAAGAGAGAGATGACCATGCATGGGTGGAGGTGAGTAAGGGGATGATTACAGACTGCAGTGCTTACGGACACAAGCTTTGCTCTGCAGTCAGAGGGACCTGGTTCAAATGCCGACACTAATATTTACTAGCTACATAACCTTGGACAAGTTAGTTAATCTCCCTAGCCCTCAGTTTCTTCAGCCATTCTTCCAGATAAAATCAGAGAAACTGCAGGAGGATCCTAGGACAAAGACTACTACTACCTTGTGGGGCTTCTAAGCAAGTCTTGGCAGTCAGCCAAGGCCTGTAGAATCGACAATTTTTCTCAGATGGGGAAATTAGAGGAAGTGAACATTTTCATGCAAAGCAGGACCTCTCAGAAGCCCAGATTTGTGCTTTGAGCTATGGAGCAATCAGTGCAACTCTGTGCTAAAGTGTTTGGATTAATCAGAGACCATTCAGCAGCAAAGTGTTAACAGCACTAACTAGCTCAGTGATGGTTTGCTAGTGAAAGGCGGGATTACAACAAAGCTGCAATCACACTTTTCCCCCAAAGAGGCTGCCCTAGGAGAAAGGTGAGGTGAAGGTGAGAGAGCTGGCTCCAGGCCATAAAGAAGTCCCAGATGGGGTTAAGTATCAGTTTTATAAAAGTCCTTCATTTATTTGTCCAACACATATCTGAATGCTAGCCATGTGCAAAGAAGCAAGTCTTGGCTTTAGGGCTTTAAGAAGAGGATATGAACATAAGAAAATACAATATCACAGAGAGTAAAGAGGTATGTATAATATAGAATGAAAAGATGAAATAATTTCCAGTTGGGTGTGGAATGGGGGAGGTCAGGAAATGTTTCTTGAGAGAAGAATGTGAAGAATAAGTATGATGCAGACATTCAGAGATGGAAAAATGGGGCATCTTAGGGTGTATTTAGAGCAAAATAGAGGGTAGAAAACAAACACATGTGAAAAGCACCTAGTAGTTCACTCCGTTTAAGAATAGGATGCTTAGTGACTAGCAGGGGTGGGCAAACTTTTTGACTCGAGGGCCACAATGGGTTCTTAAACTGGACCGGAGGGCCGGAACAAAAGCATGGATGGAGTGTTTGTGTGAACTAATATAAATTCAAAGTAAACATCATTACATAAAAGGGTACGGTCTTTTTTTTTTTTAGTTTTATTCATTTAAAACGGGCCGGATTCTTCAAACGGGCCCGATCCGGCCCGCGGGCCGTAGTTTGCCCACGGCTGGACTAGAGACTGAAAAGGTTGGGACTTCCATTAGTAAGTAGAGTAAATCTGATTACAGGAATTCTCTCTCCCATTCTTATTAACTATTTTAAACTGTCGATATTTTCTTTAAACCCCTACTCAACCTCTCATTCCCTTTAATAAGATTTTAAATTTTCTACATTATTGAAAACTAGAGACTGTCGGGTATTTTCTTCCTCAGCTTCCTACTCCCTACCTATAAACTTATCCATGCCCAACCTCCCCTTTTTTCCCAATGTTTTGGGGAATAAGGAGCCCGTTTCCTATTAGAGACTCCATCTTCCAAGACTGTGTTCTATTTTCTTTTCTGTTCTACCTCATTTTCTACCTCCATCTCCCCTTCTTCTGGGCTTCCCTCCTCCCATATTACAAAAATGCTTGTTTTCACCCATATTCTTTAAATAAGCCCGAGTGAGAAGTCTATGCTCATTGTCTCCACTTCCCACTCGATATAACATCCATCCTTACCCTGCACTGAAACGTGTCTTTAAAGTTCTCAGTGCTTTAGATTGTCAAATTCAACAACATTTCCACTTCTGATCTCACGAAGCATCTCTGTTAAATTTCAATCCATCGATCACTTCCCTACCTTCTCTAACCCTTGTGTCCTCTTGGCTTCACTGAACTCTTGGTTCTCTTAGCATCGCTAATGGCCACTCATTTATTTTCCTTCATGAGCTTCATCTCTGCTGCCCATGGACACCAGTGGTTGTGTCTTTGGCCCACTGTTCTGTCACTCGACACAATATTTTTGAGTAATTTCATTATTTCAATCACCACTCCTCAGCTTAGCACCTCTTCCGTGAGCTATCATTTGACTGTATGTGTGCCTAAAAGACCACTCTATTTGGTTATCCAACAAATAATTCCACTGGGTATATCCAAACTGGAACATACTTTTCTTCAAATGCCCTTTCTTCTAACTGCTCCCTCACCAACACACACATACATTACCTGAAAATCTTTGCTGAACCTCTGGGTTGGGATAGATCTGTGTCCTCCAAAATAACCCAGCATATCTCAATTATGAAATATTGCCATCAATGCTATTATGTAATGTATTTTTAATGTGTCGGGCTGCTCCACTACACTGTAAGCTTCTGGGACAGGGATGGTGTTTGAATCATCTTTTAACCTCTAGGACCTAGCATAATCCTTGACACATGGCAGGCACTCCATGAGTAATGAGAGCTATGTTTTAGGAAGCCATCTGCTGACAGTATACAAAACACAAAGCAGAGGGAGGACCAGAGGGAATGAAACTGCGGTGGATAACTGTAGAAGAACAAAATTATACAAGTCTGAACTAAGATCAGATTAATAAGAATAGAAAGAAGGGAATGGACATGTGAGATTCTGTTATGATAAAATGAATAGGACTAGCAAAAGACTGAACTGGGAAGAGAGGGATGCAGAAAAGACACACAGTGGCTCCAGCTGGGTGGCTCAGTTAGTTGGAGCGTCGTCCTGTACACCAAAAAGATGGCAGGTTCAATTCCCAGTCAGGGCACATACCTGGGTTTTGGGTTCAATCCCTAGTCAGGGTGCCTGTGGGAGTCAGCCGATCTCTGTCTCTGTCTCTGTTTCTGTCCTCCTCCTCCCTTCCTCTCTCTCCAGGATCAATAAGCATATCCTTGCCCTAGCTGGTTTGGCTCAGTGGATAGAGTGCTGGCCCATGGACTGAAGGGTCCTGGATCCTATTCTGGTCAAGGGTACATGTCTCAGTTGCAGGTTCGATCCCTGCCGATGTGTCTCTCTCACATCAATATTTCTCTCTCTCTCTCTCTCTCTCTCTCTCTCTCTCTCTCTCTCTCCCCCTCCCTTCCATTCTCTCTAAAAATCAATAGAAAAATATCCTCAGGTGAGGATTAACAAACAAACAAAAAAAGGAATGAATCATCCCTGGGAAACAGGAAGACACTGGATACAATGCCATAACCAATAACTGTAATCTATTCTATACCTTACAAACTTTCCAGCATTTCTTTAAAATGGGGAATTAAATGGCCTAAAAATTGGATTTTAGTGGCTGGTGTTCTTTGAAATAAAAAAATATGTTATGTGATATTTACTGTAATAGAATGCTCAATAATTATCCGTAAGTGCTCCCCCCTCTCTTTCTCTTAGTTTTCCCCATTTACCAAAGTTGGGTAAAGTGGAGGCTTTTAATCTACCATGGGCTGATTTATCAGCATGACACTATATATCTAGAATAATTACTAGAACTTGCCACATTCCAATAAGGTGACCTAAAGAGTTTCAGCACATTTTTAAATCTACAGTTATATGCAATTCTTTAACAGGGGTGTTTGTGCTAATTCTCATGTTCAGATGCTAAGAGGGGAACAGTTCTTCCTGATGTTTTAGAACACAGGCTTGCTGAGGAGACAGACTTTACGCCGCAGTATGTCTGCCAAAGGTCGTCACATTGTCCTAGGCTGCGTTAGAGCAGCGATGGTCCTAATATGCCAGTAACTCTTCCTCCCAGAAGAGAACAATCAGGAGTATGGAAAGGCAGGCCCTAGGACGCAGGGATGGGTCTGGAAAATGTGAAGCCAAAGAGGAATAAGAGAAAAGTGAGATTAGGAAAACCAGAATTTCTTAGGCAGTTTGACCCAGCGCAAAGAGTTCACCTGATTCATGATGGAAAATTTCCTCCCGATCCTGTTGTCTGGCAGCCGAAAGCCCTTCCTCCTCATACCATCTTCTGACTCGGACTTAAACACCTTCTCAGGATCCCCTTTCTCCTCTCCTTCAGAGAGTTCCTTTTGCTTCCTCTTCCTCCTCCGGTTCCGTCTTTCCTTCGCGCTCTTGGAACTGAGCTTAGACATTTCCGAGGAGCTCCTAGGTGAGCCTCCCTCTTCTTCACCTTCTTCCTCGATGGCATCTTCTGAGACCGTTCCTGCTGAAGTGGCCATCGCAGCAGCCTAGGAAAGGAGCCAGAGGCACAGATCAGATCAGAACCACTCACCTGGAGCCCCCGGAGCCAAGCAGTTAGTGCGGATCATTTCCTTTTCCTTAGACGGAAAAGAGTGAGAAAAGGAGGAAGGAGAACCAGCCAGTGAGGAGACTGTGGCCAGGGCCCGGCTCTGTCCGTTTTCTAGCTGAATCTGCTTTGTGGCACACAGCAATGAGTAATCAGAGCAGAACCCACTGAGGAGAACTTTGGGATTTATTCTCTTGAGTATCTTAGATAAGAATTTGGCTGCCTTCTTGGCACCAAACAATCTTTTCTGGGCAACTCTGAAAATGCATGCTAAGAAACTATTATACATATGGGCCCGACAATATAAAAATACACGTATATTTGGATAAGGATTAGAAAGTAAAGTGTTAGGGTGGTGGCATTATAAATTTGTTTTTCAATTTTACTTTAGAATTTTATCTATCTTATTTTTAATTACAATCAATACTTTTCTAAGACTACAGAAAATCTCTGAAGGCGACCCTAATGTTCTCCTCAACAGAAAGGCTATGTTTACATGAAGCACTATCTAAACTTCTATGGCCACTTATTTTTCCTCCACAGCCTCATGGCAGCTGAACACTGAACAGTTGAGAAATTCAACAAAAGATCATATTACCAAATAATTTGGCCATTAAGACAAATGGCATAATTGCAACAACCATGTGCAGTTGTTAACTGTATTTTAATCAGATCGATAACTGCTATTTGACAATGTGCCTAGAAGTGATCAATCGGAGTGGCAATCAGATGGGGCCTTAGTCACGGCGATCTGGCAGGCAGGACTGTGGCAAAGCATTGATCACTAACCTGTGCCTCTTCCTGTTGCTTCTTAAGCTGCTCCAACATTGCTTTGAATTCAGCCTCTTTCTGCTCTGCCTCCTCCAGTGTTGCCTGATTCTGCTCTTCATAAGCCATGGCTACCACAGCCAAGATCAAGTTCACCAAATAGAAAGAACCCACAAAGATGACCAAGACGAAGAAGATCATGTACGTTTTTCCAGCTGCTCGTAAAGTCTGCAAAGATAAAGACCATTTTCAGAGTCACTTGAATCGACTGAACCAGGCTGAAAACAGCCGGGGGCTAATGCTCCTCTGTAGGGCACTACTGCATTTTGAACAGGACGGTCCTTCATTGAGTGGTACTCCTTCATATTGCAAAGCACTGTGGCAAAAGAAGCCCTCTTCCATTTCCAAACCTCCTAATATAGTCCTTTCATAGCATTTTTTTTAATAGAAAAAAATGCCCTGGGCTAAGAATTATATTTGACTTTGTCAGTTGGTTCTAAAACAAATATAAGAAAACAATACAAGCTTTAGCTCATTTACCTACTGGCCCTCGAAGAGTATTAACAGACAAATCCCATCTCTGGGATCAGGTCCAAGTCACAGGAAGTTCCCATCTTGAGTGACATTCTTCCTTATCCTCTTGTAATAGGACGGGTTTTTAAAGAGGATATGACATAAAGCAGTGGTTCTCAACCTTCTGGCCCTTTAAATACAGTTCCTCATGTTGTGACCCAACCATAAAACTATTTTCGTTGCTACTTCATAACTGTAATGTTGCTACTGTTATGAATCGTAATGTAAATATCTGATATGCAGGATGGTCTTAGGCGACCCCTGTGAAAGGGTCGTTTGACCGCCAAAGGGGTCGAGACCCACAGGTTGAGAACCGATGACCTAGACTAACTTCTCCATCAGAACCAGCAAAGTTAAATGACTTGCCCAGTCACCAACGCAGCCCAATAGAATGGTACTGACCTTTTTTTTTAAAAAACTGTCACGACCTGCTTGAACAAGTCCGAATATGTTACAAATCCCCAAAACATTGATCTATTTAGACTCCAAGGTCCTTGTGGATAGAAATCTTATCTTTACAATGTCTAGCACAGTGCCTTGCACAATGTGTTTAATTAATATTTCTTAAAAGGATGCCATAAACCCAAAAATCCAAAAGCAGCAATACTGCAGATGGTTTGGTGAAACAATAAGAAGTAGGAAGAGACAGCAGATTCTCAGGCCAAGCAAGAGGATGTGAGCCTCCACAGCTATACATGACTGAGCATTAAAGAAACAGGACAGGAGCCGAAAGAATTCACTTAATTTTATAGAACAGAGAAATAACATCCTAAGGTGACTGTATAATGTCTTCACTAAAGGTCTCTTTCATAGAATGTGCCCAACCCCAGATAGCCTCATGCAAACATTATCACAAAAAAAAAAAGAGGTAGCACTTGAGAAAGAGGTATTACTTACCAATTGATATAAGTTTTCCCAATAGTCCTGGGTCATAAGACGAAATAATGCCAAGAAGGCCCAGCTGAAAGTGTCAAAGCTTGTGTAACCATAGTTGGGATTCCTTCCTGCTTTCATACATTGGTATCCCTCTGGGCATTGCCTGAGGAAAGAAAGGGAAGTTCAGGGCTTTCAACAGTCCTGTAAGTCATCTTTATGACCTTGGAGATAATAAATAACCATCTATAGAACCAGGCCAACAAATGGGAATTTAAAAAAAGAAGAAGAAGAAGAAAAGAAAAAGAGGGAAGAAACAAAGTAGCCAGGTCAATTTTTAAAGAAAATACGTTAGCCCCAAAATGTTAGATCCAATTAGGGCCTACTACACGAGCACCAAGAAAAGTGAAAACACTGCCTGTTTTATCTGAAACATTATTTTAAGGGATGAGAGTAAAACTAGGTGAGCTACTTACCCAGCATCAGAACTGTTCCCACAGAGTAGAGGTTCTAGCATTCCAGGAACTGTGTAAAAATTTGCTAGAAGAGTTTGAAGAGGCAGGAAATGAATAAGGCAGATTTAAGGGAATGAGAGAATAAGGTTACACTGTCCCTAATTAGTCCCAGGAAAAAGAGTTATTGATTTTTAGCTCATATAAATATTTTCTGACAGGCATGAAACCTGATAAGAATTCTTTCCCATAATTTTCCTATATGTATTTAAAAATTAAAAGTGCTACCATAAAGCCCTTAATGCAATGTTCTTTTCCCAGACATCTGACTTCCACTCGTACTTCAAATCTACATGCCAGGTCCAGTAGTTAACTCAAAGGGGTTTAAGAGGGTTTTCTAAGCTGGAATACGTTTATATAACTTTATCCTCTATCCTTATATCTTTTCTTAACCACAGGTAAACTAGAAATCCTCACGGATCACCAGTTAACATGTCCTATATTAAATGGAAGGCATGACACCTTTAATTTTATATGTCCCTAAAATCCCCTTTGCAACATTTCTTTTGGCTACTTAACTGCCTTTATTTCCTCAAGAGTGACTAATAGTGATATTGCTAACTTTTCCCCATCATTTCATGGAAGTACTATTACACCAAATGTTCCTTAAAGTGCTTTGATTCCTGAAATGAAATTATTAAAATTCCTTAACTGTAATAGGATCAAATGATGCCTTAGAAATTACCTGAGTCCCTAGACTAGATCAATTACTGAGGTCTTGCAGGATTAAGAATGCTTAAGAGGTATATTCTAGACCAGTGATGGCGAAACCTATGACACGCATGTCAGAGGTGACACGCGAACTCATTTTTTTGGTTGATTTTTCTTTGTTAAATGGCATTTAAATATATAAAATAAATATCAAAAATATAAGTCTTTGTTTTACTATGGTTGCAAATATCAAAAAATTTCTATATGTGACACGGCACCAGAGTTAAGTTAGGGTTTTTCAAAATGCTGACACGCCGAGCTCACAAGGTTCGCCATCACTGTTCTAGACCAAATGTTTAAATATCTCAGGCAACCCAATTAGGGAAAAAAGAATTTCTATCAAGCTACTGAGCCTGATTTTCAAAGCCAAAGTTTAGGAGTATATGTGACAAAACTACAAAGTCTCACTTTTGGTTTTAAAGGGAGAGAAGTGGGGTGGGAGAGCTTCTGAACACAACCCCACCTCCAGGAAAGGACATGCTCCACAAAGCTACCTCCGGCAGCACCGGCATTCCTTTCTGGCCCCAACTACCTTTGTTAAAGCCAGTGGTGGCTTCTGGCCGTGTAACCTAGAGATACATTTTCCTTTCTCCTCTTGCAGGAAGGGGCCACCTACTTTTATTGTTGATATACTCGTCCCAGTCGAAGCCTCGGGTGCCGTTCTCGAGGTAGCTGTCATTGAAGTTTATGGGCCACACCACACACTTGTTCCGCAGGTTGCCCATGAACAGCTGCAGGCCGATCAAGGCGAAAACACTCAGGCAGAACACTGTCAGAATCATCACATCTGACAGCTTCTTCACGGACTGAATCAGGGCGCCCACAATGGTCTTCAGGCCTGAGGAGACAGAACCCCCAGAATCAGAGTCACCCCACAGCCCTCCCCACCTCCCCCAGCCCCCTTCTGAGCTACTGGCTCCCACTCCTCCCCACAGCACCACCCTTGAAACCAGGCCACTTCATCTTTCATATCATGAGAATAACAATGGGTCAGCAATATCATCACTTTTTCCAGAAGTATCCATTTTCAAGCCACTAACTTTTAAAAAGAACAAAAAAGGTCCTTCTCCAACCTGTGGCTTTTTTTCTGCCTGGAAGCACTTTCCTTGTCATTGACTGCTTCTCAGCAACTAAATGAGTCAAGTTTTACTTGCGTTGGGGCCTTCCTATGTGCTAGTCCCTTTGCCTGGAACGCTTCCTTCTGTTCCCCTGTCCTACCTGCCTAACTCCTGCTCATCCTTCTGGTCTCAACTTAAATATCAATTCCCCAGAAAACCTTCCCTGACTTCACAGCTCTTCTCCCTCCCCATTATTGTTAGTATTTTAACAGCACTTTATACTTTCCTCTGTAGCGTTTATCGTGGTTAAGTATGTCAGTCTTTTTCACAGCTATATCTATACTTCCTAGAACACAGCAGGTACTCGGTAAATATTAGCTGAATAAACAAATGGAAAAGCCAGGAATTGAGGAGGCTTGCAGGTTGGAAAGAGAACTACTGGAAGCTTGAAGGCCAATAAGTGAGAAGGTGCAATAATATTTTCCCAAGACCTCTGGAAATGCCGGTATGTTGACAGGATTCATTATTATCAATTGAGTATTTATGGTTTGTCTTTCCATTTAAAAACACACCTTTTCTATAACACATATATGCCCTGTTTTCTACAACTGACCTTTTACTGTCCTACATTTAAGACAAAAGAAAAAATATATAATCTACTTGAATCTGAGTTTAAACGCAAGCTAATGGTTTAAATTTGAACCTGCAGGTAGATTTCTTAATTGCACAGGAAGAGATCAGTGATTGGAGACAGAAAAATATGGTTGTGGGTTCATGAGGTTTGGTTCAAAACTGGGTCTACGTGGCTCTCCTGGGCATTGCCAGACATCTGACTATCCATAGGACACGGCCAACCAAGCACTGAGCACTCTGGGGTGCCATGCACCAGACGGGCAGGAGGCAGACACAGAGCCTTGACATGGGCCTCAGGAGGAATCTCGTCTCTGATCTACTTCTGAAGGCAAGAATATTGGATGGAAATACACGGGAAATCCCTATCCTGGCTCTGAAGTCGGAGGCTGGGTGGATCATTCCTAATCTTAACCAAGTTACACCATCTACTTATATGACCTGAGCAAAATACCTAACCTCTTGGAATGTCATACTTTTCATCATTAAAATGGGAATAATTTTGGTCGAATATCATAGGGCTCTTGTGAAGATTATGCATGATTCATATAAACACTTAACACACCACCTGGTGCACAGGAAATGACTCAAATGTTAACCATTTTTGTCTGAACCTCAGTTTACTCATCTATAAAAATGCATTTATAATACCAACCTCATTGGGTTGTTGTGAGGTTTAAATTAAGATAATGAATTCAAAATATTAATTATAGTACCTGGCAGTTAACACTCATTAGCTATCACTTTTGTACATATGCTGCCCTCCTCAAAGAGATATGACTGTGATAATGACACTGCATAGCTAACCTCATATGATAATGATCTAATTAATGGGTGATATGAACATGACTCTTCTTTTTCAAGCAACTACCTTGAATTTTCAAAGTTCAGTCAAATGGAATTTTCTATGTGCGTCCAATAGTAGTAATGGGCCTGGCACACACAGGCACTTAGTATATTTTTATTGAAAGATTAAATTAATGAGACCTTTTTTTCTCACACTGATATCCTGAAAGAGATCTAAGAGAAATTAAAGGAGTGGGGAGGGGGCAAGAGTTAGACCGTAGAGATGTAAAGTGTGTAGAGTGGGCCTTCCATGTTGCCACCAAAGAGATGAGAAAGAAATTGCCTGGGTTCCAGGACACAAGGCCTCTCTAACCTGATTCCTTTTCACAGGGCTGCACAGAAAGAACAGCAGACAGGGAATCAGAAAGCAGGAATTCTGGTCCTGGCTCAGCTACTGCTTATGGCCCACTGTGTTTCAGAACAAGTTTAAGTCACTTTTCAGTCTCATTTTCTCATACACAGAATGTGGACAAACATGGGAATACCTGGGCAGTGGAAGAGAAGCTGAGGAATCTGCTCTCAAGGTCTTTTAAAACAAGTCAGAGATACTTGTTTGAGATTACCAGTAAGTAGTTGAAATTTCAATCTTCTATTCCTAAGGCCCTGGGAAACTGTATCATAATCACAGAGCTAAGTAAGATGGTATTGGTGGTATAAAATAGAAGGCAGCCATAAAGAAGTAAAAATTGTTCCAGTGTTATGGAACTTATTTCCTTAAGTTTCTGAGGAATAGAGAAGTCTTTCATTTTATTTGGCTGGATTGGGGCAGGTCTATACTGGGTCAATAATTCAATTCTAGGCCCCTAACATTATACAGTTCTGTTTGCAGAGTCAAAGACTGATTATTAAAAAATATATATTAAACAGGTCACTGAAGAATGTTTGTAGAGTTTCTTTTCTTGGGCTTCTTTATAGAGCATCTATACAGCCATTTCTCCTGAATGGTTCCGACAATCACCTATCTGAACACCAGATGACTGTTCAAGGCCTTTTCTATTTCTACTTTAAATAACTTGAGAGCCCGGCTGGTGTGGCTCAGTGGTTGAGGTCCCTGGTTGGATTCCTGGTCGCACATGCGGGATTAAAGTCTAGATCCCCAGCTGCAGGCTTGATCCCCAGTAGGGGGCATACAGGAGGCAGCCGACGGATGAGTCTCATCATTGATGTTTCTATCTCTCTCCCCGTCTCCCTTCCTCTCTCTGAAATCAATTAAGAAATGTTTTAAAAAATATAAATTGAGACATGAGCTGTAAGCTGCCATTTGTATAGGTAACAAGTGTATAATAATACAAAAATCAAACCAATGCATTTGTGATATAAATAAATAAATTTGAAAAAATAACCATACAATTTTAGCATGAGTCTAATCTGGTTTTCCTAGGGTAGGAGCTCCTTGGATGGTTCCATCCAAGCCCATGTAATAGGACATTCCTGGCCAGGAGCTCAGACTACCCCGTTTCATAATGGTGGGCTCCCAGCAACCTTGTTTGTAGGAAGTGACCTTCTGTTAGTAGGTTACAGATGACAGGAGAGACATCCGGTTTAAATCCAGATCATTTCCCCCAGAAATTTGAAACAGGACAAGAGACAGTCCAGTAGTCTTTTCATATAAACTTGGGAGCTAAGTGGTAGCCACATTCTGTCATTAAATCAGAATACATCTGAGAAGTAAAGGCATTTAGTATGCTAAGAGATAGAAAAGGGAAATAGAAACATGAGAGAGGCAAGAGGCAGGAAGACAAAGTACTTCTGGTATCTGGGGCTTTCTGGCTCTACATTCTGTTTCACTGGCTTCCAAAATCCCAGAACATTCCAGCCCTTAGATTCCTGAAGTACTGCTGTATCCTGCACCCAGAGATGCTCACTAATACACCAACCATACACGGAACTTTTCACTCTCCTGGGGATGGACTTGCACACGCACACACAGCTGGTTTAACACAGCTCTTCTCCATGAACCAGATGTCACTGCTGAAGAAATATGTAAACCTGAGTCCAGAAAAGTGTGAAAAAATTTCTTCAGCTCGGCCAGTGTTGCTCAGTGATTGAGCATTGACCTATGAACCAGGAGGTCACGGTTCCATTCCTAGTCAGGGCACATGCCCATGTTGCGGGCTCGATCTCCAGGGGGGGCGTGCAGGCAGCCGATTCGCTCTCATCATGGATAATTCTATCTCTCTCTCCCTTCCTCTCTGAAATCAATAAAAATGTATTTTTAAAAATTCTTCAAGTGTTTTACTTGAAAATTTAAGGCATAGATCAACTTCTTGGTGGGAGTTCAAGAAGTCTGAAGTAGAAGCTTAGATTGGAAATTGTATTCAACTATTTATACTTCAGAGGGGTTCAGAGAAACAAATCTTAATTAAGCAAGAATAATCTTAACTAAATAACATTAACTAAGGCCATCTAAAAAGTTTATTATCCAAGATTCTCACCCAGTTTGCTAGGAGAAAATTAGAGGAAGGTACAGGAAGAAGAAAGGTGGTGTAGCTTAATGCTTGCAGGTCAAGGTTGGCACTGGATTGCATAGCAATATTAAATATAAACGGTCACTATAGTATACACTGCTCTCAGCCAAGACTTTTTCCTTCCATTAGGGTTGATAATTGCAAACAACCATGTTTGTAGATATCAATGCCAATTTATGGAAATGACGCCATCAATGCATTTCTTAAACTCAAGTCTTGACAGTAGTGGCTGCCATGTACTAGTAAGTGCAGCCAAGCAAAAGTGCTCCCTGAAACCACCAACACAGGCCCCTAAAGGCAAGAAGCTGCTGGTGAATCCCTGACCTGATACGTACGAGAATGGAGGCTGGCACTGTTCTGTCTGTGAAGACAAGCTGTCTTGCTTCTTCCATTGGCTCACACACCAGAACAAGCAAGATACTGACTGAAAATGATTATCCAAAACAGAGCAGAATGCTCCTTCCAATGACTCCTACACAACAGAGTGTGCAACAGCAGCCCTGTGGGGGCAAATTGGACAGCAAGAACTCTTGGAAAGGCTAACATTAACTAGCACTGGGATGTCTGAGCAGAGCAGTTAGTGCATCTACATTTATCATAGATCACGGAAAGACAACTAGACCCAATGTACAGAAAGGTCAGCACCTGAGAAGAAGTCAGACGTTTCATGAATTCTGAGAAGTAGGTGAAGCCACTACAATCCCTCCAACAAACGAACAAGCCTGATGATGTTTAGTCCAGGGAAACCAGCCATGCATACTGGGATCAAAAACTTCCACCGTGGTGATGCCAGATTACAAATACAGTACATTTCTATTTCCTAGTTTGTGGCTCAGGTCTGAAGTAACGTGAGCTAATTATCCTACAAAATTTACATTGGAACAGGCCTCAATAGCAACAACAAGCAGCTGCTCACCCCAGGGGAAAGAAAAGTTCCCCAATCCCCAAGGTCTGGTTTGGCCCAGACAAGTGCGAGGAGTAAATCATGCCGGTCAACTTTCCTGCTGCAGAGTAAATCCTCACAAGGATAGTTCTCGAAGGTTCTTCAGGTCAAGAGTAATTTGGGAGAGATTTGGGGGCCACAGATTTATTTACTTGAGACCAGATTCAAATCACAAAGTCTGACAAAACCTAACTAGCTCTCAAAGGTAGGCCAAGTGGGATTCCCATGTGTCTTCAACGTTTTTCCACTTAGGACACTGTGTTAAAAAACTTTTTTCTTTTTTAATTGATTTCAGAGAGGAATGAGAGGGAGAGAGAGGTAGAAACATCAATGATGAGAGAATCATTAATCGGCTGCCTCCTGCATGCCCCACACTGGGGACCGAACTCACAACCCGGGCATGTGCCCTGACCGGGAATCAAACTGTGATCTCCTGGTTCATAGGTCGACACTCAACCACTGAGCCACACCTGTAGGGCCTCTGTGTTAAACTTTAGTTACCTTTTTTGAGAATGCAATGTGGATAAAGGAGAAATATAAAAGCAACAAGAATATTTTAAGGGACACAATAAGCCTAAACATAGTCTTAAAACACTTTCTATCTCCCTTCACTAGAAATTGGCATATTCATAATGTATACATTTAAAGAAAATGCTTTCTTAAATGCAAATCTGGGGTGAGAAGGAGAAGGCCCATCATTCTCCCTGCTTCTCCCTGCTTCTTCACAGTTAAAAGAGAAAGTAACAAAAATCACAGCAGAGAAATAAAAAACCCGAGAGAAAAGTAACCAAGAAATTGCAACTCTGAAGAGAACAAAATGATATTAAACCAATGTTGACAAGTAGAGAAGTCGAAGTGCTTTGGGGGAGCCATTTAAGTGATGGGAATGAAAAGGAAGTGGTGAGGGAGGCCCTCCTGCCTGGTTTCACTCACGCCAGTAAGTGATGCTCTCTGAGAAAAACACGAGACACCTGCTTTGAGATTTCCACCCTACCATTGGGCCTGCCAGTCCTACGCACAGAGTCAAAGCATGCAGAAGACGAAACTTCTAGCAAAGTCACTAAGAATTTCTGTACGCAGGTCCTCGATAAATATAAACTGAACACTAAGTTTTCAGACATATGACTTTCTACACGGAATACTTAAATATCAAGTTGAATCTGGAAAATTCCAGACCAAAGGAAAAGGGTCTCCTTCTGTGAGTTTTAGCACAGGGTTTGTGTGCATTGTTCTCCAAGTCAAGTCCTCTGAAGCAAAAAGGAAGCATGAATGACACATATCCAAGTCTCGAATTAGCATATAAAAGGGTCAGGATGAGGCTTCGGTCTTTTCTAAGCTAAATCAAAGCTTCTCGTATACAAAAGGCTGGAGCTCACTAATGCACTGCACTCTCCAATCTTCTGGGAGTCCTAGCAGCCCTGACGCACTCAGAATAACTACCAAAGATGCTCAGAGGAAGGACAGCGTCAGCCCCGGGAGCCGGGTGAGTGCTCTGGGAAAGGGAAAACTCTCAGGAAGGGAACTGAGACTTGGAGAGCAGGCCCCAGGTCAGTTCTGTTGTTGATCTCACTTGTTTGTGACAACTCTGGCAAAAACCTATAATCGAACTGGGAACAGGAAAAGGCAAAGAAAGCAGTCATTCCACTGAAGTGTTCCATGACAAAACTTGGTATGAAAAACAATGGTTCTTACTAAGAGAGAACTATATCCCAGCTCTACAACAGTGGAGTTAAAATGACTTAGATTGCCAATCAAGAGGTGGCCCAGGTCTACGGACTCATGCACTGGTGCTCCCACCCTGGGAGGAGACCTGGGTAACAGGCAGGTGGGAAGAGGACCACAGCCTCCATGGGAAAAGGAAAGCAGAGCAGGCGAGTGCAGAATGTTACATGGGATGGCAGCAGTACCTCACGAGGGAGGCATCGCTTACCAAATAAGCACTTCACTCCGGATTTCTCTTACTAACTCTATGTAGAATGTGAAAAAAAGAATTTAGGATTAAAAGTCACACTTTAATTCAAGCATCAATTATATCATTCACTGACAGTGGACTCTTATTGGCTTTATTTTCCTTTAAAAGTTACATTTCATACCAGTTAACCTCCCAAAGCCAGCTCATTTGGGGTGCTTCTAGAAACAAGAATTCAGAAGTCTATTTCAACTGTGAAGCTGACGTCTAAATTTTGATACAAATCCTTTCTTTGGGTTTAGGTTTCTTCTTTATAATAACTGCTACTACTACAATCATTTATGGAGCACTGCTATGCACCAGAAACTGTGTTTATTTATATATATAGTACTGGAGTATTAAGGATGAATAATGTGACATCAGTCAAAAGCTATCTTGCAGTAATGCTGTGGTCAGAAATTAACCATACAGCACAGAAACAGAAGCTAAAAGCTAGACCAGAGATAGCATCTGCTGCCCTAGTTAGTGAACAGAACACAGCTTTCCAATTTAATTCTGGAAGAGAAGTTCTGAGATCACAAGAACATACAGAGACAGATGCCTTGTGGAATACGCTGGGGGAAGTGAGCAGAAACATGGGATCATATTTAAAAAGAGGCCAGAGGAGGAAAGAGACCAAAGGAAAAGTAGAAGAAGTAAAGACATGGTGCTCCAGATGCTTTAAACAAATAAGACAAGGCCTGCCTATGGATCAGGCCACTGCCAATGAGGCTGCCTGGAGGATGAGCTGGGCTTTCCGTCAAAGGGATTTAAAAGGCTAGAAACTAAACCTTGGTAAGTCAGGGAGGGTTTTTTGCCAAGAAGGAAATACTCCAACTGATACCCAAACTCTGTTGATAAGGAGTAAGTTACCACAGCTGAAGACAAAAGAGTTCATTTTCAGTAGGGCTCAATGACTGGCCCACTTCATGGCCCAAATTTATAAATGGAGGAACGGGGGTTGCCTTCCTTGGAGTTCTTGCTGCTACATTCTACATCTGTCCTCTCCAGGATGCAACCTTTGTGTTTCCCTCTGGTACCTCATATTTAGATAATGTTAAAAAGGGGGAAAGAGAAATGTTTCTGAGCCAGCCACAAGGAGAAGAACCATGTGATGCCAGGAATAGGATGCCTTCAAGTCCCTGTTTCTACAAAAGTGCAACGGGAAGTCTGGTCTCTTGCCTGAATACAACCAATCAGCAACAATATAGTCCTGACTTCTGCCATGTTACTGCCAGTGTATCCTAGGCTCACAAGACTAATGAAAATATCTTTCCTACTAGACATCAAGACTGCTCGTTAAAAAGATAGTTCAATATTATCAGGTAGCAAGGATTTAAACTAAATTAAGGCATCTTAACCTGGGGCCCACAGAAGGGTTTCGGGGGGCGGGGGTGTCTGTGAACTTTGATCCGATTCTCAAAAGGATACAAAACCTTCAAGGTTAAGGACTACTGAGTCAGGTCAACCAGGACCAAAAAGTAAAGCAACCTTTTAACCACTCACTGATTCCTTTTCTTTCTTCTCAAATTTCTGTACTTTTTGTTAGCCCATATCTTCAGATGAATTTTATCTTACCTTTGATTTTTTTTAACAGCACCTGCATATGCTTCATTGGGATTTATGTTTGAGAATGGTCTCTGACTATATGTCTACTGGTTCTTATTAATGAAACAGACATAGAAGATGATTATTAAGTAATTATTAAGGTTCAGTTCACTAACTCAAGTTCTTAAATCCTATATAATAAAAGCCTAATATGCTAAGTGTCCGGTCGACCAGTCGGCCGTTCAACCAATCAAAGCGTAATATGCTAATGATATGCTAAGGCTGCTCAACCACTCACTATGACATGCACTGACCACAGGGGGCTGACAGTCGACCGGTCAACCAGTTGCTATGACATGCACTGACCACCAGGGGTTAGCTTGCTGCTGGGGTCCGGCCGATCAGGACTGAGCGAGATGGGCTGGACACGCCCTGGAGCCCTCTCACAGTCCCTCCCCGGCTAGCCAACCTCCCACATTCCTCCCCGGCCCTGATCATGCACCTGTGGGGTCCCTCGGACTGGCCTGCGCCCTCTCACAATCCGGGACCCCTCAGGGGATGTCGGAGAGCCGGTTTTGGTCCGATCCCACAGGCCAGGTCGAGGGCCTCTAGTTTGTCTATAATACTGGACTAGTTAACTGGGTAGGTCTCTTATGTGATTAAATGATCCCATTAACACAGTAACAATAAAAGTGCAATTCTTTGAGTAACATCCCATCAGCAAATCATGCGATAGGAAGCATAGAAATCATAAGCGATGGAATGATGGTGAATGTTAAAATTACTGTAATTCCATGAGGCCAGAAAGCAAATGATTTATATTCAAAGAGATAGCTTAGCTCTGTGACAATTCTCTCAATATTGTGAAATCCAAGTGATTCTTAAGCACGTGCTTTTTGAGAAGCATGGATGGAATGGGGCTGCATGCCTGGCAAGCGCTGTCCGAGAAAGTGCCCAAAGGGCCATTCCAGAGACCGTCTCCAGGTAAACACATGCGGAATGCAAGGCCATATCAAATGTGCTGACACCGGTTGAGAATGTAGTGGACAAAATGAATGGCGGGGGAAGAGAAGATGAGGCAAAGTCAGTCTTGTGTTTAGATTTTCTCACCTGGAATTACAGAGATAGTTTTCAAAGCTCGGAGAACCCTGAATGTTCTCAGCGCTGAGACATTGCCCAGGTCCACAAACTCTGTCACATATCTGCAGTAAGGGAGGTCACACACAGACACAAATGACAAACACAGACACAAACACAAACACCAAAGGAAGAAAACAAAACCACAACAAAACAAAAAGTACAATACGTCACGTCAGGGCCCTAACCCAACACCTAACACCAACCCCGGGCCATCTTACCTGGGATTACCGAAATAGTTTTCAAAGCCCTCAGTACCCTGAAAGTGCGTAGAGCTGAAACATTGCCTAGGTTTACAAACTCTGTTATATACCTGCAGAATCAAACCAAAGTTAACTTGTAATGGTACCACTGGGCGAGGGTGTGAGAATGGGGGGGAAGAAAGGGTCTTACACACAAGCTATGATTTCATTTTTTTTTCCTTGAAAAAGAAAAGTTTCAACATATAAACATTTAAGGAACATTTTTTTTAATTGAGCAAGGAGAATTTAAAAGTATATTTGAAAGAACTGATACAGCCAGGAGATTCCTGGAGCTTTACTCTCTTAATCAGTATTGTGATATGCGGGTCTGAATCAGAAGGGTTACTCTCGGCCAATCACTTGAGGCCAGGAGGTAACAAAGGCTTATGTCGCATGTTTTGTGCACAATTTCTTAGGAAAAGGAGATATATTTCTGTAGCAGGAGCTCCATAAAACCAAGTATACATTAAAATAACTCCTTAGCTGACAATGGCAAAAATGCCTAGATGTCTGTATATATGACTTATCCAAAAGTTGTTTGCATATCTTTGCAGTTATGCCTAAAGATGAAGTTTCAGCCTATGACATACAAAAGCAGGGCTCAGGAAAATCCAGGTCATGAGATCAGAGCAAATATTATACTAAATGCCCATTTTATCACCAGTCCTGTGCCAAGCGAGGACACTTAAATTTCAAATGAACACAAATGTGTTCAGTTTCTTAATGCTGGAAAGCTAGAATTTGCCTTAATATAACAGAAAGTCAAAGTTCCAGTTTCAAATATTCGATGCATATCGTTCACTTACATTTTACAGTGGAAATACATCTTTCTATCTGCTGCTCAGACCCATACATACACTCAATCTCTTACACATCTGCATGCACACACCAGAACTCACATACAACCTAGACAACACCCTTATTCCCTCTACCAAACCATCAAGTGCTTTCTCAACCTGGAAATAAAAACAATAAAGTCTGCTATAACTCTTCTATCATCAGCTCAGTTTCCCAGGCATACATTTTCATTGTCACAACAGAAATTACGAAGAGCACTAGCATACCGATGTGGAGCTACATTGTTCTCTAGCAACAGTTTGAAGTTCTGGTCAGTATTTCTTTAGAAATCAACCAGTTTGGATATATCTTGGCTCATGTTTTGATTCTAAAATGTGCTCTGAAGTCTGTAACATCTGGCTTGCCTCATGAAATTATAGGAAATAAAATATACTCAGGAAACTGATTTTCAATTGAAGATTTGCACCTATAAAATTTCAAGTCTTCACCAAGGCACTCTAGTGATAAATGTGTAAGCCGCGGTCAGTATTATGAGGGGGAAGAAAATATGAGAGAGCATTATTAGGAAATCACTTCCTGCTATCTCTCCCAGCTGTAAAGCCTCTGCTTACCTTCTCCCATATAAACCTGCCGTCACTGCCTGAGCAGAGGCCCTCACAAGCAAGAGTCATAAGCATAAACCCATACGGCCTTACAGAGTTGTCCATTAATTCCTCATACAACTGTGCCCACAAACGCACACTTACACTATCATACAAACACCCAGGAGCACAACCACCCACAATTGCACCCAGAACACCAAAAAAGTAAGCGGAGAACTTACGCCATCATGATGACGCTGAAATCTAACCAGTTCCATGGATCCCGTAAAAAGGTGAAGCCATCTATGCAGAAACCTCTTGCAATGATTTTAACTAGTGACTCAAATGTATAAATCCCTGTGAATGTGTACCTGTCAAAGAAATGGACAGCGTGAGGTCCTTTCTGAACAGCCAGAAACGATACGCGCATCTTTTAAGATAATGTACTTGCCTCGGTGTGGCTTCAACCAACAGAGACAAAACAAAAAGGACATAGCCAATGCAGCAAAATAGAAGCGAGGAAGAGAAAGGGATGCTTACTGGAACACACAAATCAAGAACTTTGGAATGTTGTGCTGGGTCTTGACAGGTATCACACATATGTACCTCTGCACTGCCATCTGTATGTGATCATTTCCAATCAGGGGAGGCAGCCCCAGAGCTATTTTTAACTTTAAACAAGTCAAAATGAAGGGAAAGGTAATATTGGAGAAGAAGGTAGTATTGTCAGGAACTGAGGGTAGGAGATGGTGACGTGGCAGCAAGTCAAAGGCACCAGCCAGCACAGGAAAAGATGGGGGTGAAGGGCAGGAACTTCCAGAGCCTTTCTCTTTTTAGAGTTGACTACTGATAGTTCCTAAATCCTACATTTATGTATCTCACCCCTCTCTGTGAAATAAAAAATAGGCAATTAACTATTTTTCCCCCTGATGGATAAACTGTGGCAAGGCAAGATTCAGTGACTAAAAATGAACTAAACAAGCGGTCAAATAAATAAACGAGCTACTTACTCCACATTCTTCGACCAGTCGGGAGGGTTACTAAAAGTCATGAATACACAGTTGGTCAAAATAGTGCACATAATGATCATGCTAAATACTGTAGAGAAGAGTCAAGGGAGAATGCGCAAAACTGGAGAAGACACAAAGTCTGACCACTTTATTTTTTTCTCAGAAAACAAACACGTTGCACATGGGGTATCATGAGACCTAAACCAGTAACCTGAAAGAAGGCAAAGCACAGAAGAGGAGGAAAAGGTGAGGTGATAATGAAAACTGTGGCCACCACAGAATCCCACGGTGAAACAGCTGACCAGAGAATCATGAATGGACACAACAGAACGTCCACGCGCTTTCAAAAAGGCCGTCCTTATGCCGCTCCTTTGGGATAAAACATTTTCCTCTCTTACCACTTTCACCTCAAGGATGGGATAAGCCCCTAAATACCTTTGTGCACAGTAACCAAAAATCTACCAGTCTGCCAGACTCAAGGTCATCAGGTGAGAAAATAAATTAAATTTAATCTATATTACTCAGTACTCATTTATTGTTAGTTACCTTGCATAACTCATTATTTGAAAATCTACATGTAATTAAGGGTTCACTTACCCCCGAGTCCTCCAAAGGGCTGAACTACTCTTGGGGGGCAAGGCAATAGCCAGTGTGTGCTGAATTTGTCTAAGTTGGGAAACCTGTTGTGACATGTTGGGTAAGGATTTCAAGGGCATCCACACCATCACATGTCTAGAACTAAGCAATGGGCAAATTCACCTGGTCATTCTGGAAGTGCTCAGGAATGTTTGTGGATAGCAAAGTACTTAGTTGCCATTTCAGTTTCATTCACAACCTTTCTCGGCCCTTTCTGTTCTTGTCTACTGAGAAAAATCAAACTGCTTTAGGTCAGGAGTTACTCAAACACAAACTGTCACTTTAACAAGCACAGAAGCTGCATCTCATTTGTTGCTAATTCACTCTTTCTTGCTAATGGCATTCACCGTCTTCATTCTAAAGGGTGTCCCAAAATTCACGCAAGAAGTAATTTTGATAGAAAATACAGGTTTATAATTAAAAATTGTAAATTTTTTATTGATTCATAAAGTATACAGTATAGGGTTATGTATGGAATAGCATATCGGGTAAATGGCCTCCACAGCTTTGCTGGCACATACGCACTCTTTTGTTGAAATTTTCCATGACTGTTTTGAATTTCCTTGATACAGCGCTCAATTTCCTCCTTCAAGGCGTGGGTGGTCGTGGGCTTGTTGGCATAAACCTTAGACTTCAAAAAACCTCAAAGAAAAAAGTCCAACGGCGTTACATCGATGATCTGGGTGGCCAATTCTGATCACCAAAACGGGAAATTACACGACCAGGAAATGACTCATGCAGTAATTGAATTGTTTCTCGGGCTGTATGGCATGTGGCACCGTCTTGTTGAAACCACATGTCGTCCACATCCATATCTTGCAATTTAGGCACAAAAAACTGGATTATCATGTCGCGATAGCGAGCACCATTAAATTCAAATCTTGAGTGAATTTTGGGACACCCTTTACTAGTGAGGTTTTAAAAAGAAAACATACTTTGTATAGCTGGATTTTCTTCACTACAACTGGATTTCCCCCCAGGGAATAATAACATGTTCTGGTTAGGAGAGAAAAAACACTCCCCATCTCCTGATAATAAAAAGGGAAGACGTACTAGTATTGTGATTTGTTTATGTATTTGTAAGCCTTCAGATTTCAGAACTATGTTGCTTATAAACCACATGTTGCTCATATGCCTGTGTTCTTGCCTGTGAGGGCCTCTTGTTCAGGCAACGACAGCAGGTTTATATGGGAGAAGGTAAGCAGCGGCGTTACAGCTGGGAGAGAAAGTGGGAAGTGATTTCCTAATAACACTCTCTCATGTTTTCTTCCCCCTCATAACACTGACGAAGGTTTGCACATTTATCACTAGGGTGCCTCGGTGAAGATTTGACATTTCATAGGTGCAAATCTTAAACTGAAAATCAGGTTCCTGGGTATATTTTAGAACCAGGTTGCTAAATTCTTGCAAGTTAATAAAATGTGGTGAGAGCTTGGCAAACCAATTTGCCAAGTTGCAACTGCTCGTTTCCTCATCCTAACTGGAGGATACAATACGCTTTGCAGCATGGGACTAAATCCTGTCATATTAAATACCAACCATGAGCGTGTCAAGTCACTATACAAAGTTGCTGCACCCATCACGTCATTTTTTTGTCATATGAGCTCCTATATTAATAAGATGTAAAAGTCAGGCCACATGAATAAACTGGCAATTTCTGTTTCAGGGGAGTAAAAATACCAGAAAAGATTCCTATCAATCCTGCATCTAAATCTAAACCTCTGTACCAGGGCCATTTAACTTGAGAAACTATTTCAGATACTTTCTAAGCTCACTGTTCAAAAACTAAAAAATAGTCAAGGCAGACCTCTAAAGCATTCATTCAACTATTTGTAAGTAGCTTTTAAAATATTCTAATATTGGACTTTAATACATTAAAAACCTGAATAATCTGCTTCAGGATGAAATTACTAAAGTCTGAGCACTTTAAAAAGTAAGATTTTAGTAAAAGATTACTATTTAATTTGTCCTTCTAAATCAGGGGTGGGGAACCTTTCTTCTGCCAAGGGTCATTTGGATATTTATAGCACATTCACGGGCTGTACAAAATTATCAGCTTAAAAATTAGCCTGCTATATTTAAGCCAAACATTTCATTAACTCACCCCTAATGCCTCAGCAGGGCCAGGACAGATGATTTCGAGGGCCTCATACAGCCCTCGGGCCGGACATCTCCCACCCCATGCTCTAAATGATACCAACACCATTCCAGGGTCATCCTAAGAAAAAAAGAATTTGCTGAAGCTCACCGTTCAGAATTTGGCAGAAATTCCCTTCTAAACCTCTGATTGGTGGGACAGTCAATGACACTATTGATAAAATACTTAACATATAACTCAGTTGTCACAATTCACAAACTTGTACCAGAGACCATGCAATTGCTACCCTCACTCCACATTTGTAGAAAAGGATATGAATGTATCAAAATTTTAATAGCTATTCTTCTTATCAGGTTAAAAGGACTTAAAATATACAAGGCAGGCGTGGCACTAAATCTGAAGAGAGTTTTCCCTCTGTTTAATACTACAAAGGTCTGTGGAGAAAGAAAAAGAGAAATTATTAAAGCATTGGAATTAATCACCACACAAAACAACATTTTTTAAAGCAAGAAGTAATTCAAATGTACTTATAATTTTTACTTCCCAATTTGGTTTCTAAGGCAAGAAACCTTAAGGCAATACCTCTCTTTCCCTAATCTCCACCCCGCCCCCCAAGCTCTGCCCCAGATTATATTACAAATAGATGGCACTATTTTAGCAGTTTTACAGAACAAATGTCTCAGAAGCAAGACATCTGAACTATATACCTAAGCTGTCTATGCCAGCTCTGAACAAGATACTGAAGTTCATTAATTTAGGATTCACTGAGTGCCTACTATGTGCCAGGCAATGTCGTAGGTGCTTGGGAAATACCAGTGAACCAGGCTACCTTGGCTGGGAAGCTTATATTCCAAAGGGGAAGACAAACAATAAATAAAAAACATAACAAAAAAGTAAATTATATTGAATGTGATATGCAATGGAAAAAAGAGAAAGGTTGGGGAAAGGGAGATCAAGAATGCTGGGATAAGAAGGGTGAATGTGGAGGTGATGGTTTTAAAGGAGGTGGTCAGGGTAAGCCAACTGAGACGAAAGATTGGAGAAAAGACTTGAAGGAAGTGACCAACATTTACCTACCAAGTCTGCTCTATCTGGCTTTTAAGAGCCTCCATTATCAGCCTTGTCAAAACCACTCAACCACATTTCTCTGTATGAATTTTCCTGTCTTGCCAAACTAGTTCATGTTACAAATTCAGGAGTTTGGCCTTTGCTCACATTGCTCATCGTACCCATAATGCCTTTTCTTACATCACTAATTCAATTCAATTAAAATGTTCTTGAGCATCTATTTTGTGCCGACCATTGTGCTAGGATCCAGGGATACAAAATTGAATAAACTGTACTTTTAGGAAAGACGTATGTGTGAACTGGTAATTATGATGCAGGGTAAATACAAAGTTCAATAACAAAAATATGCCTAATGTATGACAAGCAGCAGAAGAAAGAGATTTTACCCCCTTGGATGGGAAAAGACAAGGAGAAGAGTGAGCTGAGACATGTTCACAAAGGAAGGTAACTAACATTTGGAAGGTAAATAATATTTAAAAGGATAAGTAGAGATGAAGAGAGATTAATTGGTCAGATATAGGGGGAAGGAATGACAAGGAACAGGAGTAGCATAGGATGTACAAAGGCACCCTAGCATCTAACTGCGGGTTGTTTTCAGGGAATTGACAAGTAATTCAGTGTGATGGAAGATAAAATAGAGAAGGGGAGAGCAGACTGTGAAGCTGAAGAGAGATGCAGGAACCTACTGGACTATGAGGACCTAAGGAGACAGGCCAATACACACCCCTAGCATTTCACTGTGTGAGTGAAAGAGCAAATGGTCAAATGCTAGACATTTTAGATAGTGTTTTTTATGTAAAGCAATACATGTACACATTTTTTTAAAAAGGACAGAAGACTAAAAGTTCCCATCTCCCCTAGAAACTAGAAACACCAATCAGAAAGGACATATGCACCCCTATGTTCATAGCAGCACAATTCACCATAGCTAAGATTTGGAAACAGCCTAAGTGCCCATTAGTAGATGAGTGGATTAAAAAACTGTGGTACATCTACACAATGGAATACTATGCTGCGGTAAAAAAGGAGTTCTTACCATTTGCAACAGCATGGATGGACCTGGAGAGCATTATGCTAAGTGAAATAAGCCAGTCAGAGAAAGATAAATATCACATGATCTCACTCATTTATGGAATATAATGAACAACATAAACTGATGAACAAAAATAGATCCAGGGATAGAGAAGCATCGATCAGACTGTCAAACCTCAGAGGGAAGGTAGGGGAGGGTGGGGGTAAGGGGGAGAGATCAACCAAAGGACTTGTATGCAAGCATATAGGCCTAACCAATGGACACAGACAACAGGGGGGTGAAGGCATGAGTGGGTGAAGGGGGGTAACGTGGGGATAAGGACACATACGTAATAACTTAATCAATAAAAAAAGTTCCCATCTCATTACTCAATGATAACCTTTGTTACTTGTATATCTTTTCAAAACTTTTCTTTATAAATATAAGCACCCAGATATAGCCTTAAAAAGACTTCCCTCTCTCCTTCCAATAGGATTATACTATAAATACCCTTCTGTACCTTACATTAAAAAACAAACTCCCACAAAGGAAAGTCCGGGACCAACCAGATGGCTTCACTAATAAATTCTATCAAATGTTTAAAGAAGAAAAGTAATGCCAATCCTTCATAAACTATTCCAAAAAGTAGAAGAGAAGGGCACCCTTCCCAGCTCATTCTATAAGGAGAGTATTACCTTGATACAAAACTGACAGAAATGACAAGAAATGAAAACTATAGACTAATATCCTTTATAAATATAGATGCTAAAAGCCTCAACAAAATATCAGCAAACTGAATCCAGCAACATATATGAGGATTATATACCATGACCATGTGGTATTTACCTCAGAAATATAAAGATGTTATAACATATGAAAATCAATCAATGTAATAATGTTAATAAAATAAAGGACAATAACCACACGATCGTCTCAATAGAAGCAGAAAAAAACATTTGACAAATGTTCTTTCATAATAAACACACTCACCTAAAGAGAACTAGAAGGGAATTTCCTTAACTTAATAAAGGGCATCTACAAAAAATCCACAGCCAGCGTCATACTTAATAGTAAAAACCTGAAAGCTTTCTCCCTAAGATCAGGAATAAGACAAGGACGTCCACTTTCTCCACTTCTATTCAACATTATAAAACGGATGTTCTAGAGAAGGCAATTGAGCAAGTAAAACCATTTCTAGTTCAGATGAAACAATCTTGCATACAGAAAACCCTAAGGAATATGTACACACAAAACTATTAGAGCTCATAAGCAAGTTCAACAAGGTCTTAAGGTACCAGATCAATATGGAAAAATCAGTTGTATTTTTATATATCAGCAATAAACAACCCCCAAATTAAGAAAACTCCATTTATAATAGCATCCAAATAAATAAAATACCTAGGAATAAATTTAACAAAAAGAAGTATGATTTGACACAGAAAAACATAAAACGTAATTAAAAGGAATTAAGACCTAAGTAAATAGGAAGACATCTTTTTCTCATGGATTAGAAGACTTATTATTAAGATGACAATATTCCCCTAAATGATCTACAAATTCCATGCACTTTTTATCAAAATTTCACCTGCCATTTTGGGCAGAAATTAACAGGCTGATCATAAAATTTCATATAGAAATGTAAGGGAACCGGAACAGTCAAAATAGTCTTAAAAAGTATGAACAAAGTTGAGGACTCACACTGCCCTATTTCAAAGCTTATTACAAAGCTATAGTATTCAAGACTAGTATGAACATAAGGATAGCCATATAGATCAATAGAATAGAATTGAGAGTCCAAAAATAAACCCTTATATTTATAGTCAATTGAATTTTTGACAAGAATGCCAAGACAACTCAAAGGAGAAAGAATAGTCTCTTCAACAAATGGACAACTAGGTAACCACATGCAAAAGAATGAATTTGGACCTCATACCCTATACAAAAATTAACTAAAATGGATCAACGACCTAAATAAATGTAAGAGCTAAAACTATAAAACTATTAGAAGAAAACAGAAGGTGATTAGACAAGTGTCAGAGATGTGACACCTAAAGCACAAGCAACCAAAGAAAAAAAACAGATAAATTGCACTTCATCAAACTTCAAAACTATTGTGCAATAAATGACACAATCAAGAAAGTGAAAAGACGCCCCACAGAATGGGAGAAAATATTTGCAAATTATGTATCTAATAATGGTCTAGCAGCCAGAATAAAGAACTCTTATAACTCAACAGTAAAAAAGACAAATAATCTGATTTAGAAAGGGGCAAAGGATTTGAACAGACATTTCTACAAATCAGTTAATACACAGCAAATAAACATATGAAAAAATGGTCAACATAATTAGTCATTAGGGAAATGCAAATAAAATGACTGCCTCCTGCACGCCCCCCAGTGGGGACGTGCCCACAACCAAGGTACATGCCCCTGACCGGAATCGAACCCGGGACCCCTGAGTCCGCAGGCCGACGCTCTATCCACTGAGCCAAACCGGTTCGGCTGAACAGACATTTCTACAAATCAGTTAATACACAGCAAATAAACATATGAAAAAATGGTCAATATAATTAGTCATTAGGGAAATGCAAATAAAATGACAATGAAATACTATTTCACACCCACTAGGATGGTTATAATTGTTTTTTAAAATGGAAATTAACAAGTACTGTCAGGGATGTGAAGAACTTAGAGCCCTTACCAGTGGTTCTCAACCTTCTGGCCCTTTAAATACAGTTCCTCATGTTGTGACCCAACCATAAAATTATTTTCGTTGCTACTTCATAACTGTAATGTTGCTACTGTTATGAATCGTAATGTAAATATCTGATATGCAGGATGGTCTTAGGCGACCCCTGTGAAAGGGTCGTTCGACCGCCAAAGGGGTCTCGACCCACAGGTTGAGAACCGCTGCCTTATACACTACTGAAAGGAATGTAAACTGGTGCAGCCACTTTGGAAAACAGTTTGGCAGTTCCTTCCTCAAAAGTTAAACACAGAGCTACGTATGACTCAGCAATCCTACTCCTAGGTGTATACTCAGGAGAACTGAAAGCAGGTGTTCACGCTAAAACTTATACATAAATATTCATAAAAGCATTATTCAGAATACTTCAAAAGTGGAAATAACCCAAATGTCTGTCAACTGACAAATGGATAAACCAAATGCAGTATCTATATATATAAAAGGCTAAGCGACCGTCCAACCGGGTGGTAGGTATGATGCACACTGACCACCAGGGGGCAGATGCTCAACCCAGGAGCTGCTGAGCTGCGGTGACTTGGCAGCAGCAGTTCTCCAGTGATGCACCCAGAACCAGAGAGGAGGGAGCCCAACTGAGAACCACCCTCTTGCAATCCAGGACCCCTCGGGGGATGTTAAAGATCCAGTTTTGGCCCAATCCCTGCAGGCCAGGCCGAGGGACCCCACCTGCTGAAAGGACCCCACTCACTCCACAGAAGACCTTCGAGCCACTGCGCCACCCCAGGTGCGGCTGGCTGGGGAGGGACTGTGGGAGGTTGGCTCTAGGGCATGTCCAGCCCGTCTTGCCCAGTCCCACCCCACCAGCCACCTTCTAATTAATTTCCTTTCAATGTGCACTAATCCGTGCACTGGGGCACTAGTATATATATAATGGAATATGATTCAGTCTTTAAAAGGAATGAAGTTCTGATATATGTTATAACGTATGCTAAGTGAAATAAACCAGACACAAAAGGACAAATACTATGTGATTCCATTGATATGAAGTAGGTAGAATTGGCAAATTCATAGAGACAGAAAGTAGAAGAGAGTTTGCCAAGGGCTAGGGGGCAGGGGGAACAGAGAATTTCTGTTAAATGGGTACAGAGTTTCTGTTTGGGATAATGAAAAAGTTCTGGAAATGAACAGTGGTGATAGTTGTACAACATGGTGATATATTTGATACCAGTGAATTGTGCACTTAAAAATGGTAAATTTTTCCCAGCCAATGTGGCTCAGTTGGTCGAGCATCATCCCATGCAACAAAGGGCTGCAGGCTCAATTTATACCCGGCAAGGTAGACTGAGGTCCTACTTTTTCTGTTTAAATCATCACCTGAGGACATGCTTAGAGAGAGGGAGGTAGCGGGAGATATATCAATGTGAGAGAGAAACGTTGATCGGTTGCCTTCCGCATGCTTCCTGGCTGGGAATCAAACTCGCAACCCAGGTATGTGCCCTGCCAGGGAATCGAACCTGCAACCTTTTGGTGCACAGGACAACGTTCAACAATTGAGCCACTCTGGCCGGGCTGAGTTCCCACTTTTTAAATGATATTTTAAATATTTCCAAGTATTCTGAGCTCTCCCTTTTCTGAACTCATTGTACTCGGAGTTTGTGTCTTTCATTACTCTTCAAGCTTTTGTTTTTTTTACCTTCCTTCTACCCAGGAAACTAGGTTTTAAGCTCTTACAGGGCAGGGACCAATCTCACCTTTCGTCCCACAGTTCAATACAACACGCAACCTATGAGCTCCCAATAAACAGTTGCTGGCAGATTAAAAAAACATAAAACTCCTTTCCTCTCATCTTCTATTCCTTCTCAATCTGGCAGAGTCATGCCATCCTCTCCCTCACAGAAAAGCAGTGCTGGCATTGAGCCTTATACATTCTGAAAACGCTCAATGTGCCATCCCTATGGTGGGTCTGCTGCAGGGGAAGCGCAATCCTATAAGCAGGAGGAGAGAACAGACCTGGGGTTAGGTTAAAGTTTAACCTAAAGTTTAACCGTTAAACCAAGGGCTGTTTTTCTTGCCTCTTCCACACGTTGGCTTCCCAGAGAAACAAGGAGCCCAGGACTTTCCCGAAATCCCCTCTCGGAAGTACTTGTACTCCCCTGTGTTTCTATAGCAACTCCCTGTATGAAAATGGCAAGCTTTTAAAATAACCTCTTCATAATATTCCTGTGAAGTATGGGTACAGGGGGGATTATTATCCTCTATGCCTTTTACAAAAGCTCAGGAGAGGGACACCACCTCTCAAAGGTCACGCAGCAAAAAGCAGGACATTATGCCAAGTTTAAAGCCTCTACAGCTTCTACCGTGCCAGACTGAGAGGCAATTTAGTGGCAATATTGGCAGAGAATAAAGCTGGTGAGGGGGATGGATTCTCTGGTGAATGAGAAATTTGAGCCCCTGGGGTCCACTACATAAAAGCCTAAGCAACAATGAAAGCACTGGCCCGTGTCCCAGGATCAAAAAGCCATCAGACCTCTGCAAAATCACCAACCGGCCTTAGGAGACAGGCAACAAGATTTAACAGGTAATCTACTGTGCACTTTCTGTTTCTCTTGTCTTTTAGTGTGGTCGTGATGGAAAGACAGGCCTAGAGGTACCAATGAGGGTATTTCCTGTCACAGAATCAGGGCCTGCACAGTGCCTGGCATAGAGCAGGTGCCCAGTAAGTGCTGATTGGTTAATGCACAAATGCTGTATGTCTAGGTGAGGAAAGAGAAGGAGAAGAAAAAGAAAAGGAAGACATTAGGAAATTAACATTGTTAGACCTTGGTTGAAGAAAAAAAAAAAAACCAAGTAGGAGGTAGCAAGGATTCTGAATCAGTACAGTGTTGAGTTGGTAAGAAGGGGATCGATGATCCTGAGGGAAACTAGGTTATGTTTAGTGAATTACAAAACTATGGTTTTGTAAATATAAAGGCTTTATTAAGGACATTTTATGTGGAAAGTAGAGACTTCATAATTAATTTAGGTACTGGATATTGCACATAGAATAAAAATAGTTTATCATCATTCCTTTCCAATTATTTATATCTAGTATCTCTGTCAAGTATAAAAACAGATCTCTTTCTATTCAGACAAATAGACATCTATCTAGTACATACTACACCTCCTGAAAAAAGGTAAATCCTCTATACTTAAAATAGCAAGTTGCATCACAATAAAACATATATCCTTGTTAAAAGAATTAGATTTGCATATACTTACTTATATGTAATTTTTCATAACTGAATCTTTTGCATAAAGCAAGATGGTATTTGAACCAACACAAATACTTAAAGCTTAGGAATCTCCCTTTTTTAAAAAAAAATATGTTTTATTGATTTTTTACAGAGAGGAAGGGAGAGGGATAGAGAGCCAGAAACATCGATGAGAGAGAAACATCGATCAGCTGCCTCCTGCACACCCCTCACTGGGGATGTGCCCGCAACCAAGGTACATGCCCTTGACTGGAATCAAACCTGGGACCCTTCAGTCCGCAGGCCGATGCTCTATCCACTGAGCCAAAATGGTCAGGGCAGGAATCTCCCTTTTTAATGCTGGTGCTTGCTGGCTTGTATGAGAGATAGAATAGTATAAATCAGGGATCAGCAAACTTCTTTTGTAAAGGGCCAGATAGTAAATATTATAGGCTCTGTAGGCCATACAGTCTCTGTTACAACAACTCAACCTTGCCACTGTAGTGCAAAAGTAACCACAGACAACATGTAAACAAATAAGAGTGGCTGTGTTCCAGTAAAACAAGAAATGGACAAGAAAATTTTAATTTCATATATTTTTCATGGATCAGAAAATATTATTCTTTTGAATTTTCCCCAACCATTTAAAATTGCAACCCCCTCCCCCGCTAGCTGGTTTGGCTTAGTGGATAGAGCTTCAGCCTGCAGATTGAAGGGTCCCAGGTTCAATTCTGGTCAAGGGCACATGCCCAGGTTGCAGGCTCGATCCCCAGTGTGGGGCATGCAGGAGGCAGCCAATCAATGATTCTCTCATCATTGGTGTTTCTATCTCTCTCTCCCTCTCCTTTCCTCTCTGAAACCAATAAAAATATATTTTAAAAATAAAATAAAAAATAAAACAAAAATGCAAAAACCTTCTTAGCTCATGGGCCATACAAAAATAAATGGCAGCGCTGATCTGGCCCATGGGTCAGAGTTGGCTGATCCTTGGTATACACTAATACTAGTTCCTGACCTAGGTCAGACTAGCTGCATTAAGAATGATCTGAGTAGCCTTTTTTTTTAAAAAAAAAAATGCAGATTCACGCCCTTGCCACGGTGGCTCAGTTGGTTGGAACGTCATCCCATGCACCAGAAGGTCAGGGCACATACCTAAGTTGTGAGTTCAATTCATGGTCCACATGGGCACGGGAGGCAACTGATCGATGTATCTCTCTTACATCAATGTTTCTCTCTCTCGCCCTTCCTAAAATCAATTTTTAAAAAATGCAGATTCACATGGCCCACTCCAGAGGTTCTGATTAAATCAGCTGCAGAGAAATCTGTGCTCACCAGGATCTGGGAACCACCAGCTCATCTCTCAGGTCACGCTGTCCTGAAACACTGGGGCTCTCCGTCACCTGCCTCTACTAGCTGTGCGGCCAGGGTGAGCCACTGCCTCTCTCTGGATCTCACTTTCCACACTGATAAAATGAGAGAGAGGGCTGCCTGCTGGGTGTGCCCAGGTCTTTTCCAGCTCTGACATCTATGATTTAGAAGATACATAGAAGCATCCCAGATTAAGTGCAACAAAGCAGCAAGCCACACTTTTGAGGAGAAAGCCTGTTATTACTTATCCTTTCACATCACATCACGGTAGAACTCTCCTGAATTGGTGATTTTGCTTCCTGCCAAGTCCAGGGTCAACAGTGTCCAATACTATCCTGACAACTATACTTACTGTGGGCAGGGGCAGCATGGAGCAGGCCCATGGCAGGCTGTGCCCTAAGCTGCGTCTTCCTGACCTATTTCCCCTATTTTTATCTCAGCAGAACAGTGAACATGGTAGAGAGAATGAATAGGGATGATTGGTGATGGGCTGACTTTTAAAAATAAAACATGAAAGAATTTTTAAGCCATATACATAGGTGATTAAATCTCCATAATCATCGTTAAACTGCTGGTAAGGATCCAGAAAAGGAGGTTCGTCCCTTTCAACACTGCTCCAACACCAGACCCTTTCCGGCCCAGGAGGAGCTGGGAAGGGCAGCAAGCTTTGGATTCTTACAGAATACTTCTTAAGCAATAATCACTTGGTGCCCATAAAGTCCAACAATAGTTTACCTAATCTGTCTTAAATTAGATCTTTGTGAAGTAAATGAGTTAAAAGGGAAACTGAAATTGGATTGTGGTTTGCTGCCCAAGGGGAAATATCAGTTTATCACAACAGCCACTGAATGTGTTTGAGCACACGGCCCATTAAGAGCAGTGGAACAGCTCTTAACGAGTTATGGCCTAGAGTATTAATAAATGTGTCACACTGGCATAAAATGAGCCTTTTGAAAAGCACAGGCTTTTCATTTCTAATTAGCAATATGGGCCTCGGAGCACACGACGGAGGAGCGCTGCCGTGGATAACTCAGGCTAAAATGTATTCTCTTTGGGGTCCACATAAGGGGAGGAACATTGTACAAGTTACAAGCACACTGTGCCAGTTACAAGCACATTCACATCAACGCCAAATCCCAGCATACTGCAAATGCAATACAATGACATACAAAGTTACCAGCGTATTGCAGTGCAGCCGACTTATTAGCATCTCCCCACACTCACCCAGGATGGGATTAATTTTTTTAACCATACAAAACGTATACATTGAAATAATAAAGGGTACATAAATATGAAAAGACCTTATAGAGAAGGGTATTCAATGCAGGAGTGGAATATACCACAGAACAGGAAGCTTCTTAGAGAAATGTTTATTATCCAGTCCCTGGTTCGCTGTGGCTCTCCACTCAAACAAGTTCTCCCTCTCCTGAGAGGTTATCATCTCAGGGCACAGATAGCCTACAGGTCTCTAATGACCTTCCGGCTGTAATGCAGACCTCGGGGCTGAGAGATGTCGCTGATCTCCCAGAGGGCAGCTGGGAACCAATATCTTGTGAATTTATCTTACTATAACTGTCACTGATTGACACGGACTTACGACTGTCTCCCAGAGTTTGCAACCTACATCTTAACTGTTTAACCTCTAGAACTGCCTAACCCTCTAATTTTTAACTGACTTCTCTAGCCTTAAATCCTTGCCTGCCTAAACCTAATATATATACCTTATGCTCCTAGACCTATGTACCTCTTCTGAACCAGGCAACTGGCCAGTTTGACTTAACAATAGTTGTTAGCTCTTTCCTGCCTAACTATAAATTCCTAAATTATAAATTCTCAATTCTGGTACTTTTTGCCAGGGGGACATCCCTGCTGCCTATTGGTTTGAGTGTGCATGCACAGAGCAGTCCTCTTCTACCCACTAATGACATAAATGCAGCTGATCTGAAGGGCAGCTACCGTAGGGATAACAGCAGTAGCCAGCTGTCCACTAATCAGCAGAGATGTGGCATTCATTCTGAGAACCTATCTATACAGCCAACACAGCAGCAGACAGATAAACGTCCTTTCCAATGTCCCGTTTTAATGAAGGATAATATAATCCCGAATCCGAACAGACTCTACTGCAGACTGGGGAGCTGCTCAGGAATAAGTGACCTGCACTGTCAAAATGACCGCGCCACCCTGAAAAGAGCCCCGATACCTTCCTTAATGCTGATCTGCTCAGTGGGTCCCTCAAGAAAATTCACAGTGAGTGTCCCAGGATGTCCCAGGCATGGCTCCAACAAAGGCACAACTGGCCTAAATTTCCAGAGTACTGTGTTCTGGTACCCAGCCAGCCTTAGAAATACTGAACTGAAGCCGGACATGTGGACACAGGCAAATCCCCCACCCCTCTTTATACTTGTACTTTTGTTTGAACTATATGAAAATTTAGAGTTCTCCTCTTCCAAGTCTCTATTCCACTATACTGAGGATTTGAGCAAGAGAGATCGCTAAATCCTATATTTGTGTTTTAATCCTTCCAGTCTATTTGGAGAAATAATAACATTTAACACGTATTAAACATTTACTCTGCAGCACACACCCTACTCATATTAAACATTTACTCTGTGGCAGACACCCTACTCAGATGCGTTATGCAACAACTATCTCACCACAACTCCTCCGTGAGGTAAGCACTATTGTATAGGTGATGATACTGAGGCAGGAAGGTTAAGCAACTTGCCTAAGACTACAAAGTTTTTAAGTGGCGAAACTTAGAACTGCTCCAAGATAATGTAACTCCAGAGCCTATGCTTTTAATGATCCCAGTTTTAAAAAGCTTCAAGAGTACTTATCAAATGTAGCCCCTCGCTTTATAAGAAACCAAGCACAGAATGCTCTGCCCAAGCCAAGGGCACAGAGCTGGGGAGCAGGAGTAGGAGAGTCACTGGGTCCAGGTGACCTGGAGTCTAGCCCTGAACTCTTCACCACACCAGGACCTGTGATCCCATCCGCAGGTCAATCAAGGAACCTCTTCTACTTAATTCCTCTAACTCTGCATATGCCTCAGAGATCACACAGCTCTTTACGGTCTTTTCCTCCGATGTAAGCCTGATGAAGATAATGCTATGTCACATCTGTCTGCGGCTTTACAGTTTTCCAGGTGCTTCTGCATACAGTTTCTGGTTTGGTTTGACCTTGTAACCCCGTGCCCTCCAACCCACATTTGGAGCAGCTGACACCCTTCCTGCCCACATCCTGCTCAAGGAAGCCATACCTGGCAGGACAGCAGCACCGTGCACCTGCCGTAGCGCTGAGCCGGCACGATGCTGCTCCCCAGGCAGGGCCCCTCTGAACCTCCTACTCTTCCTCGCTGTCCTTCCATATGTGTTTGCCTTTGAGCTTCCTCCCATTCACCCTCTCAGGGTGCACAGACTGCAGCTGCTCTAGGGCAGAGCAAAATACAGGTTTATTATCTAAGCGTATCGACCCCTCGATTCACTGTATTCATATTCTAGAATCTGTTCTCATTCTCCTCTCTTGGTCAAAGCAGCAGAGCAGAGTGGTTTAGAGGCTTTGAGGCCACAAGCCCTGGATTCAAGACCCAGCTTTGTTGCTTATTAGCTATTATGATTTCAGGCAACTTATGTTGCTACAGTTCGGATATCTCATTGATAAAATAGGGAGAATGACTGGAAGTATCTACTTTAACAGGATGTTATGAGGAGTAAATGAAATCCACAGAAAGTCCTTAATACAGAGCCTAGCACAGACTCAGCATTCAATAAATGCTGTGATTCCGATGGTGCCACTGTCATCACAGACGACTGCCACCCCTCCACTCCTCCTGACCTTGGGCTCCAAACGCAGGGTGCCCTTTAGGACAGTCTGAGGGCTAACAGTCACACTGCATAGTATTCACACGCTTCACATAAGCCAGCAGAACACTTGAGCATAGGCTAGACCCGTGGTTGGCAAACTGCGGCTCTTGAGCCACATGCAGCTCTTTGGCCCCTTGAGTGTGGCTCTTCCTAAGCCTTAGGAGTACTCTAATTAAGTTAATAACAATGTACCTACCTATATAGTTTAAGTTTAAAAAATTTGGCTCTCAAAAGAAATTTCAATCGTTGTACTGTTGATATTTGGCTCTGTTGACTAATGAGTTTGCCGACCACTGGGCTAGACCAAGACTCCAGAGTCACTGGGACATACCTGTATAGCTACAGTGGCTCAAAATGGGACCCAAAGGTTATTTCAGAACCGAGAACTATGAAGTGGGAGAAAATAAAATCTGCTTAGTATGCACAATGTGGGATCCAACCTGCCTCTCCAGCTTTATCTCCTGTCTTAACCAAACTATACCCCATGCTCCAGTCACAACTGAATTCACTATTTGAATGATTTGACTTTTCGTGCTTTTCTGCCTTTGCATGTACTGTTGTTTATACCTGGACTACTCTTCCTTCTCTTCTCCAACAAGTGAATTTTTTTTTTACCAGACTTTAATACTTTAAGGTCCAGCTCAAATGTCACCTCTACTCTGAAGATGGCCCCGTTCAGCTCTCTCCAACAGAACTATCCTTCCTTACTGTGTGTCCCCACATTTTGTACTTACTTCTTTTAGATCAGTTTACATAGTATCGTCATTTTTTTGTTTACATATCAGTATCTCTCACTGAACCCTGAGATCCGTAAAGACAATGGTATATCTTCTAACTACTGTGACTTTCTCAGCTTAGCAAGCAGAGTACGTAATATGATGCCCATCTGGCCCAAGGTAGACAGTTCAGATATGTTTGTGGAATGTATGAATGAATTTCTGGGCATGAGAAAATTATATAGCTAAAATCAACTTACTTATAACTACATGCAACTTTCTGCTATGTATATAATTAAAACTATGTTATCACCTTTTCTATCCTTTATCAAATTATCAAATGAATGTAAAAATACTCAACTCTTTCCATAATAAAAACTCATTAATTTTAGTTAAAAAAGTCTTCTAGTCTTTTCTATGTCTTCGATAACACGCTAAAGATATGATATGAAACAAATAAACTAAAACAAAACAAAACACCATGCTAACTCATATTGAGGCTGTGCAAAATGATGAAAATTATCTAAAAATGACAGAACGCAAAAAATAATTCTGCAATATACTCTAATAAAAACAACATGGTATGTAGAAAGCGCCTGAGTATTAAATGCACACATCCCTGAAACTGAAACCTGGCTCTACCACACATCAGTTGAGGGAATTTGAACAAGTAAATGAACATTTCTGAGCCATAATTTTTTTCTTGTAAAAATGTGCAACATTCTACTGACAGCTCCCTAATATTAGTGATCCTCAAGGACTGCAGAAAGTTGGGATGTCAATGATATCTAGAATTTCAGTGGTATCAACTAAAATAGCAGATGAAAGAAGATAAGTGGGTTTGGGGAGAGAAAACGAGTCAGTTTTGAACACAGTGAGTTACCTGCGGGAAATCCAGTTAGAGATGCCTGGCAATGTGTTGAATATTTAAGGAGTGTTCTAGGCTAAAGATACAGATTCAAGAGTATCGAGAGAATGGATGAGGTCACCCGGGAGAGAGAGTGCCAAATGAGAGGAACACAGGCCAAGGAATGAACCCCAGGGAATATTAACATTTAAGAGGAAGGTGGGGAAAATGAAAGAGAAAGAGAAGGAATAGTCCAAGATATAAGGAGAATTAGGCCAAGGAAGCAAAGAGCTGCAGGAATCATAGAGTAATAAATGCTCTCAAATACAGAGGTTCAGTGAGATACTAATAAGAACTGAAAAAATGCCTGTTAGATTTGGCAACTTGAAATCATAGAGGATCTTATCATGGGAATGTCAGTAGAGAGGTGAGGTTGCAGAGCCAGGCTGCAAGGATGGAGGACTGGGAGGGAGATGGGCAGGTGGGGGTGGTGAATAAAGGCTGCTCTTTAAAAGTTTCAATGGCATGAAAAGAGAGATTAGGTTAGTTAGGGATCTGAGGTCAAGAGAGGGTTCATTAGGATGGGAGAGATGTTGAGTATGTTTACAGGCTGAGGGGAAGGAAAAATTCGAGAGGGAAAGATCGAAAGTGCAGAAAAGAGAGGGGACAACTGAGAGAGTGAAGTTCTAGAGATTGAGGTCAAAGGCACAGGGATTGATCTTGACGGCAGATGGGATACCTCATTCTCTGAAACTGAAGGAATCTCTTATTCAAACTTAATTCAATAGACCATACTTTGTTACTTCAACAAAGTGTCTGGAAGAGGAGTGCTTCTTCAGAGCTTGTATCAAAAATTCTGCTAGAATCAGAGTTGGCAAAAACTGTCATATAATGGGGCAATCCTAATGTTACATGTGTCAAACAGGATTACATGTAAAGAATTTTAAAACTAATGTGAATTTGGAAACAATTAGTAAGATAAGCATTCCTTTGTACAATGACAATAGAGTCTTACTCTCCTTGACTAAAAAAGAACTTTAAAATATGGTTAATTTAAAATATTATCAGAACATTTCTCTTAGCAATATTTTTTTAAAAATATATTTTATTGATTTTTTACAGAGAGGAAGGGAGAGGGATAGAGAGTTAGAAACATCGATGAGAGAGAAACATCAATCAGCTGCCTCCTGCACACTCCCTACTGGGGATGTGCCCGCAACCAAGGTACATGCCCTTGACCGGAATCGAACCTGGGACCCTTGAGTCCACAGGCCAATGCTCTATCCACTGAGCCAAACCGGCCAGGGCAGCAGTATTTTTTTCTAAGGTATCTTGTGGGAAGCTGCCTATTGTCTTCACTAGCAGAGAGCTGTGGACAAGGAACCCGGAAGACTGGTGATCCTTGAAGCCCTTGCAAAGGTCAGGGCTGTGCACCCACTGTTAGTCCAGACAATGGTAGCTGAAGCAACTTCCCCATTTACTATTATGTAAATCCTTGCTGATGGGCTAGTCTGCCTATTACTGGAAATTGCCTGTCTAAGGGCTATGGTTGTATCCCAAACCAATAAAAGGTTGGCGAGGCCTGAGCACCAGTGGAAGTCCTTCCCCTTGAGTTGGACTTGCCCGCCTGGCCCCCCAGTATTTCCAAATGATCTCTTGTCTCTTCTCTTTCATTTGTGTGCGGCTCCTCTTCCAGATCCTGAACCCTGAACCACGCGGGACGTGGGGGGAACAAACATTACACAATATCTATTCAGACAAGGGAAACAAAAGAAAAACAAGTGGGACTACATCAAACTAAAAAATTTTTGCATAGCAAAGGAAACCATCAACAAAATGAAAAGACAACCTACTGAATGGAAGAAGATAGTCACCAATGATATATCTCATAAGGAATAATATCCAAATTTCTAAAGAACTCATAAAACTCAACACAAAAAAACAAACAATCCAATTAAAAAGTGGGCAGAGGACTTGAACATACACTTCTCCAAAGAAGACATACAGAAGGCCAATAGCCATATGAAAAGATGCTCAAAGTCACGAATCATCAGAGAAATGCAAATTGAAACCACATGAGATAACACCTCACACCTGTCAGAATGGCTATCCTAAAGTTGTAATATGCAAATGGTTGTTATGTAACAACGGACCTGGTAACAACCAGATCAGGGATCAGCAGGAGGGTGGGGCAGCGAGGTACAAGCTGGCAGTGGAGAGCTACAGGAGGGGGCAGGGCAGCAAGCTATGGGGGGGCAGGGCAGAGGGGCGCCGGGGGAGCTACAGGAGGGCAGCAGCAAGCTACTGGCGCATGGATTCGTGCACAGGGCTACTAGTCATTAATAAATCAACAAACAACAAGCGTTGGCAAGAATGTGGAGAAAAGGGGACCCTCATGCATTTTTGGTGGGAATGCAGATTGGAGCAGCCACTATGGAGAACAGTAGGGAGGTTCCTCAAAAAATTAAAAATGGAATGACGTTAACAACTCAGCAATCCCCTTCTGGGTATATATCTGAGAAACCCAAAACACTGATTTGGAAGAATATATGTACTCCTGTCTTCATTGCAGCATTATTTACAATAGCCAAGATATAAAAGCAACCCAAGTGATGAGTGGATAAAAAAGCGGTGGTACATATATACAATGGAATATCAGTAGGCCATAAAGAAGAGTGAAATCTTACCATTTGTGGCAGCTTGGATGGACCTAGAGAATATTATGCTAAGTGAAATAAGTCAGATAGAAACAAATACCATATGATTTCACTTATACCTGGAATCTAAAGAACAAAACAAACAAAATAAAAAGACTCATAGATACAGAGAAAAGACTCGATGGCTGCCAGAGGGGAGGAGGGTTGCAGGACTGGGTGAAAAAGGTGAGGGGATTAAGAATTACAAATTGGTCGTTACAAAATAGTCACAGCATAAGGAATACAGGCAATAATGTCATAATAACTGTGTATGGTACCAGGTGGGTACTGGAAATATTGGAGGGAACACTTTGGAAAGTTCCAACCACTATGCTATACACATGAAAACTAATCTATAATAATAAAAGCATAATATGCTAATTAGACGGGACATCCTTCCTGATGACCTTTCGGATGAAGCTGGGGCTGTGAGGGCCGAGGCAGAGGCAGCCGCCGCTGCGGCGGGGGGCCGAGCCCCTTGCACGAATTTCATGCATCGGGCCTCTAGTACAAAATAATACTGAATGTAAACTGTAATTAAAAATAAAATTTAAATTAAAAAGTATTGTCAGAAGATGATCAATATCATTGTCGTCTTTAAACATCCTCCAACATTTAAATGATTATTATTAACTAACCCATTGAATAGGTCAGTTCTCAGAGTAAGGTTCCATAACTCACACCCTGCAGAAGCCATCATAGACTAATTCCTAAAATTACCAATCAGTGGAATGTTAGGACTGAGGTGATTAGCTAATAACACACATCCTAGAATTCAAGCAACAGTTGTCTCATACACTGTAGCTCAGAACTTTGGAATCACAACTTAGTACTTATACAAAGACAAGAAGCCCAGAAGTTCTTTTCTGGAGAAAATTATAGGTTTATCTGCAGGAACCCCTATAGCTCACACGGATGCAGAAATGTATTGAACTAAAAATCCAAGATGGGCAAACTCTCAACAGAGTGACAATACTGGTTTTTAAACAACTCTGAATATCTGCATTATAGGTCCCTTTTAAAGCTTATGATTTAGTACCAGCTTAAAGCCTAATTAAGACACTAATGTCTGAGTAATCATGTAGCCTTTGGTTATTCTGGATTCTCCAAGTTTAGTCTCCGTACCAAGTCAGAGCATCACAAACTAAAGTACCTGGACCGTATTATCATCACCAATGCACTTATCATTATTCATAATGATGTTATTTCTTCACTTGTCTCCCAACAAAACTAAGTTCCAAGAGTGTATAGGACTTGTCTGGAACAGAGGCTGGGCATACAGAAAATGCTCAATAACAATTTATCAAATGAATGACTGAATGCTCAACTCTCCTTTATCCTCCACAATAACAAAATACTTGACTATCCCTTCCCCTAACTTTCCACTTCCATCACTTTAGTTCAGACCCTCATTACTCCATGTTTGGTCTCTCTGCCCCAGTTCTCCTTCCGTCTGGTCCATCCTGCATACCCCTGCCACGCCCACCTCCCTAAAACAGCTTTGTTCACATGTCCTTACTACCATTCAAAAACCTTCAGTAGCTCCCGACTGCTTATCAAGTAGACACCAAACTTCTCAGTCTAACACTGTAAGTCCTCTGTGATCTGGCTCCAGCTCTCCCTTCCCAGCGTTGTCTCCCATCGCTCCTCAGTCATTTCCCCACATTCCAATCAAATCATACGCCTCAGCGTTTCCTTAATTGTCCTATGTCCTGTCTCTGAGCCTTTGTTCATACTGTTCTTTGTGCTGGAGTGTTGCAGTCTACCCCTCTTTCCTAAAATCCAAGGTGTAATTCAAATAGCATTCTTACTATGAAGTAAGTAAGGCCCGTTCTGGGGTCCCTCTGTCAAAAGTGGTATCACATTATACACTCCCATGTTATAAGCTAATTAATGGTAAAGAATTGACTTTATTAACCCCCCCCCCCATAACAACCCAATGCCCCCAATGCCTCACATATAGGAAGTACTCAAGAAGTATTTGTTAAATAAATGGGTCATATTTTATTATGAGGCAACCCAAGCCACTATATATTCCATGCCAGCTTCTCTCATTTCCTTTATAGTCAGTTATTATAGCTCATACAGCCAAGAAAAAAACAAAATACTTAATACAGGTAGACACAACAGGACAACCTGTTTAATACACACGTGATACCAATAAATCAGGTATCAATTCAAGCACTAGATAGAGGCTGTTACCTAATGCCCTCTTATAAAGTCTCTTCGAGTTCTAAGGTTCTACAAGAGGCATGTTAAGACTGCTAACACTTAACAATAGTTATCTAGCCCTCTGAAAAATACCCCCAAAACATCAGGAAACCTATTTCCTGATCCACTTCCCGAGACCCTAAAGGAAACTAATTCTTTGGGAAAGGAAAATATATATTGGTAATTGTTTTTTTTCCTCCTAGAGTTCATTTTTGCAGATGGAAAATTTTTTCATTATAATGTTACCTTTTTTATTCAAAGCATTTAGAAATGCACAGTGTTTTCATATGCATTGTTTCATAAGATTAATTAATTCACTCAACAAATAATGACTGAGCACTTACTATAGGGCAGACACTGCTCTGGCTGAAGAAAATATAAGAGGATGAATAGTTAATAAATAAATTAAATAATTATACACCAATGGAGAAAAATGAAGCAGTGTTCAGGCAATAGGCTATTTCATGTTATTTTTTTAAAATATGTTTTTACTAGAGGCCCAGTGCATGGATTCATGCACTGGTGGGGTCCCTCAGCCTGGCCTGTGCCCTCTCACAATCCAGGGCCCCTTGGGGGATGTCAGACTGCCGGTTTCAGCCCGATCTCTGGCCTGTGGGGGTCAAGCCAAAACCGAAGTCCAATATGCCCCAAGGAATGTAGTAGTGCATGAAGCGCAGGTGGCCAGGGAGGAGCCCGAGCCCAGGCCTGGCACCGCACCGCTCCTGCTCATCCCGGCCCCTCTGCACCTGCGGACACCACTCCACTCAGCAGCACTGCCACGGAGGCGGGAGAGGCTGCGCCACTGCAGCTGCGCTTGCCAGCCGTGAGCCTGGTGTCTGGCACCTGTCGGTCAGTTGAGCAGCACTCCCCGTGGGAGCACACTGACCACCAAGGGGCAGCTCCTGCGTTGAGCGTCTGCCCCCAATGGTCAGGGCACATCAAAGCAACTGGTCGTTCAGTCGACCAGTCGCTTAGGCTTTTATATATATAGACTGATTTCAGAGAGGAAGGGAGAGAGATGGAAACATCAATAATGAGAGAGAATCATTGATTGGCTTCCTCCTACATGCACCCCACTGGGGATTGAGCCCTCAACCCAGGCATGTGCCCTTGACTGGAATCGAACCTGGGACCCTTCAGACTGCAGTCCGATGCTCTATCCACCAGCTAAGCCTAGGGCAGGGGTGGGCAAATTTTTTGACTCGAGGGCCACAATGGGTTCTTAAACTGGACCGGAGGGCCGGAACAAAAGCATGGATGGAGTGTTTGTGTGAACTAATATAAATTCAAAGTAAACATCATTACATAAAAGGGTACGGTCTTTTTTTTTTTTTAGTTTTATTCATTTCAAACGGGGCTGGATCCGGCCCCGCAGGCCGTAGTTTGCACACGGCTGGCCTAGGGTGTTTCATTTTAGATAGGGTAGTCAAGAAATGATCTTCACAACACCCTATACCAGTAAGTGAGATATTAGCTAGTACCATAATCTTTATTTTCTAGGTTTGGGAAACTGAGACTCTGAATAGTTAAGTGACAAGCCCAGGATCACCTACAATTAGATCCACATCTAATGGCATCAGAAACAAGATTTCACAACTTTTGGTCTAATTTGCTAAGGCTATACTAGAGGACTCTGACTTAGGAATGTTTAATTAAATTCCTTTCCCTGGATAATGCTACTTGGAGGGTGGAAAAGAACCCCAAACATGAACATCACTCATCCATCACCCTGAGAATGACCTACCTCCCATCAGCTCACAGATATTTGCCTCAATTTGATTTGGTGAATAAAATAAGGAAAACACTATTTTATTTTCTTATATTGCTGCAAAAAATTTAACAAAATAAAACAAAGTTTTAATATATGTCGTTTTCATTTAAAACAGAAAGCAGCATCTAGGTTTATCGTGTAGACAAGGCAACACCTCATTAGCAACACTTCAGATCACACCTAGTGAATGTAAACTCTCCTTTAACAGCCGGTCTCTGCTCAGCCTGTTAAAAGTGTGTGAAAAAAAGATTCCGCAAGGATTTTCTGCCAGAAGCTCATGGGACACACACTCTCTCTCTCTATCTCTATCTCTCCCCCCATCACTAGAGTTCTTCATGTGGGAAGCTGATGGCTCTAATATTAGTGATGTAAGGAGAACAATGTGAGGAACAAGGTGCCCTGCCACACCTAACCTGAGTTAAACCTAAAGCCCTACCAAAGACAGGGCTGAAGACCTTAATGTGTTATAGAAACTCAGAAGGAAGAGAAGTCAGTTCTGGCATAGGAGAATCAAGTTAGGCTGTAAGAAAAAGAGGCCCAGGTCTGGACCTAGACGAATGGGTCGTGTTAAAAGGTAAAATTAGCCTGGCCCATGTGGCTCTGTGGCTGAGTGTCAGCCCGTGAACCAGGAGGTCACGGTTCAATCCTGGTCAGGGTTTCTGGCTTGATCCCCAGTAGGGGGCATGCAGGAGGCAGCCGATCAATGTTTCTCTCTCATCGATGTTTCTTTTTTTTATTTTTTATTGATTTTTTACAGAGAGGAAGGGAGAGAGATAGAGAGTTAGAAACATCGATGAGAAACATCGATCAGCTGCCTCCTGCACATCCCCTACTGGGGATGTGCCCGCAACCCAGGTACATGCCCTTGACCGGAACCGAACCTGGGACCTTTCAGTCCGCAGGCCGACGCTCTATCCACTGAGCCAAACCGGTCTTGGCATCATCATAGATGTTTCTTTATCTCTATCCCTCTCCCTTTCTCTTTCTAAAATCAATAAAAATACATTTTTTAATTTAAAAAAAGGTGAAGTTAAAGTACAGAGTACTTTCCAAGAGGAGGAGATAGAAGCTAGAAAACAGGGGACACTAAGGAAACCACTTGGTAGTTTGCTACTGCTAAAACACATGTGATAGGCATAAATGTGAAATGCAATTAGAGAGATACAGACAGGTCCAACTACATCCTGCATATATTATAGATAAAAAAATTGAAGGCCAGAGAATTTGAGTGATTTGACTAAGGGCGAACAAGAGGCAAAGGTAGAACTGAAACGAAGGTTTTTATTTTCCTAGTTAGGTGTTCTTTTCACTAAACCATCCTGCTGATAGGCTAGGCAGTGGTCGGCACACTGCGGCTCGTGAGCCACATGCGGCTCTTTGGCCCCTTGAGCGTGGCTCTTCCACAAAATACCACGTGTGGGCGCGCACGTACAGTGCGATTAAAACTTCGTGGCCCATGCGCAGAAGTCGGTATTTTGTGGAGGAGACACACTCAAGGAGCCAAAGAGCCGCATGTGGCTCGCGAGCCGCAGTTTGCCGACCACTGGTAGGGGGTTGGCACATGTGGGAGATAACCATCCTTTAAATAGTAGGACTCTGTGGAGAGGTTAAGTAAATTGCCTCCAGATTACATATCCAGCTGAACAGC
>NW_005871208.1:456331-476201 GCF_000147115.1 Myotis lucifugus | reverse complement strand
CTCTAAGACTAATGATGATGTTGGCTTTTATTTTTTCCCCTAAGTATTTTTAATTGATTGAGAGAGAGAGAGAGAGAGAGAGAGAGAGAGAGAGAGAGAGAGAAAAGGAGGGAGGGAGGGAGGGAGGGAGGGAGGGAGGGAGGGAGGGAGGAAAAAAACAAAACATTGATGTGAGAGTGAAACATTGATCAGCTAACTCCTGCACGCCCCCCGTCGGGGATCGAGCCCGCAATCCAGGCATATACCCTGACTGGGAATTGATCCCACAATTAATCCCACAATGCTCAACCAACTGAGCCACACTGGCCAGGGCTGGTGGGTTGGCTTCTAACAAAGTACTTTACACCTCATTACATTTATAAAATGAGGAGGCTAAATGAGAGGATCTCTAAGGCTACCATAATATAATTTTCTATGATTCTAGGTAGCCTTCAATTTGCAGGAAAAGGCAGACATGAGAAGTAGAAGGTAAATGAGCTTTGGGAAACCACATGTGCCCTATTTAAAGGCTCCGTCAATTCTATAATTTGGATTTTTGTTTATGGGACTTTTTTTAAGTTGAATTTATTGAGGTTAACAAAATTATATAGGTTCCAGGTGCACAATTTCACAACTCAGCGTCTGTACAATGTATTATGTGTTCACCACCCCAAGTCAAGTTTCCTTCATCACCATTTATCCCCACTTTACCCTCCTCCACCTCCCCGTACCTCCACCCCCCAGGACTTTCTTATAAGAGGACATACCAAATTAAACAAAAAGAACACACAAATCAATGACCAGTTTTAAGAATTAGGAAAAGGGGTAGGAGCCTACTCTGAAGGCTTTCTTTCAACTTATCCACAGACATTCTTGCTGCCTTAAGACAGTTATTAGAAATATATGTGGTCATTTATGATTCAACAAGTTATTATTAAGCATTGGAGAGTATTTTTTGTAGCGAACACAGAGACACACTTCAAGCAATACAGAAAAAGTCCTTGATTTGATTCTCTATAAAAGTGAGGGAAGAGAAATGCATTGAGAATTTACACTGATAAAACTTAAGATTCCATATTATGAAAGAAGAGAAAACAAATAACAAAATTAAGACTTCAGCAGGCGTAACAAAATAGCAGAGAGAAAACAAAACAAAAAAAAAGGCATTCAGGAGAGTTCAAGTTCCTTGAAATACCTACTTGTTTTTGCTTGTACATATATAAACTCTGGAAGATACTACTAACAGGTTACCTGCTCAGGGAGACAGGAAGTGAGCAGAGAGAGTAAGGTGTAAAAAGGAGACTTTTTACTGAATACCTTTTGTAAGAATATCTTTTTACTGAATTTTTAACCATGTAAATATATTACCAATTTTAAAAATTAAATAAATAAAAATTTCAAGTGCTCCTCAAATTCCATTATTTACAGGAAACAGTTGTAAAACAAGAAAGCCAAAGAAAGGAGACATTAGAACAAGGTGCCAAGAGGCAAAGAAAATGCTGTAGCATTGGGAGGTCTGAGGCAATCCAGAGAGAGGACGATCCAGGTTTTTTCAAGAACCAGCAGGGAAGTCAGTTGAAATGCAACGTGGACAATACTGTTGAGGACGCTAAGAAGCAGATGACAGCTCAAACCAGCACCAGCTGGTACAAGAGTATCCTGAAAATGTGATATACAAATTTTAAGGCTCTGAGTGCCTGGATAGTGTGAAATCCACAATGGGATGAAACCAGGACTTTACTAACAGAGAAGTAGCTTTCTTTCATCCTTAAAATAAAGAGGGAAGAAAATAAGAAACAAGTTTCTATAAGAGTAACAAAAACTATTAATTAATTTGAAAAGATAAAGAAATCCACTTTCATCATTTAGCAAAGAAAAGAAATTCTATTTTGCAAGAATTATTTAAGGCAGTTCTGGAAAAACTATAGAACGGAATGTCCTCTTAAAGTCATTTCTAACCTCAGGATTTTTTTATTTTGGTTTAATCCCCAGTGTGCTTCCTTGAAGGGGAGACCTTGCTAATTTGACGTAGTGAAAGGCCTAGTTAGTAAGAAGTAATGCCAGTGAAGATTTGCAAGTAAGCTTGAGCAAACTTATCTTTAATCAACTGAAAAATCCCTTACTTAAAAGTATAATTAAAACTTCTGAAGTGCTACTAATGTTCTTTCTTGTCATGGGTGTTACTTTGTTTGCTTTATAATAATCATTAAATTAGGTACTTACGAACTTTTCTGCATGGTGGCATAGTATGGTGGTAGAGTTCACAATTATTTTTAAAGGATTTCAAAAATAACAACACAACAATTAAAGCTATTCTTTCCATGAACTATTTACCCCTATGGTGAAACCAAAGGCTGAAGTTAGACTGTCTATCACGAAAGCCAGTCCCTCGTGGAACATTATCAGTATCTGGCGTACCTAAGGAATGATACTGACCAGGGCCAGAAACCCACCCACTTTGGCTCCTCTCCCCCAGGCCAGGGCCGCTGAAGTCTGAGGCATTAGATATTGTCTATAGGGCAGGAATCATGGGGAAGGCACGAAAAGGAACACTGGGGCTCTGACAGCAAATAGCTCTATTATATGTTTTTCATATATTAATTCAGGCTCAAAAAAGAAAATTTAATTTGTATATGAGTTAGAAAAATAAAGAGTTCAAATAAAAGTAAAGAGGTTTTAGCCACCTGAAAGGCAAGGCTCCAAAGGGCTTTACCTGTCTGCTTATTGCTATGAGTACTTTCTGAAAAAGTTACACCAACTGGCTCAACTTATTTAAGTAGGCACAACCTGAATCCTGCAAGTTATCATTCATTTATAGTTCTAATAAGGACATGGATGCAAGTGTAGGAAAGAGGAAGGAAACATATTTCAAAACTTTACGACTAAAATATTTTTCTAAAAACAGTCGAAGTTTCTATGTTCCCTTATTCACTCACCCAGAAAGTAAGTTTGCCTCCTCTCTCATCCACGTACCCCTACTCGCAAAGGCCCATGTAAAAAAGTTAAACTTCAAAAAAGGGAAGAGTAAATGGGGAAATTGATGACAGTTTATGAAAACTGCTCTGGTCCAGAACTTGGTATCTGAAAAAAAATCCTTAAAAATTATGTCCAACTTCTCAGTTTCTGGATGAGAAAATTTACGTCTATAGATGTGCAGTGACTCGCTAAAGGGCATGAATTAGTTTTGAGAAGTTTGTTTCTTCACTTATTACTTTCTTTTCCCATAAATTACTTTGTAGCTTGAAAAATACATATACTAAAAAAAGAAAAACAGAAATAATAAGCATGGTAAATTATGGTAGAGTCAGGATTTATTACGTCCAGTCTACTGTTCTTTATATTATGTTGTGTTCCTTACACTTTCTAAATTTCCCAGTGGAAGATATAAGCTACCGGTTCCACTTTTTCCTATTAGGTAGGACAATTTTGTGTAGAGAGCGTCTTAAATGCTTTTGCCATCCTGAACTAAAAGTGCTTCCATAAGTATAACTAAGTCAAGAGATCTATTGGCCTCGTCTTACCTCTGTCCCATAATTAAGCCAAAGAAACGGAAATTTCTTCTAAAATGGAAATACTAAAAGGAGATTTAATTAAAGGCAGTTTTGTTAATAAAGGCAGTTTAGTTAAGCTTTATATTTATAAAAATATAATTACACAACCCCCCCTCCCGAATCTGGAAAAACGATTGATTTAATTACTTAAATGACATCTGTTAAAAGAGGGATCCCCTAAAATGGTATCCAATGTTAGTCCTCACTGTTCAATGGCTAATTGCTTGGCTGGTGGATTATCCAGGGGGCTCTGCTTCTCTACTTGTTGCCTTGTTTTGTAAGTTAATCATGAGGAAGAAACCCAAGGTTTGGTCGATTATTTGTTAGGGAGTTTTGAAATTCGACCAAATGAAGATTGGTATTTCTTTCACCTATGCTCCTTACTAGCAGGAATAACAGGATAGACTCTAATGCAAAAATCAGTGCTCGCTCAACCCAGACAACTGTGTAACAAGGCCAAAGACCCAGAGTCCCCGTAACCGGTTTGGCTCAGTGGATAGAGCGTCGGCCTGCAGACTGAAGGGTCCCAGGTTCGATTCCAGTCAAGGATATGTACCTTGGTTGTGGGCACATCCCCAGTAGGAGGTGTGCAGGAGGCAGCTGATCGATGTTTCTCTCTCATCGATGTTTCTAACTATCTCTCTCCCTTCCTCTCTATAAAAAAAATCAATAAAATATATTTAAAAAAACACAAAAAAAACCCCACAAAAAAACCCAAAGACCCAGAGTCTCTCCTCATTGACCCAGTTTGGCTTCCTCTATTCTATTCCTGTGCCCAGTAGCGATGCTTCAATGTAAAAAATAGAGCTGGTAAGAGTACAAATCTATCATCTGCACTGTATTAACAGGCTCTGTTAATGTCACAATACCAACACCAACCTTATTTTTATTTATTTTTTGCTAATCCTCAGCTGAGAATATTTTTCCCATTGATTTTTAGAGAGAGTAGGAGGGAGGGAGGGAAGAAGGGGAAGGAAGAGAGAGAAAGAGAGAGAGAGAGAGAGAGAGAGAGAGAGAGAGAGAAACATTGATGTGAAAAAAACACATTGATTAGTTGCCTCCTGCACACGCCCGGCCATGGATCAAACCTGCAACCCAGGTCCACGCCCTTGACCGGGAATCGAACCTGAGACCTTTTAGTGCACACCAACGCTCTGACCACCGAGCAACACTGGCCAGGGCCATCTTTATATTTAAAGATAGAATTTTGAATGTGAGTGTAAGATTCTTTAGGGCTATACCATCTTTTACTATGTCATCTTTCTTGGACTCTATTAAATACTTCCATTCCATTTATGTCCTCTTCTTCTAATCTGGGCAGGAGCCAAAAAACATAAGTCTTATTAAGAGAGTTCAGAAGTGCCACAGCCCACAAATGACCCTTAGCAGCAATTAAACTGAAAAATAATCCCCATGAGCCAGAACTGCAACGAAAGGTTAACTACTTATCCAAACTTTGGCAAAGAGGCAGCTCTTTCTCCCGTGTGCCCCAAGCCTGCGAGGAAAGGGGAATCTGAAGCTGTCCCTCCACCTCCTGCCACTCACTTTCTGCGTCAAATAGTATGGGTCAAAGTCCTCCAGGGGAACAGCGACCAGGCCTTGTGGGATGTCCCCATAGATGAAAGGCAAACTCTTCCCGGCTTCCAGGTCACTGTTGGGCTTGGGCTTGCTGTCCTCATCGTCGTCCCGGTGGCTGCCATCTCCCTTTGGTGGTTTCTTGAGCTTGCTCTCGGCAATGCGCCTCTCGATGTTTGCCAGTGACTCGGGGGTGAAAGGCTTGAAACTATCAGGGCCTGGTGGTGCGAGCAGCCGCCCTGCCATCTTCTCATCCTGCAGCAGCTTCGTTAGTTATGCTGCATCCAGGACAGGCCAGCTCTGGAAGGAAAAGCAACACAGACAGCATTAATCAATCACTGCTCGGAAAGGAGGCCAGACTAAACCGTCTCACTCAGCCTGTACTCACAACCTCTGCACCACATCGTTTCTTCCATGACATGGTTACTTTTCTCTTCAGAAAAATCTGTGGCGTGAATGGATTAGGTCATGTCAGAACCACCCCTCAGGGGAATGATCAGCTAGAAGATCAAAAGATGGGAGTTTCCTGAATGCTGGTATTTATTATTCACTTAAGATGCAACTCATTGTCGTAACTGGTTTGGCTCAGTGGATAGAGCATCGGCCTGTGGACTGAAGGGTCCCAGGTTTGATCCCGGTCAAGGGCATGTACCTTGGTTGCGGGCACATCCCCAGTAGGGGGTGTGCAAGAGGCAGCTAATCGATATTTCTCTCTCATTGATGTTTCTAACTCTATCCCTCTCCCTTCCTCTCTGTAAAAAATCAATAAAATATATTTTTAAAAAAAGATGTAACTCATTGTTAGGAACCACATACAACTACTGTACAAAAATAAATTCCAGCCCTGGCCAGTTTGGCTCAGTGGATAGAGCGTTGGCCTATGGACTGAAGGGTCCTGGGTTCGATTCCGGTCAAGGGCATGTACCTTGGTTGCAGGCACATTCCCAGTGTGGGGTGTGCTGGAGGCAGCTGATCGATGTTTCTCTCTCTCGATGTTCCTGACTCTCTGTCCCTCTCCCTTCCTCTCTGTCAAAAATCAATAAAATATATCTTTTTAAAAAGTAAATAAATAAATTCCATATCCTCAAGGAACTTTTATTCTAAACTAATAAGGCACATTTAATGTCACCCAGGCGTATGTGTTAGCTTTGGACAAGTCACCTTCCTTTTCTGGAACTCCATTTCCCAAAGAAATACTATAACTTCCAAGGACAGCACAAGGGTAAATTGTCAGTCTTTCCAGCTTCTGAAAACACTAAACCTTTCAAAACTTTGGAGGCACAAAATATAGATAAAATAGCTTCCATCTGCGTTGGCGCTTCTGTTTCAAGGTATTTTTCAATTCACCAAGTTGTGTAAAATCCATCCAGTATAAAAGCTCAGAAGTACCTTCTTTGATGACCAAGCTCCTGCCAGGGACAAACGCAAAACACTTTCCTCTGTGGAGAGGGCAGACACTGCTCTCCGCACCCCCGCACAGCAGCAAGGAAAAGCAGATGGGAGAGGCATTTTAGAGGACTTCCTGATGCAACAGCATTGCAGCCCTGCGGGGTGAATGACAGCAGGAAAGCCTGCGTGCAACCAGAGAGGGGTTCAAAGCAGGAAGGACGGGAAGAGAGAACAGAGTAACAAACCACAATTCCCTTCTGAAAAGAACAACTGAGGTGGTGCCAAAACAGAGCCAGTGATTTCTAAGCATGGTATTTGAAAGCAATTTCCATTTCCATGTACACAGGTTTCTGTAAATCCATGCCCTGAGACAAAGGACTCCCTAATGTCAAAAGGGACACGGTGTTTGGTGACTGTCACAAAAGGACCCTGGCAGGCGAGTCTAACCATGAAAGCTTTAGGGTGTCACTGGCAGTTCATCGGGTGCTCCTGGCGCTGCTCTTCCTGTAGTTCGGTGAGCCCCACAAAGACAATCTGAGATTTTTATTTTTAAAGCTAGAGGTTGTTCTTTCCCTCCTCCTTAGCCCTCAGGGTCCACTTTAAGGCACCATCCATAAAACTCCAGGCTCCTCGGGAGAACAGTAGTGGAGTTAACTCTAAATAGTTTGGGAGTGAAATACCCAGGGGCTCCTTTTATAAATACACCCGCAGAGATCCCAGCTTTCTCTAGTGGTGTGATCGCTACGCGTTGCAAAGGCAGTAAGTAGTGTCCACATGCAGGCTGGTCGGCTCACTCACAGCACAGGACTAATGAGGCCAGAACCACAAGTTAGCCCCACGCAGACCTGTCAGCTTCTCGCTGTGCAAAAGAACACGGTTCCACAGGCGGTATGGTCAAATAGGTCGTTTGCACATATGAAGCATGAAATTTTACAGCTTTGAGGGATTACAGATCCAGTCCATTTCATTTTACAGGGTAGGAAACTTGGGGACTTAAGACATTTCATTTTACAGGTTAGGAGACACAGGGCCAGGATAAAATATCCTGAACAACCTGCCCAAAGACACAGGGCCAGGATAAAAATCACAACCAAAGAGCTCTGACTCCTTAACTCACACTCCTGCTATTATGACAAATACTAGAGGCCTGGTGCACAAGATTTGTGCACTGGAGGGGGGGGGGTCCCTCAGCCCGTTCTGTGCCCTCCCATAGTCTGGGACCCCTCGGGTGATGTCTGCCTGCCGGCTTAGGCCCGATCCCTCTCACAGTCCGGGGCTCTCGTAGTCCAGGACCCCTCGCTCCTTACCACCCGCCTGCAGTGGAGGTGGAAGAGGCTCCTGCCACTGCTGCTGTGCTCACCAGCTGTGAGCCTGGCTTTTGGTTGAGCGGCGCTCCCCCTGTGGGAGCGCACTGACCAGCAGGGGGCAGCTTCTGCATTGAGCGTCTGCCCCCTCATGGTCAGTGCGCATCATAGCGACCGGTCGTTCCTCAGTTGGGTCGATTTGCATATTAGCCTTTTATTATATAGGATCAGTTATCTATCCTCCTATCCTACTCTAACTCCCAGTACTTCACAACAGGAAGCATCTGAGTCATCGAGTAAGTTACATGCAAAGACCAATAGTTTCACTAATCCAAGACTTCATTTACAATGTTTTCCCCAACTTAGAATTCCTTCTTCTTCATCCATTTCCTCCTATCTATCCCTGAATTACCTCCCATAAATCCCCACTCCTCTACAGAGCCTTCCCACCAGCTCCAGCCTTTACTATTTTCCCCCTTGTGAACTCCTAAAGCTTTATCATGATCTTAGCTAACATTTATCATGTACTTACTATGTTTCAGGCATTGGTCCAAGCACCTTGCTTGTATTAGTTCATTTAATCTCCAGAACAATAAATGAGGTAGATATTATTAAATTACATGCTAGAAAATGACATAGTCAGGACTCAAAACATCCTGCTCACATTTGTTTTGGCTTTTAAGTATTGTTGAATTGCACCATATAAATTCCCAGAGGTCATGGGTGGTATCTTAAACTTCTTTTGTATCCTTCCACAGAGAACTGGATTATGTCTGGAACCCAAAATTAGTCCAAATCCCTGGGACTCCATGGTTCCCACAGCCACACTCATTTTCAACTTTGAGTCTCCCTCAGTTCCGACTTAGAGGACAAATAATACTGCAAGGAAGTCACTGAAGATGCTGACAAACTCTTGTGACCTGATATACACACCTGGGTTCTTCACAGGTAAAGTTGTCCAAGGCTAAGCCCTCTGCCTTTGCTTCCAGATCCTATTTCCTCCTGACTTCCCCAAGACCATGTTCCTTCAATTACCCCTGCTCTCTATGACATTCTCAATCTTTCCTTTTCCTCACCTACTTCTGTATCTTCTCCTTTAATCTTCACCCCCACCACCCACTCTCTCTTCGTTTGCCTTAAATGATCCTGGTTCTATCCACATCTGCAGACTCCTCTTCCCCTACAACCTTTTCCTTTTCTAAGGGCCGGCCTTCTGCAATCTCTCTGATACACTTTCTTTCAGGGATCTCATCTACTCAAAATAATCTGTACGTGGGTGATTTTCAGATTCCTATCCAAAGAGCCCTGACTGTTCTTCTGAACCCCACAACTGCTGTCACCACTGGGCTTGACCGGTATTGGTCAGTGATTGAGCGTCAACCTATGAACCAGGAGGTCACGATTCAATTCCCGATCAGGGCACATGATCAGGTTGGGGACTTGACCTCTACGAGGTAGCTGATCAATGATTCTCTCTCATCATTGATGTTTCTATCTCTCTCTCCCACTCCCTTCCTCTCTGAATAAAAATATATAATTTAAAAAACAACAACAACAACTACACGTTTTTACTTCCCAAACTGATTCCTCCTCCGGGCCTTCTAAATTCTGTTATTGGGGCCATCATTTTTCCAGGCACCTAAGTATGGAACCTCAGTCATGTTTGCCCTGTCTTCTTTGCTGTCCTTGTCCAACCATTCACCAGCCTTACTAATTCTTCCTTCTGAGTTTCCATTTAAAATAGCATCACCCAATAAGTCAGTCAGAGAAAGACAAATACCACATGATTTCACCTATATATAGAATCCAAAGAACAAAATAAACAAATAAACAAAATTGAAGCAGACTCATAAACAGAGAACAGAGTGATGGTTGCCAAAGGGGAGTGGGTTAGAGAACTGGGTGAAAAAGGTGAGGGTTTAAGAAGTACAAATTGGTAGTTTGTACTTCTTATGTAAGTACAGCATAGGGAATATATAGCCAGTAATATTGTAATAACTATGTATGGTGCCAGGTGGGTACTGGAAATATCGGGGGAACACTTCCGTAAAGTATATGATTTCCTAACCACTATGCTGTACACCTGAAACTAATACAAAATATTGAATGTAAACTGTAATTGAAAAAAAGACATTAAATAGTGAAAAACAAACCAAAAAAAATAGCATCACCCTAATTCAGGTCATATGCAACAGTCTCCCACTTGTGGACCAATCTTCAGTCCACCCAGCACATCTCCAAAGGTCTGTTTCCCTAAAAATATGCCTCCATTATGTCATTTCCCTCCCTCTGAACTATCAGAGTTATGGACTGAATCCATTTCACTGCCATTCAAGGCCTTTTACAACCTCACTTCCCAAGCATTTTCTTCCACTGCTTCCCTGCAAGAACATCTACTCTGGTAACTCTGCAAGAACATCTACTCTGGTAACTGTTTTTGTTTTGGTTTTCTAGTTTGTTTTTCTAAGGTAGCACATAGTACAAGTGAACAGGTCTTAAGTGTACAGACTGGTTATTTTGTGTGTGTGTGTGTGTGTGTGTGTGTGTGTGTATGTAACAATTACTCAGATCAAGATATATATTTATTTCCAGCACTCCAGATGGCTCTCTTGTCAATAACCACCAACCCCATACTCTCCCAGCCATGGTTATCTGATATCCATCACCACAGATTAGTTTGGCCTGTTCCTGAACTTCATATAAATGGAATATAAGTATACTCTTCAGGGTCTGGCTTCTTTCTTTCAACATTATTTCTGTGAAATGAATCTTTGTTGCATGTGTAGCATGATAAATTTTTTTTATTACTGTGTAGTATTCTGCGTATTAATATAGAACAATTTAATTCTCCATTCTACCTGATAGACATTCTTTTGTTTGATTGTTTGTTTGTTCGTTCTAGAAATCTTTGCCTATCCTACGGTCATGAAGCTAATAGCCTATGTTTTCTTCTAGAAGCTTTATTGTTTTACTTTTCTTATTTAGATTTCAAGTCATTTAAAATTGATTTTTGTATATCCTGTGAGATAGAGGTCAAGGTTAATTCTTTTGCTATGTGGATATCCAACTGACTCTGCCTCACTTAATAAAAAGTCTGGTCACTGTTATTTCCATTGATTCCTAAATATACTTTCATTTCCTTGTTTTAAATCTCCTGAAGTCTCTCTTTCCTTCTTACCTAAATTCTATTCATCCATTAAAACCAGCTTAAACTCCTTCTGAGGAAATTGTCTTGCAAAAAGTAAAAATAACCTTTTTAGGACTTAGACCATACAGTCCAACTATCCTTATTGTAATAAACTTATCAGTAAATTAAATAAGAGAAGCTATGTTGTCTAACTGCAAATTAGTGACAGATGCAGAGCTACAGTACACAGTTCTTGGCCTCCAATAAAATGCTCTTTTCCCATACCACCGTCTCTTAGGTAATTCGCCCTGTCCATCATCCCACTACTATCTCAGCTTTCTTCTTCCTGCAGTGCTAAGGTGATGAACGAACAATGTAAGTGACTTTTAAACCTGAGAGTTCCAAAAGAGACTGAACTAGACTCAAAGTCGGGGCCACAGATGATCAAGGCTCTCTTCCTTTGGTCATCCAGGAAGACTAAGATTTTAAAATGCTGGCTGTAGCCTGGACACATAAAAATAAAGATGAATCTAAATTAAGGAGAAAAGACCGGAAGAGAGAAAGAAAACTGGCACTGAGTGAGCTTGTAACAGGGAAGAAGGAAGAAAGACATCTGGGTAGAATTGTTAAAGGAAACACTTCAGGCAAGGGCACACCAGAAAAAAATGTCAGGAGCAAGTAATATTAAAATTTGTCTCAGACTTAAAAAAGAACAAAATTGAATAACTCAATTTTTGATATCAAAAGTTACTACAAATACAGTAACCAAAGCAGTGTGGAACTGACATAAAGACAGATATATAGACCGGAATAGATTAGGGAGCCTAGAAAGAAACCCTCACATATACAGTCAAATGATTTTCAACAAGGGTGCCAAGACCATTCAATGGGGGGACGGGCAGTCTTTTCAATAAATGGTGCTGGGAAAACTGGTTACTGAAATGCAAAAGAACGAAGTTGGACTCTTACCTTATGCCATACAAAAATTAATTCAAAATGGGTAAAATATCTAAATGTAAAAGCTGAACTTGTACAACTCTTAGAAAAATCATAGGGGAAAAGCTTTAAGACACTGAATTTGGCAACGATTTCTTGCATTTGGCACCAAAAGTGCAGCAACGAAAGAAAAATTAAAGAAAAATTTGGACTTCATAAAAATTAAAAACCTTTGTGCATAAAAGGACACTATCAAGAGAGTGAAAAAGCAACCCACAGAATGGGAGATATATTTGCAACTCATAAGAGTTTAATACTCAGAATACATCAAGAATTCCTACAACCCAACAAAAAACAACAACAATCAACCTAAGCAATGAATAAAGAACTTGACTAGACATTTCTCCAAAGAAGATATACAAATGGCCAATAACCAAATAAAAAGATGCTCAATGTGACTTATCATTAGGGAAATGCAAATCAAAACCACAATGAGATACCACTTCACACTCACTCGGATGACTATTATAAAGCAAAACACACAAACAACAACAACAACAACAGAAAATAACAAGTGTTTGCAAGAATGTGAAGAAACTGAAAACCTCGTGCTGCTATGAAAAACAGTATGATATTTCCTCAAAAAATTAAACATAGAATTACCAGAAGATTAAGCAATTCCTCTTTTAGGTATAAACCCAAAAGAACTGAAAGCAGGGACTCAACCAGATATTTGTACACCCACAGTCATAGCAGCATTATTCACAATAGCCAAAATGTGAAAACAGCCCAATGTCCGTGGACAGATGAACGGATAAACAAGATGTGCTACATACATACAATGGAATATTATTCGGCCTTGAAAAGGAAGGAAATTCTGACACATGCTACAACATGGATGAACCTTGAAGACATTACACAAAGTGATTGAACTAGATACAAAAATTCAAATATTGTATAAATCCATTTATAAGATGATGACTTCACTTTTGAACATACTAAGTCTGAGTTGCTTTGTTATATCCAAATAGAGACACTAAACAGGCAGTAGGTGTGTGGTTCTGAAGTTCAAGGAAAAGATTTAACAACTAAAAGAAGAGAAGAGAAGAAGCTTGATATAGAACTATAGCTAGACTTGGAGGACTGCCAGTCAGCTCTCTGCATGTTGATAAACAGCTCATTTGGAATTAGCCAGAGGAGCAGTTCTGCACTGGGAGGAAGGTGGGCGGCTCTTATCACAGAAGAGAGAAATGCAGCCAGATGGGTAAGTTTACACTGTCCCACTCCCTGGGCCCCTCCTTCCTCCAGTGACAACTACATACCAGGCTGCCAATTTTCTACTTTGTCACTTACAGGCTTCATTTTGGAAAATCATATAACAGTTCTAGAAATGGAAATAAAAACAATTTTATCAAACCTTAATTTTATTCATTTGAAACAAAAATTGCAGACCTGGGTCTCTCTTAATAACATCAAAATCTGGCTCTCCCACCTACAAGTTCTTCTGGCTCAGCCTCACCCTGGCGAACGTCATTCTTCTCATTGGTTTTCTACTTCATGAGACTCTCTGAAGTTTGTCCTTCCCAAGCTTCACACCCACCAAATTTTCCCAAAGCTGAGCTCTTTGTCTCTGATTTTATATACCTAATCACTTCCTAATCCACTTGAGACACATAATCCTGGCTGATTTACATTATGTCTTCCTGCAGAAATGCTTTGAAGGGTCTGTTTATAGAATATTTTGAAAGATGCCTACTATGGATATAAATGAAAGATTAACCATAATAAAAAAAAGTCCATGATAAAGAACTCTACCAGAAGGTATTTGCGAAGTACCTTCATTTTTGAGTACTTGAATATTTGACCTAAAAATGCTTTTAAATGAAGTTAAAACAATGATTATTATGATTGTAAATAGATCGGAAAGTGTCTCTGAGCAAGTCCCAGCAGCCCCAAATGAAGATAGGTTTCCACCTTGTCTCTACAGTCATACACCTATCAAGCCTGCTCTGCTGTTCATCAACATATAGCCCAATCAAGATGTCATCAGACTTCCGCCGTCCTGGCACTGCAAACTCACTACACGCCAAAACTTCCCTCTATTTTGTCACCTATCCCCCACCACTGATTCCCCCCAAATTTAACTGGCGTCCCACATTTCCTTTATTTTTTCCACAAAGCACAGGAGCCTTTTCCCTTTATAACCACACATTAAACTCCTTGTAGACTCTGGTTGTTGCTCCACATCTATTGTCATTCTCTTCACTAGTCTCCTGACTCAAAATAAAATACATTGCTTTTAATACTCACCCAAGGCTATGTGTTTACTGATTTTAGATAGAGGGGAAGTGAGAGAGGGAGGTGGGGGAGAGACAGGGGGAGAGAGAGAGAAGAGAGGAGAAACATTGATCAGTTGCTTCTTGTTCAGAGAATCGAACCCAAAACTTAGGTATGTGCCCTGACCAGGAATTGAACCTTTTAGTGTATGGGACTGTGCTCCAGCCAAACTACCTGGCCAGGGTAAGTTACGCTACAATTTTTCTTGCTTTATAATGGAAAAAGATTTCATTTTTGTGATCTGTAGTTTTCTACTTCTCTTTGCTTCAATTCCAACATGCACACCAGATTTCACCCTCAATTTCCTGTAGGAATTATAATATTCACAGTAACACTGAGGCTCTCTTTATCACCTATTTGGTCCCCTCTCCTCCCATCCCCATTCAATGGTCTAAAGAGAAAGTACATTTTGTCTTATTTTCTACTAACTGTTTCCATGTTTTCCAGAGAACTAAACTGTTGGCATAATGTTTAACATCTAAAAAAAGACATTTCAATTAGTAGGTGCTCATACCTAGGAAGGAGGACTAAAATATTTAGGAAGCTATATTTTATCTCAAGTATCAAAGACTGGCTTCTAGGTACCACCCTAGAGCCTGGACGAGAAGTTCCCATTCTATACTTTCTCCCGTAAGCATTTAGTGGGCATAGTGGAAACAGCAAAAATCCCTCATATGAAGGAATATGGTTGGAGTGGAGGAAGTAGCTGTACACAGTAAGAAAAATTAATTCCTAATTGTAACTGAGAAAAAAGAAATCAACACATGCTATATTTAGATATAATATGTTCCTTCACAATTGGATATATAGTTAATCAGCTTAAGTTCACTGCTTCTGACCAAAAATCCAATGGTTTTTGGTTTTAAGCTCTGCCACTCTACTATATAATGACTATGAGACCTATTTAAATAACAAAGAAAGTACAGGGGTTAATAAAGTGTCTTAACATGTAGAAAGTGCACAGTAAATATTAGCTCTTAACACCACTTGTATCACCAGTTTCATTTTTTTCCATTCCACTCAATCTTCACAAAATAAATAAAAATCCAAAACAATTCCTACAAATCATTGCTTAAGTCCTACAAAACAAAAATGACATCATTGTAGAAATAAATTTTTATTGGGCAATTGGTGACACTAAACACTATAAATGTTCATTTTTCAATTGATACAAAATCCAAGTGTAAAGGTAATTAAGGGGTATCAATATATCATATATACAAAAGACAAATGCGGGCAAGTTATATATAATCTCTATTACATTATAGAATATATGCAGCCAGAGGCATGCTTGCCAAGTTGAACTGAGAAATGAAGATGATTTCACTCTTACCAGAGAAAGAGATGGTGGAAACGTTTGGTGGACTTAGAACATATTTCACAACTGAGGATGAAGGTATGGACCACGTTAACATCAGTAACATCCCATGGTCTTATTACTTTGGTCTGCATATACTTTTTTTTCATAGCATACAGAAATCAGAAGTTAAGTCACAATATTTGACCTTATCTTTGTCATCTTCAAAAATATGGCATTTGACTATAAAGAGGATTATAAGGTTTCTGCTCTCCATGATCAGTAAGACCCTAGCCCATATGCTTCTATAAAGCTTGACAATTTCCAACCAAAATAATGGTTTTGGACAGCTGACATCACCTTTGCCACAGAGATTTTTAAAAAATTAAGACATCAGATCAAGATCTCTATTAAACCCCCTAAAGAGAAACAATCCTAGGCCAAGCCTGAGAAACTGATATTATAATTCAGATATTGTCACTGACCAGCAGGATGGCCCTTAATAAATTAATTCACCTACCCAAGTTTTGGTCTTATTTATAAAAGGACGGAGGTGAAATGATTTATAGAGCCAGCTGTGTTGACTTTGGGCAAATTATTTTATAGCATCTTCATTTCTTCATTTGAGTGTTAAATGAGGTGATACAGAAGTGGATCTCAATAAATAATGATGATCTTAATACTACCAGTAATAGTAGTTAAATGGAGCATTTACAACATGCTAGGCACAGTTCTAAGAGCTTTTCTATAATTATTTTGATCCTGCTAATAACCCTGTGAGGTAGTTATTGTTATTATCCCATATTATTTCTAAGAAAACTGAAGCACAGAGAGGTTAAGCAACTTGCCCTAGATCACAGAGTGGGATTCGAGCTGTTTGGCTTCAGGATCTGTGTACTGAACCATTTCACTACACTACTTCTTGTTATCAGCAGTCTTTCCCCTTCTCTGCATCTCTTCTAAGATCCTTTCCAGCTCTATGATTCCATAAATATTAATTAACTGTCTTGAACTCTGACAGGCTAAGCAAAGTTTGCCTCTCTAAGAGAATTTACAAGGCTTTAAAACACATGAAGGCTTAGATATTAGAAAACTGTTATCAGAACACATTCTTATAAGTCATTATCTGTCAGTCATGTTGTAAAGTATATTCCTGCACTGGATGGTAGAAAGCTGGACTAAAAGTTTAAAACGCTTTTGTTTTCAATGACTGAAAGTTCAAATGAAATCTTAGATGAAATGTCAATCTATAATACAGGGAAAAGCATCTCGGCCTGAAGTCTACCTCACTCCCCTCATGTCACCCCTGAAGACATTCCTGCAAAGTGTCAGGATAGTTCTAAAACTATTACACAAAATAATGACTATGTCTCTTTCAACTCCAGATTCAATGGTCAACTCTTACAACAAAGGATCGGGGACTATCTATATATATAAAAGCCTGCGCACTGACTATGATGCACACTGACCACCAGGGAGCAGATGCTCAAAGCAGGAGCTGACCCCTGGTGGTCAGTGCGCTACCACATTGGGAGTGCTGCTCAGCTGACTGACGGGCGCCAGACACCGGGCTCAGGCAATCGGGGCCAGCTGGCCAGGGGGGAGGGGCCAACCGCCATCTTGATGGGCGGGCGCAGGCCAATTGGGGCCTGCCGGATGGGGGGAGAGACGGGGGAAGGGACCCGGGAGGTTGGCCGCCGACCCTGAGGAGGGAGCCGGCCCTCGGCCCCTGGGAAAGGGGCTGTGTCTGCCACAACCCATCCACGGTTCCCCGCCCCAGCCCGGGGGCCTGCTGGCCCGGGGGAGGGACCAGGAGGTTGGCTGGCAGGACCCATTTGCGACCGGGTCTGCAGGCTGGGGGCAGCTCCTGCGTGAGCGTCTGCCCCTGGTGGTCAGTGCGTGTTATAGAGACCGGTTGTTCTGGTCGTTCCATCCTACAGTCACTTAGGCTTTTATATATAGAGATTGTCAGATATATAAAAATTACCTTTAATCCTCAAAACACCCTAATTAGGCAGTATTGACGGCTTCATTTTACAAGTGAGGAAACAGACTCCAAGAAAAAATATAAACTCCCAAGGTTAACAAGGGAAGCAGCCTCCTGCCAAAACTCCCCCTGTACCATGATGCTCTGACAATGACTAAGGTCAAGCATTTGCCTACTCCGAAGATGAAATGTTAATATACAATACAGACAAAAGCAGCTCTGCTGTGATTGGAGCAGGGAGTGCGCCTGAAGTCCAACTCACTCCTCTCATGTCACCCCAGAAGACTTTTAATGACAACATGAGAATTGACAGCTTGCATGGGGTTTTGCTACTCTGGCAACACACAGGTTGCTTCACTCGTCAAAAAAGACACCCAAACTGGGTCAAATCATAGGGCATTCAAGCAGCATCGAGTGACAGAGCTTGAGTGTGGACGAGAGGTCTGGATACAGGCACCACAAGGTCTGCTCACTTCCTGGATCACTAATGGATAGCAGCTTAGTCCCACTACCCGGTAACTAGAAGATAACCCACTGCTCACACTGCTATGAGACTGTATGGGAGAAGAGAAGACTATCACCCAAGTGGCTGCTGTGGTACTGAGACCACATAAGCAGGGGACTCCAAACAGGGGAAACACATATAGACAGCTCGGAGGTACAGCTTCAACCATGGAGATGATAAAACCATATTCCTCAAAGAGTTACCACGAGGAACAGATGACAGGATATCTGTCAGAGCTCTCCAAGTGCTATTTTATACAAGTGTAAGTGCAATAATACTCAGTGCCTGGCTATGAATTACTAGGAAGTCACAGCAGCAAACAATACATTGTGTTCAGCCATGATAAAAATCAAGGTAGATCTCACATTAACAAAAAGAAGAAAAATCATATGATCATCTCAATAGATGAGAAAAACCATTTGACAAAATTCAGCACCCATTTATGATAAACAAACAAAAAAAAACTCTCAACAAAGTGGATATAGAGGGAACATACTCCAACATAATAAAGGCCAAAACCAGGGTAGATCTTACCTGAACAAGATTTCAGACTTGCTAATAATCTTAAGAGACTGAACTGACAGAGTAACACTCTGCAAACAGCTGCCAAGACTACAAATGAATGCCACCTCATGTTTGTGTAGTGCTTTAACATTTACAGAGCATTTTCTATCCTTTACCTCATCTCACCCTCGCTTGTGAGGTTAAAGGAGCCAATATTGCTAGATCCGACTTCACAGCAAAGGTATTTGGGGTTAAAGGGGTTAACTGACTTACTTGGCATCAAACAGCCAGCGGCACAAGGACAAAATATTAAACGGTCCTTGTCCATTTTCTGAGGAGGGAGAATTCCTTTCCTGTTGAGAGTATCTATATTCCTTATGCTGAACGGAATAATGTGTAAGGGAAAACTCTCTAAATAATAATAATATTGATTATGATGGCGATGACAAAGAGGCCAAGAAGGAAAACCCTGAGAATATGGCTGATGCTGGAGAGCGTGGCCCAGGAGACAGCTGTTAATCAGACTGGGAAGTCTGAGGGCAGAAAACAAAGGAGATAGAAAAAGGAGACAGATGCCTAACGAATACTTTTTAGGAAGTCTAGTGGTTTAAAGTCCAATACATCCTGCTAGCAGCTTCAAGAATCCTCCAGTGAAGGTCTACATTGCTCATTAAGTCTTTTGGAATTGAATTTAAGTGTGTTTTGTTGCTGTCCTGTTTTGTTTTTACGGTGCCTTAAGACAAAAGCAGAGTAGCTTACAAAAGCAGGTAATTACATCTGAGTGACACCATTAAGTGGCAGAGTGTAGGCTGGGATTTAGTGTTTCTGCTTTCTAGCCTAGTGCTTGTCTATGATAACTCACTGCCTCTAAGCACTTGTGGACATAATGTAGACAGAGTCTTTTCAGAAGCATCCGTAAACACCACCAGCAATGCCTGTATGAGACATCATCTCTAAATGTAAAGCACAGCAACATGCATCCCAATACTGTTAATAATACTTACACATCCACTTTCCAACTGGAGTCCCACTGCCACCCCCATGACAGGCTCACAGAGGTTAAGGGACTTGCTCAGGGTCACACACAGTAAGTACCAGAGCTAGGACTTAAACTCAGGATGTGACTCTTCATCCAGTGTGCTTCTCTGTAGTATGGTGTTCTCATTCAGGAAAAGAATGTTATAATGGGACGAGCACAGTGGTAGCAAGATGAGAAATATATTTATAATCTCATTTGTAATGTACTAACAAGACTTAATCTTATACCTTTTCTTGAGATGTTCAGAGTTCTCCCTCTCATCTACTGAGAGAAAATGAGGCCAACAAAGATCCTACATGAAAAATTAAAGCAGGAAAGTGTTTATGATTGTTATGGTACC
>NW_005871208.1:450874-452975 GCF_000147115.1 Myotis lucifugus | reverse complement strand
ATCGATGTTTCTAACTCTCTATCCCTCTTCCTTCCTCTCTGTAAAAAAAATCAATAAAATATATTTAAAAATCATTATTTATGTCAATGCTGGGTTTACTCTCTTCATTTCCCTACTTCTTGATTCATTATTTCTACCTTTCTTATACCTATGAGTAGAAAACCTAGTTTAAAGTTTCCCAACAAATGTTTGTTTCCAGACGGTCCCCTTTCAGAGTGACCTTTTCATTCATTCGTTCATTCAAGAATTATCTACCAGTGTTTTCTATGTACCAGACATTGTACTGCATCCTGGGGATTGATTCAACAATGAACAAAATTCCTGCACCTCATCCTTATGGAGCTTAAGCTCCAGTAGAGATAGATGGATTGTCAGTCAACTACAATGCTGTGACACAACAACATTAAAGGTAAGCTAATAGGGATCCATATAGCCCACAACGTGGGGCAGATGGATGTAGTGATGTGGGGGTGGAGTAGAGGAGGCTTTCCTATAAAAGTAACACCTAAGCTGAGAAGAAAATGAAGTTTATTCTATAAACATGTGAAATGTGTGAAGTCCTAGGGACCAGACAGAAAATAATAACAAAAAATTAAAATTATGTTTATTTCTCTCCAGTTTGATCCAGCCTGTCTCCAGCCCCGTGAGAATCTCTCCTAACGAGACGTGGTTAAATATAAACCATCTTGTCAGTCTCTGAAAATCATTATTAGTCTTACCATGACTTTACATAATACCTTAAATAGCATCCTTTGGCTAAAAATCCTAGCAGTTTTCCCCTCTAAATCTAATTCTTTAAAAACAATTTTTTTTTTCAAGAAAAGAGAACAGTCAACCACTCATCAAGTTAGTCTTTGAATATTATAGCCAGTATTCTCAGGTCCAGATTAGAGAAAAAAAACACCTCTCAGTGGCTGTCAGTATTACTTTACTTTCTTATTTTGATATCCTGTGACATCTTTAACAAAATAACATTTATTGCCATTTTTCCTGGCTATAAAAAAAATACATCTTTCATGGCAGAAAACTTGGAAAATATAAAAAATAAAAACCATCTATGAGCCTAATATCCAGAGAACTACTGTTAAATTTCATTGGCCTAAAATTTTACAAAACTGAAGATCGCATTCTACATACATTGCTTCAGACGGAGCATATGTGTCCTCCCCTAAATTCATATATTGAATTATGAGAGAGTTCCTTCTAAAAGGGACCCCGTAGAGCTCCCTGCCCCTTCTGCCCCAGGGGACACGGCAAAGGGGCCACCTATGAACCAGGCAGCGGGACCTCAGACAATGAACCTGCCAGCACCTTGATCTCAGGCTTCCAAGCCTCCAGAACTAAGATATCAATGTCTATGGGTTATAAGCCACCCACTCTGTGGTATTTTTGTGATAGCAACTCAGACTAAGACATGTATTTTGAAATCTTTTTATTACAGTTGATTTATTTTATGAAATATTTCAGGTCAAAACAAAACAAACATACAGATACTAATAGAACTTTACAGATACAACTGAAGCCCCTGTATATTCTTTTCCATATAATTCCTCTCTACCTTTCTCAAAGGCAACCACTTTTCTGAATCAGGCTTTCTCAAACTCTCCCATGTTTTTGTATGAGTACCACATAAAGAGTGTGTCCACATGTGATATAAAGGATTGTTTTGCATGTCCTGAAACTTTGTATACTAGTAAGTGCAAAATATTGATTATATCCTGAAACTTGCATTTTTCCGCCCCAGATTATTCCTTTTGAACACATTTTCCTCTAATTCATTCGTTTTCATGGCTTCATGGCAGTAGTTCACCGTTTGACTATGCCACAATCTATCAACTTTCCGGCTGATGAACCTTTGTTCCCTACAACTGTGTGCTATTATATCAACAAGGCTACCCTAAACATTCTTGTCCAGGTCTCCCTGTGCTCATGTGAGTTTCTCTTGGATTTACATATATACATACATACACACATACCTAGGAGTTCAATTACTGTGTACCGAGTATAAGCATTTTCAATTTCTATACATTTTAAGCAATAAAACCAGATAGTTCTTAAATAGAATTATACAGGAATATCTCACCCAAGTATCCTCTCTAGT
>NW_005871208.1:447767-450695 GCF_000147115.1 Myotis lucifugus | reverse complement strand
GGCCCTAGTCATTAAATAAAGTCAATGATAGCAATGTGGAAAGGCAGAGACATGACCAGCACAGGATCTATACACAGACAACCTACACACTGGTACAGAAATGACTAAACAATAATTATACCTGTCTTCAGTTTAATGTGCTATAAAGGGAAATGTTGAGGCATCCTTAACTCTTCCACAGCAGGAGAACCCTCTTCAGACTACATTCAGCAGGAGAGATAGAGCACAAAGAAGAGAAAGACATATTCTGGGGTAATTAAGAATTAGTGGCATGAACTTTGCATTGCACATTGGAAAAGCAATCCTCCATAGCCAAACAGCTGATGAAGTGTCTTACTGAAAATCTGAACTTTGAGCAAATAGAGACTAATAAACTGATTTTTTAAAACGGCCATTCCAGTGAGAAACCATGTGGGAGATAGGTCAGAAAATAACAGAGAACCTTGAAAATGATAGAAGGGAATGTAGATAGAGATTTCCATTGGCCTCTACCTTCAAAGTATTTCTAATTGTTATCTATATATATAAAAGCCTAAGTGACCGTTTCAACCGAATGACTGGAACGACCAGTCGACCAGTCGCTATGATGCACACTGGCCACCAGGGAGCAGACGCTCAATGCAGGAGCTGCCCCCTGGTGGTCAGTGCACTCCCACAGCCAACCTCCCACGGTCCCTCCCCCCATCCAGCAGGCCCCAGCCGGCAGGCCCCGTCTAGCGGCCGGCCGGGCCCCAACGGGGACTGGGCGAGATGGCCCCGATAGGCCCTCATCACTGGCCAGGCCTAGGGACCCCACCCGTGCACAAACTTCGTGCACTGGGCCTCTAGTGTATGTATATGTACTAGTATATGTGTATTCATGTGTGTATACACAAACAAGTGTAGGGTAGATATGTCATTGTTTGAAAAAGCCCCTGGGAAACAATGCTATCGGTTCTCTATTAGATAAAGGATGCCACACATAACAGAGCTTTACAAACTACTTCTACATACATTACCACATTTGATTTTCAAAATAACCCAGAGAAGGCAGGTGTTGCTATTATTCTCATTTTACAGATGAGAAATATAAGCTCAGAGAAGTAATTTGCCCAAGATCTCAGTGAGGGATGAGGAGGGGAGGGGAGCTATGAAAACTCTTGAGGAAACAGGATAATGAATGTAGGTCATGGAAGGCAGACCTCCTACAGGGAGGCTAAGCACGCCACATTGTGCTTTGGACAAAAAAATGGTTTGTTTAAAGAGTTGGGGAGGAGGTGGACATGGTGCCTTTGGGCTTCAAATGAACCCACAATGATTTCTTATGTTAAAAAAAAAGACCTAAAACAAATACTATATTATTCTGTATACTTAAAATATTTCATATTAGAGAATTCAGAGGGCAAAGTTTATAAAGATGCCACAACGTTAAGGGTAGGATGCCAAAGGGTAGACAGTACCTGAGGCCTGGGTAGAAAAGATTTTACTTCTCCAGGGATCAGCAGAGGTGAAAGGTATAATCATGTTTAGGACTGAGGTTGGACAAGAGTAGAGAGAACTAGAGAAGCCCCAAAGAAACAAGCAATCATGTACACTGGGTCAAGCTGATTTCAGTAACCTGAGACCACACACCTAGCACTAACTTAGCCTTTAAATTGTTCTGAAAATAGTTTCAACTTAGCAGAAAAAACTGTTTGTGCTCTTAGAAACAGCTAAATGCACCCAAGTAAGTTCTGTGGGATAGAGGCATCATAGGTTTGAGAACAAAAACTAGGAGAAATTCCTCTTTATTGTACCAGCAGAGGCAATTATGGTGAATTACTTGAGCAAGTGATGATAACAAAACTGTCCAGCCAGGGGGTCATGGGTTTGGGGGCCAAAATCTCTCTGGGAAAACCATTTTCTGAAAACTCTTCTTTTCTCATCTGTCTCGTTGGCTTTACTTATTTCCCTGATTCTTCCATATCAACACAGTGGAGTGGCGGGGCAGGGGGAATATCTTACTGAATGAAGGTGCATGGCTGGGCCAGGAATAGAATCCCAGCATCCTGTCTCTCGGCTCTCTTCTGGACCATGCTACCTCAGGAAGGAACGTTTGAAAATAGTAATTCTCTCCCACCTTGCAAACAAGCTGTGCACAAGCACATGATCAATGAATGAAGCCGGCTAAGTGACTCAGCACTGGGCTGGCTCTCCTGTGAGTCAGGCCCAGAATCCTGAGTGGTTGGAGAACAATCTCTTTAAATAAGACTTTAAAACCAAGGGCCATACCACTCAGGACCATTGATAGATTTTAGGGGTATTTTATTTTGTTTGAACAGGGAAGAGGATGTCACCTCTAGCATCTCAGACACGCATCAGCTTGAATAATTAATTCCGTCAGCCATAGTTTTCATGGATGCCCCATTCTTTGTACACAGGGGGTTGCTTCAGGAATAGTCTTAAGAGTCCAGAACAGGTGAGGTAGAGGCAAGAGCATAGACAGGGCAGCTGGTGACCTGGCGTTAACTAACAATATAGGATCACATCTGCATCTCTTCCTCTTCAACAAAGAAAAGGCCCCAAGGTAGTTCTTTTCTTCCTCTGGAGGATACAGCTAGGCACACAGCTTGGGAGGTGGGGGGCATATTAGTAATCTGCCCCAACCTGACCCTGTCAATAGCCCTTAGTTCTGACCACCTGCTCCCAGCAGGGAAGAAGCTAGCCTCTGAGCAGTGACCCCTGTGACAGATGGCACAGCGCAGACAGAGAAGGGCCAGCCAAAAAAATATTCCCTTCCCACACAGGGGAGGGGAGCCTGGGGTGTTACAGGGCAGAAAGTCAAAAGAAACAAAAGCAAAAGAAAATTCGCCCAAAGTGTATCTAAAAACGTGCCTGGGGGATATCAATGGTCTTTTGAATGATACCTGGGACCGAAGGGCAGCAAGCTGCCATTAGCCAGGTTCGGAA
>NW_005871208.1:444333-447598 GCF_000147115.1 Myotis lucifugus | reverse complement strand
CTACAAAGAAGCCTTAACGGACAAGGCACATTATCCTATAAAGGAAGTGCGCTTTTTTTTTTTTTGCATTTGAAATGAAAAACACAGCATTATTCACAATGCCAAAAAGTGAAAGCACCCCAAGCGTCCTTCCACAGATGAATGGATAAACATAATATGGCATATACACACAATGGAATATTGTTCAGCCTTAAAAAAAGAGATTTTGAGCATGCTGCAACATGGATGAAGCTTGAAACCATTATGCTAAGTGAAATCAGCCAGTCACAAAAGGACAAATACTGTATGATTCATCTTATAGGAGGCACATAGAGTGGTCAAATTCTTGAAAACATAAAGTAGAATGGTGGTTACCCGTGGCTGGGGGGAAGGGAGAATGGGGAGTTAGTGTTTAATGGGTACAGAATTTCAGTTTGGGAAGATAAAATGTTCTGGAGATGGATGGTGGTTACAGTTGTACAACCATGTGAATGTACTTAATGCCACTGAACTGTATGCTTAAAAAGGTTAAATAGTACATTTTATTATTTATATTTTACCACAAATGTTTAAAATGGAAAAAAACCAACAAGATACAGTGAGATTAAGAAACTTGGCCATGTCAAAAGTCATAAATGGAGGCTATAGGATTCAAGCCAAGATTAAAGTTTGTAATTTCCTTGGGCACTTCTTCCTTCTCCACCACAGAACTGCACAGACTTTGAGAGAGAAGGACAAAGATAGTGATCAAGAAGAGAACCTTTTTTTAAAAAAACACACACAAATCAACCATATTGTGTGGTTTTTTGTTTTTGTTTGTTTGTTTTGTTTTTTCAGAGAGGAAGGGAGAGGGAAAGATAGAAATACCAATGATGAGAGAGAATCATTGATCAGCTGCCTCCTGTACACCGCCTACTGGGGATCGAGTCCACAACCCAGGCATGCGCCCTTGACTGGAATCGAACCTGGGACCCTTCAGGCCTCAGGCCGATGCTCTATCTATCGAGCCAAACCAGCTAGGGCAAGAAGAGAACCTTGCTGCTCTGCTTAACCACAGCTGACCAGATTTTTATGACTAATTTACATATCTTCACCCTCACCCTCACACTAATCACTCCAGCTGTCTTTACTCAAACCTTATCTAATCTTCTCATTTTCATCTTAGTCCTTTCCCAAGAACATGCCCTGTTTAGGGAATATTCTGCATATTTCAAGCTCACCAATACTACTCAACAGATATTGAAAACCTTTCAATCCCAGAAATCATCCCTGAATTGGAAGATAACAGAATACTATCATCTCAATTATGTAAGTCCTCTAACTCATTCTCACTTGCTAAAAAACGTATGCTGCAGAATTCACTTACAAACAAGAAAGTTTAAAGTACCAGACTTCTGAGGCACCTTAATTTCACCCAGCCCAGCGGTGCTATACTGGGACGCTTCTGTCTCTCAGGGAACACTTGGCAGTGTTTGGAGACATTTTGAAGCATCACAGCTTAAGGGGGGATGAGGGGGGGACAACTACTGGCATCTAGTGGTTGGCCAGGGATGCTGCTAAACATCCTACAATGCACAGAACAGCCCCCCAGAACCAAGAATTATCCTGTTCAAAATGTCAATAGTGCAAAGGCTGAGATTCTTTGACAGCCCAACCACACAAAGGACACTTGCAATTCCTTTATAAAATACCAAGTGACAACAGCCTCCACTACAATACGTATGGTAGACAGAGAACTGTGACCTGAGGCAGCCCATTTCATCTGTTAACAAATAAGTACATTCCTCAAACTCTATCAGTTTTTCACTTAGCAGTCTGAATGCTAACTCTTGAGGTCAAACAGTAGTCAAATCCCTGTTCTACATGGCAGTACTTCAAAATCAGTAGTTACCACATCTTTCTATATAATAAAGGCCTAATATGCTAAGTGTCTGGTCATCTGGTCATCCGTTCAACCAATCAAAGTGTAATATGCTAATGATATGCTAAGGCCACTCAACTGCTCGCTATGACGTGCACTGACCACCAGGGGGCAGACGCTGTGACCAGGTTAGCTTGCTGCTGGGGTTCGGCCCATTGGGACTGAGAGAGACAGGCTGGACACACCTGGAACCATCCCATGGTCCCTCCCCAGCTGGCCAACATCCCGCATCCCTCCCGGCCCCGATCGTGCACTTGTGGGGTCCCTCGGCCTGGCCTGCGCCCTCTCGCAATCCAGGACCCCTAGGGGGATGTCGGAGAGCGGTTTCAGCCCGATCCCACAGGCCAAGCTGAGGGACCCCACTGATACATGAATTCATGCACCAGGCCTCTAGTATATTATAAACATAGTGGATGGACATTTATACAATTGTCTATACATGCTTTTATATTTATCTATTGTCTGTACATACTTCAATGTTTCTTTAAGTTTAAGAGTCCTGTACTGAGTCCTGGCTGGTATGGCTCAGTTGGTTGAACATCATCCTGTACACAGAAAGGTGGCAGGTTTGGTTACCGGTCAGAGCACATGCCCAGGCTGTGGGTTCAGTCCCCAGTAGGAGTGCATATAAGAGGCAACCAATTGATGTTTCTTTCTCACATCAATGTCTATCTCCTCTCTCTCTCTCTCTCTCTCTCTCTCTCTCTCTCTCTCCCCCCTTCTCCCTTCCTCTCTCTAAAAAAAAAAAAAAATTCTCAAGAGCAGGCAATGTGTGTACATTGTGTTGCCCAGAGTGCCATTAAGAACATCATCCACACTAGTACTAATACCCAATAGCATATAATCAGTACTTACTAATACATAACTAAGTTGATGGTGAACCTGAAGGAGGTGGGTACCTGCCAATCTGCTACAATTCCTGGATAAGAAAGGTACTTTTTAAATTTATTTATTTATTTATTTATTTTTATTTTAAAATATATTTTATTGATTTTTTACAGAGAGGAAGGGAGAGGTATAGAGTCAGAAACATCGATGAGAGAGAAACATCAATCAGCTGCCTCCTGCACACTCCCCACTGGGGATGTGCCCGAAACCAAGGTACATGCCCTTGACCGGAATCGAACCCGGGACCCTTGAGTCCGCAGGCTGATGCTCTATCCACTGAGCCAAACCAGTCAGGGCAGAAAAGTACTTTTTTAAAAAAAAAAAATGTTTTTATTGCTTTGAGAGGGAAACATGAATTGGCTACCTCCTGCACCGCCCCCTACTGGGGATCGAGCCTCCAAAGAGGGCATCGCCCGGATCAGGAATCGAACCGGTGATCTCTTGGTGCGCAGGCGGACGCTCACTCAACTGAGCCAC
>NW_005871208.1:431358-443794 GCF_000147115.1 Myotis lucifugus | reverse complement strand
CCAGCCTCATTCATACCTCTAATCCTCTATCTGTCATGCCCTTTTTTGTTTCCCAAATTAAACCTACAGGGCCTTTAAGTTCTGTATCAGGATCTCTCTCAAACCTTCTATCAAGTCTTTTTTTTAACTCCACACCCTGTTGATCTCTCTCAGTCTGTATACCAACTTCTCACTCATTTGCATTTGTTCTGCTTTAGAATTAGTCCCCCAAAGTTTTATTTGGATGTGCTAAACCTTCAACAAGTAGCAATCAATCAACAAATACTTATTGAGTACCCATAATGTACTTTGCACTCTGGCTTCTATAATAGACAGAAAATATGTATACACTTTAGTTATTGCCCTTAAAGTACCAAGACTAACTCATTCAAAACAGTCACTAAATATAAGAAAGCACGTAATTACTAAATTACAGCTATAGATACTAGAGAAGTTCAGAAAATAAGACCAAACTCCCTGAGTTCTCATTTCTTGGAATGAATGTCAGAAACAAAAGAAAATAGATATATTCATTCATTCCCTCAATTTTTTCTGAGGCTTTTTATTTATAAGGCACTGTAATACACATTGTATTTGTATTGTACTTTAAGTCTTATATTTATTATCTCATTTCACCTTTAACAATAATTTAAGATAGGTAGAGCAGTTGTAATAATCAACCCCATTCTCTAAATGAGGAACCCAGGAGCAGAAAGAAGACATCTGCCCATAATTTACATGTTAACAACAGAACAAACTCTAGAAGAAATCTCCTGACCTGACCTCTAGATCTAAGTTTATAATTCTCTCCACAGTCCCTACTATTTCCCCACAGCCCCTCCTCCCCCTACTCCTTCAGCCACACATGTATAACTACTTACTTCCTCCATTACAACTTTTTAGATGCAATAGTAAAAAGTTTAGACAACTACCTAAATGAAAGCTTTCTGAGTTAAAATATCTGCTCTACATCTTTAAAATCTATCAATCATAACCATTTGCTTATATTTTTCATGTATGTAAAAACTCAAATCCATAATCTAAGCTCCTCTAAATCTATCCAGAAAAAAAAAACCTGAAAAGTAGAGGGTGGAGGAAAATAGGAAACACAACAAAATAAGAGGATATATTTTTATATTAAACCAGAAGCCTGTTGCAAGAAGATTCGTGCAATAGGCCTTCCTTCCCCTGACTGCTGGCACCGGTTTTCCTCTGGCACCCGGGACCCAGGCCTTTGGTCCGGCCACAGCGGAGAAGCCAAGCCTCTTCAGTCTTCAGTCTTCAGTCTTCACTCCAGTTGGAGCCTTCAGTCTTCACCCCATGCCTGCGTGCAAATTAACTGCCATCTTTGTTGGGTTAATTTGCATAGTCACTCTGATTGGCTGATGGGCGTAGTGGAGTGACACCACTTTGCATGTTTCTCTTTTATTAGTGTAGGTAGTAATGTTTGTAAGGGAGAGTAACACACATCTGTTATATTAAACCCTGTATCTTCAGAGACTTGCAAGTGCTTGGTACATGGTAGATGTTCAATAAATGTTTACATAGTGAATGAATGAACCTGACTTTCCTGATATATCATGAGCTCCTTGCGGGCAAAGACCTCATCTCGGGCACTTTTGTAGGCAGTCAATATCTCAATTAATTAAATTATTCAACTGGTAGGTAGAGATCTATGTAGAAAGGTTTAGTTAGTATTCTGTATTTTCTTAAATTATCCCTTTGTCCAATTTGGTATCCATTAATTATAGGGCCAAACTAACAAATGACCAGAGCTGTTTATACCATCCCTGGCATCCAGGTGCCCACACTCTGAACCACCACCTTTATCTAACTCTCACAACCAAGCCAATACTTCCCTGCCCTAAGTCAACCCAGAGCCAGGTTACAGACAACTGGGAACAGCTCCTAACTCCCAAAGCCCACGGCAATTATTCAAAGTAGCCAATCCTAAACCATTTCCCTTGCCCTGCCTTGCCTTTCCCATGAAAACACAATAAAGGCTCTGGGCCATACTTTCCCCTCATTCCTTCTTCCTCCCAACCAAACCTGTGCTTCCCCCTGTGACCCTGTGTGGTACGGCATGTATCTTTCTCTTGGAAAATATAAATAATAAATTCTTTTAATTAAAAATTTTTGAATTTTTATTGATCCTAAAAATTAATATTCAATATATTCAAGTTTACAAATTCAAATCCCTCCTTTCCTCTTAAGAATTAAAGTTCAGCCGAAACCGGTTTGGCTCAGTGGATAGAGTGTCGGCTTGCGGACTGAAAGGTCCCAGGTTCGATTCCGGTCAAGGGCATGTACCTGGGTTGCAGGCACATCCCCAGTAGGAGATGTGCAGGAGGCAGCTGATCGATGTTTCTCTCTCATCGATGTTTCTAACTCTCTATCCCTCCCCCTTCCTCTCTGTAAAAAATCAATAAAATATATTTTAAAAAAAAGAATTAAAGTTCAACTTACAAATCTACTTCTATATAAGCACATTTTAACAATTATTTCTAAGGGGGATTTTACAAATTATACTCTCTGAATGTTTTAAATTGCATTCACAAATTTTCAATGATTCATTCTTTTTAGAGTACTTCAACTGTCTCACTTAACCCTTGGGAGTTTAATTATAAATACCAATATAGCTAGTTCTTAAATGTCTCAAATGTTCCCATACTTGCAAAATAAGTCTACCCCGCTTTCTCAATTTCCAATATTAAATTTAAATACAAGGATATTCCCTGTGAGGCTGAGACAGCCCTTGTGAGGCTGAGACGGCCCCTGAGAGGTTGAAACCGCCCCTGTGAGGTTGAAACGACCCCTGTGAGGCTGAGACAGCCCCTGTGAGGCTGGGATGGCCCCTGCGAGGCTGCGCCGGCTCCTGGGAAGCCGAGAAAAATACCACACGATCGCACTCATTTATGGATAATAAAGACCATTAAAAACTGATGAACAAAAATAGATACAGAGGCAGAGCAGCATTGAATAGACTGTCAAACTACAGTGGGAAGCCTGGGGAGTGTTGGGGGGTGGGGGTAAGAGATCAACCGAAGGACTTGTATGCATGCATATAAGAATAACCAATGGACACAAGACACTGGGGGGTAGGAGAGGCCGGGGGAATGTCAAGGGGGGGAAAAAAGGAGGCATATGTAATACTCTTTGTAATACTTTAAGAAATAAAACAAAATTGTAAAAAAAGAAAAAAATATATAAAAAAATAAATACAAGGATATTTTTCTCTCATCGGTAACATTTTATTAAAGTATCTACACTAATAAAAGAGAAACATGCAAATTGGTTCACTCCACTACACCCACCAGCCAATCAGAGCGACTATGCAAATTAACCCAAAAAAAGATGGTGGCTAATTTGCATACACAGGAGCAGAACGGAGTGGAGTGAAGAGTGAAGACTGAAGACTGAAGAGGCTTGGCTTCTCCGCTGTGGAGAAGCCAAGCCTCGCTGCGGCCGAACCAAAGGCCTGGGTCCCGGGTGCTGGAGGAAAACTGGTGCCAGCAGTCAGGGGAAGGAAGGCCTATTGCACGAATCTTCGTGCAATGGGCTTCTATTTACTAATATTTAAAATAACAGAGATTTCTCTTTAACCAAAAATATAATACATGCTTAATTTACTTTACTGTTATTTTTTTTTTTTTACAAAGTTCTTACTATGCCATGTTGTCACTCAGACACCTTTTCAAGTAAGGCCAAAGGCACAAGCAATTGGATACTACCATTACCATTGCCACCAGACATAAAGAACCAGAACCAATGCAGCCTAATCCTAATTGCTGACTTATACCACCACTTATAAAATCTTACCTTCCCTTTCGATGGCAAACTCCTTGGAAGACTTAAACAAAATCTCTTATGTTCCCTACTCACCAAATTTAATGCCATATATATGTATATATCAGTCACTTGACAAGCTGAATTTTACATAAATAAGTAAATAATTAGTTGACTTGTTAAAAGCCTGAATCTTATCAGATATTAATTATCCCCTCGGCCCTCAAAAAGCAAAACAAAACCCCAAATGGGTGATTAAACTATAATGCTGCACAGTCTGTCTGTTTCCTATTATAATTTCAGCTAGAAATTATAAGGCTAAAGACAGAAGGAACTATACATAAATACTGTACTCTAGTTGATAAATTTGTTGCTCACATAAGTCTGAGTTAACAATTCTTAACCTACATTGCATGTATATAGGATTTAATAAATAAGCAATCCACCATCTCCTGTGGTGGATGGTGAGAGGCAGGTTTCTCACTGTCAGAGAGGGTACTGCAAATAGCAAGGGGGGAAGGCTGGAATAAACTCTGTGGTACTGAATTAGAGTTAAGGACATCTATGTGAACCCATGCTTAACTTAATATATATATGTTATATGTATGTGCATATATACATACACACACACATATATATACAGATTTGTATATTATATATATAGATATATACAGTTGATAGCTATCCTACATAATGAAAGGCTAATATGCAAATTGACCAAACAGCAGAAAAACTGGTCACTATGACATGCATGACCACCAGGGGCAGATGTAAGCGGGCCTAAGCTGGCAGTCTGACATCCCCTGAGGGCTCTCAGACTGCGAGAGGGCACAGGCTGGGCTGAGGGAACCCCCCCGCCCCAAGTGCACAGATTTAGTGCACCGGGCCTCTAATAGAATTATAAATGTGTATATAAACATGGGTTAGTATACATATGTATAATTCCTAGCTCTACCCATTGAGAGGGCCTAGTAGTGATGCACACGTGTGTGTGTGTGTGTGTGTGTGTGTGTGTGTGCATGCCTCTCTAAAAACCAATTAAGAAATCTTACAGGAGGCAGCTGATCAATGTCTGGCCTCGTGTGTGTGTGTGTGTGTGTGTGTGTGTGTGTGTGTGTCTAAAAATCAATTAAGAAATCTTAAAAGAAAAAAAAAAAGAAGCGCCAGGGCTCTTTAGGAAAACTGCTGATTCTAAACCTAGGGCAGGGAAAATACAAGATGAGTCGGGAAAACCTTCTAGTTCCAGAAAATAAGGAAGTGTTCAAGTAGCAAAAGGATGATGACATGTCAAAGGAAGACAGTAGCCAAAACTGGAATAATCTGAGCAATGAAATGAATAGCATGGTATTATGTAACCCAAAGTATAAAATAAATACATGAGTTCATACTGAAAAAAGTGAATGACAATAATTAAATACATGGGTAGAAAAACTAAATCTTCCTTTACAGAATTCCAAATAATATACGTAGATACTTCTTCCAGAGGTGGAGTTTAATCCTCACCCCTCCTCCCCCAAGTTTGGGCTGGACTCAGTGATTCCTTCCCAAAGAATGCAGTATGGAGAGTGGAGAAACCTGGCAAATATAACCTTAACCTGGCATTCTTTCTTAAAACCCATAACCCCCCTACAAAAAAAACAAGCAAACAAAAGACCCATGGCCCTAATCTAATCATGAGAAAGACTTCAACAAACCCAAACTGAGGGACAGGCTACAAAATACCTCACTGGTACTCCTCAAAACTGCCAAGGTTATAAAAAACAAGGGAAGTTTGAAAAACTGTCACAGACCAGAGGATACTAGGAGACACGATGACTAAAAGCAATTGCAATGCGGTACACTGTACTAGATCCTAGAACAGAAAAAGACATTAGTGTAAAAAAAGGTAAAATCCAAATAAAGCCTGGAATTTAATAATAATGTACCAATATTGGTTTCTTTGACAAAAATACCAGGATAGTGTAAGATGTTGATATTAGGGAAAACTGAGTCTTTGCAACTTTCTGTAAATCCAAAATTATTCCAAACTAAAAAGTTGATTTTTTAAAATTATCTAATGCTGATTTAGGGTCAAATTAGTGAGAAAAATTAACTAATTAAAGCCTTATTTGCCCTAGCTGGTTGGGCTCAATGGCTAGAGTGTCCGCCTGCGGACTGAAGGAGTCCCAGGTTCGATTCCAGCCAAGGGCACATGCCCGGGTTGCAGGCTCGATCCCCAGTAGGGGTTGTGCAGGAGGCAGCCAATCAATGATTCTCTCTCATCATTGATGTTTCTGCTTTCTCTCCCTCTTTCTTCCTCTCTGAAATCAATAAGAAAATATATTTTTTTAAAAAACCTTATTTGCAGGATTTCTGTGTGACATATCTTTTTACAGAGAGCAAATACAGTGCACTTGACATACTATCTTGTAAACTGAATCGATTGTATGGATACTTTTCTTGATAAAAAGAATGCATTTCCATGGCACATTCATGGTCAGATGCTTCACCAGAGGTAGAAATAATCCCCAAAATACATAACTACATATTCTTTCTTTCCATGTCTCCAGATAAGATTAACTGGATGTCCCTGGTTATCTTGCCTATGTAGAACTCTAGCCTCTCTTGGGACTCTCACCTTGTATGGTCTGGACCCTGGTCTATCTATAATAGGCCTAGGGCTGTGGATGAGACTCTGCCCCTTCCTTCTAGAATTCACTATTGCCTCTGATACAAAACTAAAGAGATCTGAACTACCCCAGTCTCTTCGTGTCCATATTAAATTATCCCCAGAAGCATCACCATGTACATAAAAACTGGTAATAGCGATATCCTAGTCTGTCAAATAACTGCATAGGTTCTGCATAAGATATCAGAACTGATGAGTAGCACCTGATACCCACCCCTACTGTTAGATTTTTTTGAGAGCTCACTATTTAAAAGGGGTCGTCAATGCAATGCACTTTGTATTCCCAAATGAAAAGTAGTAGTATTTTTTAAGGTAATGATTTAGAATACTAAGAATTCATTAGCTGCTCTCTGGAAAGATGTATACTGACAACATAAATTCTTATCTCTAAATCCAAATTCAGAAAATGGCATTCAAAAGGCAATTTCTAGACCCAAAAGGACACAATAAGTTAATAGTTGACAAGGGCCACCCTCACTTAATATGCTTTATATGCTAAGCAGAAAAGGTCACAAAACTTTATGAAGAAATAAAAGATTTAGCATTTAAGCAGTAAAAATTTTAAAAGGAAAAAGAGCATTCTGTACAAAAATGCTAGGGTCCCTCGTTAGGGTGTCTCTTCCAAAAGGGACCCTGCAGCCCACCTGTTAGTACAGTCCAATCACTTGATCTTTCAGGATTGATAACCTGCCACCCTTGGTCCTCTCTCAGCATGTGTTTATTAAATAACCAAAGTTTCTGGTTCCAGTTAAGATGGAATAAGTCCACTCCACCCTGTCTGTCCCACTGAAGTCAACTGAAAACCAAAACTCAATATATCATAAAACCAGCAGAGCGTTTCTTTTTCCTTCTCCTGGTATCTCTTGGCCTGGACTTAAAGGCAACCCAAATCCAGAACTGTGCACCACACGCAGAGAGAAAGAACTCGAAGAGAAGACCCTGTTTTTGGTCCAAGAAGCAGGAAAAGGAGCCCCTAAAAGTCAAAGGGAGTAGAGGAAATCCCTCGATTTTGTTGGTTTTCTTTCTGTTCTCTCCTGTCCTACCCCAAGGCAATTAGGCAGCACTGGGAATGACAACAGCAGCTTAGATGGAAGAACCTTTGCTCTGATGGGAGGAACTGAGATCCCAAGAGCATAAAGGGAATCTCCATTGCTTTGTTTTCTCTCCCTATCCTCTTGCCATTTGGTTCCCCAGGGAAATGTGGGCACAGAGAGTGCAAGGCAGAGCAAAGAAATTAGTCTTAGCCTTTTAGCAAGAGAAGCAGGAAGGAGAATCCTTTGGATCTGGAACATTGGGAGGACAACAGAAAGGAGAGGAAGCTCAATAAAGCCGTATGTGGACTCCAGGGCTCATCTCTAAGCTGCACATGCAAGTCTCTGACTTTACCGCATACCAAAGGTTTTGACAACTGATCTATGGGGTATACCACTGCCCAGGTCTGAGGCTGGCCACTGGCTGGCACATACATGAGCCAAACTAAATGTGTATGCACAGCAAATACTTTTGAAAACTGAACAGATAGTGAATCCCAGCTCATAGAAGGCAGGTAGGTACTTGCAGCCTGAATCTAGCTCAATTGACTGCCTGCTTTAAAAAACTAAAGGAAATATAATCTATAGGATTTAAACAAGACCCAAAGTCTCATAAGATAATATTCAAAGTGTCCAAGATAAAAATCCAAACTGTATACAAAGAAACTGAAAATCTCAACATCTCACAAAGGAAAAGATAATCAACAGACACCAACCCCAAAATATTAGGGTTATCAAAGACTTTAAAGCAGCTACTATAATCATGCTCCAAGAAATAAAGAAATTATGCTCCAAACACTCTTGAAGTGAGTGGAAAAATAGAAAGTCTTAAAGAAATTTTTCCTTTTTTAAAAAAGGAAAAATTTAAACTAGAAAATATATTTTAAAATTCATTGGATGGGCTCAATAGTATAATTGAGATGACAGAAGAGCCAATGAACTTGAAGATGGATCAACAAAAAATTTCCAAGCTGAACAAAAAAGAGAGAAAAAAGATTGTGGAAAAAACAAACAAACAAAAAACCCAAAAGACATAAAAAGCATACCACCAAAGGCCTAACAACACCAAAGGCCTAACACTTGTATCATCAAATACCTATAAGGAAAGGAGAAAGAAGTGGTTCAGGAAAAAAAAAAAGCTGAAGAAATAACAGGTGAAAAATTCCTGAATTTGGTAAAAGATATAAACTTATAAATTCAAGAAACTCAGTGAACAGCAAAAAGGATAAACTCAAAGAAATTCTTGCCTAATGAAAACTAAAATAAAATGTCTTGAAAATAGTCAGAGAAAATGATGCATTACACATAAGAAAACAATAATTCAAATAATTGTGGATGTCTCATCAGAAATTATGAAGGACAGAAGGCAGTGGAACGAGATTTTTAAGAGCCGGAAAATAAGAATTCTGTCAACCCAGATTTCTATATCCAGTGAAAATATCCATCAAAATGATGTGAAATAAAATCTCAGACTAAGAAAATTAATTACCTAAAGAGCTGCTAAAGAAAATTCTTCAGATGAAAGAGAAGTGATACTATAGGAAAACAGAATTTCAGAAAAGAAATAGCAATAAATATGGTAAATATCTAAGTAAATATAATAGCTTATTTTACTCATCTAAAGTCCTTTAAAATACAAATGATGGCTAAAAGTAAAAAATATAACAATGTGTGATGGGGTTTTCAATAAAAGTACATGTAATACATATAACATATGTAACATTTATTGTTACATATATAATACATGTAATATGGTACTAAAGCTTCTAGATTCTACTTGAAGTGATACATATTAATTCTAAGTAGACTGAATACTAATTATGAATATTATAATCTGAAGTCAACATTAAGATAACTATACAAATGGAGATAGTTAAAATCTCAATAGATAAATTAAAATAGAATACTAAAAAAATATTCAAATACTCCAAAAGAAGGGTAGGGAAACAAAACACACAGAGGGAACAAACAATACAAATAATAAAGTGGCAGGCCTAAATCCAAAATGCCAATGATTATATTAAATGTAAATGGTCTCTACCAGAAACCCACTAAGTACAATGATATATGTAGGTTAAAAATAAAAGCATGCTAAATGTAATATGGCAACCTGGACTGAATTATAGAACAGAAAAAGGACATTAGTAGAAAATCTGGTGAAATCCAAATAAAATTTGTAGTTTACTTAATAGAGTACTATACCAATGTTAAATTCTTACTTTTGATAAATGTACCTTGCATAAGATATTAACATGGGGGGAAACTAGATGAAGGGCATATAGGAACTCTCTGTATTATTTTTGCAACTCATTTATAAATCTGAAATTATTTCAAAATTGAAAAAATATATTTTAAGTAAAAAGAGGAGAAAATGTATACCATGAAAACATTAATCAATAGAAAACTGCAATGGCTGTATTAACATCAGACAAAGTATATGTCAAAGCAAGGAAAATTACCAGGGTTAAAAAGGGACATTAAAGCCGAAGCCGGTTTGGCTCAGTGGATGGAGCGTCGGCCTGCGGACTGAAGGGTCCCGGGTTCGATTCCGATCAAGGGCGTGTGCCTGGGTTGCGGGCACATCCCCAGTGGGAGATGTGCAGGAGGCAGCTGATCGATGTTTCTCTCTCATCGATGTTTCTAACTCTCTATCTCTCTCTCCCTTCCTCTCTGTAAAAAAATCAATAAAATATATTAAAAAAAAGGGGCATTAAATAATGATAAAAAGGTTCAATTCACCAAAAGACGTAACAATCCTAAATGTATATGCACCTAACATAAGAGCCTCAAATATATAAAACAAAAATTGATAAACTAAGGGAAGAAATGAACAAATCTACAATTATAGTGGAGACTTAATCTTCCTTTCTCAGTAATCAATAAAACAAGTGCACAGAAAATAATCAAGGATATCAAAACACAAAGTTGAATACTTTACATATATACAACTCCTATTTGTCAAATAGACCTCAATAAAGCTGAAAAGTAAATAAAAAAAAATGTTGCAATTAAATAATTAAATCACATTTTAATTTTTTTAAAGGAAAAGATCAATAATAGAGAGGAACTGAACAATGCCGTCAACCAAATTTATAAAAAATTTCACCTAATAACAGCAGTTTTCAAGTGCACATGGAACATTCACCCAGCTAGACCATATCTTGGGGCATAAAACAAAATCTTAACAAATTTAAAAATATTGGAATAATACAAAGTATGCTCTCTCCAAAATTTAATTAAGCTAGGAATCAATAAAATAAAGACTCTGGAAAAGCTTTCAACACACCAAATACTCAAACAACACACTTCTAAATAATTCATTGGTCAAAGAAGAAGTCTCAAGGGAAATAAAAATTCAACATATCAATTTGTGAAATGCAGCCCACAGCAGTGCTTAGAGGGAATTTACAGAATTAAAAGCTTATATTGGAAAAGAAAGGTCTTAAATCAACCATCCACCTTAAAAAAAAAAAGAGTAAATTAACTCAAAGCAAGTAGAATAAAAAACAGAAACCAATTAAATTGAAAAGACAAACACCAATAAAATAAAAAGCTGGTCCTCTGAAAAGATGTGTAAAATTGATAGGCCTCTAGCCACCCTCCAAAATGAATGAATACAGTAGTCCCCTCTTATCTGTGTTATCACTCTCTGCGGTGTCAGTTACTCACAGTCAACTGCGGTCTGAATACATTAAATGGAAAATTCCAGAAAGAATTCATAAGTTTTAAATTGCATACCATTCTGAGTAGCTTGATGAAACCTCTCTTGGGACAACCATCTGGGACATTAATTATCCCTTTGTCAAGCTGTATATGCTACCCACCCATAAGATCTACTGTCATGGTATCACAGCTCTTGTGTTCAAGTAACCCTTCTTTTACTTAATAATTGCCTCAAAGTGCAAGAGAAGTGATATTGGCAATTCAGATATGCCAAAGAGAAGTTATAAAATGCTTCCTGTAAGTGAACAGACTACAGTTCTCAAGTTAATAAGGCATTTTATCATCTCACATAAGAAGGGTAAGTACAATACAATAAGATATTTTGAGAGACACCACATTCACTTGACTTTTATTACAGTATTGTTATAATTGTCCTATTTAATTATTAATTACTAGTGGCCCAGTGCACAAAATTTGTGCACAGGGGTTGGGGGGGGGGTGCCCTCAGCCCAGCCTGCACCCTCTCCAATCGGGGACCCCTTGGGGGATGTCCGACCGCCAGTTTAGGCCTGATCCCACATTCGGGCCTAAACTGGCAGTCAGACATCCCTCTCGCAATCTTGGACCACTGGCTCCTAACCGCTCACCTGCCTGCCTGCCTGATCGCCCCTAACTGCCTCTGCCTGCCTGCCTGATCACCCCTAACTGCCCTCCCCTGCCAGCCTGATCTCGCCATCAACTGCCCTCCCCTGCTGGCCTGATTGCCCCTAACTGCCTCTGCCTCAGCCCCCACCACCATGGCTTTGTCTGGAAGGAAGTTGGACATCTGGAAGATGGCCAGTCGACCCGGTCTAATTAGCATATTACCCTTTTATTAGTATATATAGATTATATAGGATAGGATTGCTTAAATGGGGGGAGAGGGAGCCTTTTTCAGCAGAAGGAGATGCTCTTGGCAGACAAAAATACATAATCCCTATATCTGGATAGCCAGCCATATGCACTATACTGCCAAACCGGCCCATTATAAAAAAATTGAACCACTTTCTTACACCTTACACCCAAACAGCTGTTGCCCTTAAAAACCCCTCCTCAGCCCCCACCTTTAGGTTCTGCCTTTCGCAGTTTCACCCCAGATTTAGGTTCCTGATTTGGTCGGGTTTCTATGCCAGTCAGCATTCAAAAAGCTCCCGCCCTCCCAAGGCAGGCCATTTGGCTTCCTTCGGAACTTTCACCCAAGATTGGGGTTTCTGAACTGGGTTGGGTTTTTTAATGCCAAGTCAGGTGTCAAAAAGCTCCCGCCCTCCTA
>NW_005871208.1:410538-430346 GCF_000147115.1 Myotis lucifugus | reverse complement strand
TGTTTCTAACTCTCTATCTCTCTCCCTTCCTCTCTGTAAAAAAATCAATAAAATATATTTTTAAAAAAAAAAAAAAAAAGAAAAACTACACATTAGGAACAAATATATAAAACTTATTTATCTGACAAAAGACTCGTATCCAGGATATATTAAAAGAAAAAAACTCTCAAAACTCACAGAAAGAAAACAAATAATCCAACTTAAAAACTAGGCAAAAGGCCCTGGCTAGTATGGTTCGGTTGGTTGGAGCATCATCCTATGCACCAGAAGGTCTCAGGTTCAATTCCCAGTTAGGGCACATACCTAGGTTACAGGTTTGACCCCCTGTTGGGGCATGTATAGGAGGCAACTGATTGATGTATTTCTCTCATCCATATCTCTCTCTCTCTCTCTCTCTCTCTCTCTCTCTCTCTCTCTCTCCCCTCCCCTCTCTAAAATAAATTTAAAAACCAGGCAAAATATTTGAGCAGACACTTCACCAAAGATATATTAAAATACATGGTTATAAGAATGTGAAAAGATGCTCAATATCATTAGCCATTAGGGATATGCAAATTGAAATCATGAGATAACACTACATACCTATTGGTTTGGCCCAGTGGATAGAGCGTCGGCCTGCGGACTGAAGGGTCCCAGGTTCGATTCCGTCAAGAGCATGTACCTGGGTTTCGGGCACATCCCTAGTAGGAGATGTGCAGGAGGCAGCTGATCGATGTTTCTCTCTCATCGATGTTTGTAACTATCTCTCTCCCTTCCTCTCTGTAAAAAATCAATAAAATATATTTTTAAAAAATCTGAATGTTCAATGTCACTAATCATAAGGGAAATGCAAATCAAAACTACAATAAGATATTACCTCACACTTCAGAAACGGCTATGACCAAAAAAAAGACATTAAGTGTTAGCAAGGATGTGGAGAAATGTTGGAACCCTGGCACACTATTGCTGGGAATGCAAAAGGGTACAGCTGCAATGGAAAAATAGTATGGAGGTTCCTCAAAAAATTTAAAAAAGAACTACTGTATGATTTAGCAATCCCACTTCTGTGGGATTATAAACATTTTATTCTATCAAATGTTTGTATAATTTCAATATGAAAAAATTTTTACATACATTTGTTAAGGTCTCATTATAATCTGAGATGGATCAAAGAAAATCAGAGGTGAATGAAGAAAGCCCATGCTCCAAATGTGTATATACCCAAAGAAATTGAAATCAGGATCTCAAAGAGATATTAGCTCTCCCAGTGTTCATCACAGCACTATTCACAATAGCCAAAATTGGAAATGTCCATCAATAGATGAATTGATTTTTAAAATGGGGCACATGTTCTCTCTCTCTCTCTCTCTCTCTCTCTCTCTCTCTCTCTCTCTCTCATATTATTCAGCCTTTTCAAAGAAGGAAAATTTGCCTGGCTGGCTTAGCTCAGTGGTTGAGCACCGACCTATGAACCAGGAGGTCACGGTTCAATTCCTGGTCAGGACACATGCCCGGTTTGCAGGCTTAATCCCCAGTGCGGACATGCAGGAGGCAGCCAATCAATGATTCTCTCTCATCACTGATGTTTCTATCTATCTCTCTCTCCCTCTCCTTTTCTCTCTAAAATCAATAAAAATATATTTTAAAACATTTTAAAAATAAATAAAAGAGAAAAATATGACACAAGCTACAACATGAACGAACTTTGGTGACATTATGCTAAGTGAAATAATCCAGTCAAAGAGAGAGAAATCCTGCATGATTCTGCATATATGAGTTACCTGACATAGTCAAATTCACAGAATTCAAGTGGAGTGATAGTTGCCAGGGGCTGGGGGAGGGCAAAATGGGACGTTACTAATCAATGGGCATAGAGTTTCAGTTAAGTAAGATGAATAAACTCTAGAGATCCACTGTACAACCTTGAACCTATAGTCAACAATAATGTATCGCACATTTAAAATTTTGCTGCGGGTAAATCTCACATTGTATTCTTACCACAATAACATAAACTTTAAAAAAATTGACAATTCCAAATGCAAATGAGGATATGGAGCACCTGAACTCTCATATATTGCTGATGGGAATGTAAAATGGTACAACCACCTGATGAATGGATAAACAAACTATTATGTAACCAACGATGAAATACTACTCAGCAATAAAAAAGAACAAACTACTGATAGATGTAACAACATGGATTAAATCTCCACGGTATTGTGCTGAGTGAAAGAAGCCAATCTCAAAGAGTTACTGGTATATCCTGTAGTATAATTAATTCCATTTATATGACCTTCTAGAAAAGACAAAACCACAGGAATGGAGAACTGATCAGGGGTTGCCAGGGATTAGGAGTTAAAAAGAATCTGACTACAAAGGGGCAGCAGTGGGGAGCTTTTCGAGGTGAAGGAACTGTTCTCTGTCCTGATTGTGGTGGTGATTACATGAATCTATACATGTGTTAAGGTTCATGGAACTGTATACCAAAATTTCTTCAACTGTACTATTTGTAAATTTTAAAAATAGTAACAATAAAAGAAAAAATAACTAAAGCTGTTAAAAATAAAAGGAAAAATACAGTCGCTATGTATGAACTAGAACTTTAAAAGCTTTTCAAATATTAGTTCTATTGAACTTAGTCTTTGAAGGAGAGTATGCTATTTGATTACAGTTCCCTAACAGAAATATATTTCCAAATAGAAAAAAGAACACTGTTTGTCCCAGGGACACTGTGTATTGGCCTAAAGTCACAACTAGACTGCAGGGGTTCTGATACCTAAATTTTGGCCATAATAACGCTGATACTTGCTCAAAATGCAGACTAGCACCCTTTGAACTTTATACTGGATTTTTTTTTGACAGACAACTGTTTCGTTTTTATTTCATAATCATAAACTTAACTCTGTAATCCAGCTAGACTGGGAAGGGGTAGGGAAATTATGGAACCCAATAAACTGGCAAGAGCACAAAGATTATGGAACATTCCAAGCAAATCGGAGTGAATGGGTGCTCCCCTGAGCTACAGAAGGAATGGTCTGGTGGTTAAGATAAAACACAAGTCAAATGTATTAGAGTTGCCCACAGTCAGCAATGGTGAGCTTCTTGCTGGTCTTGCCGTTCCTGGACCCAAAGCGCTCCATGGCTGCTGCAATATCCATGCCTTCCGTCACCTGGCGAAGACCACATGCTTGCCATCCGACCACTCAGGCTTGGCCGTGCAGATGAGAAACTGGGAGCCGTTTGTGTTCGGTCCAGCATTTGCCATGGACAAGATGACAGGACCTGGATGTTTCAGCATGAAGTTCTCATCCTCAAATTTCTCCCCATGGATGGACTTGCCGCCTGTGCCATTGTGGCGTGTGAAGTCACCACCCCGGCACATAAATCCCGGAATAATTCTGTGAAAGCAGGAACCTTTATAACCAAATCCCTTCTCCCCAGTGCTCAGAGCACGGAAGTTTTCTGCCGTCTTTGGAACTTTGTCTGCAAACAGCTCGAAGGAGACGCGGCCCAGGGGCTCGCCGTTGGCGGCGATGTCGAAGTACACGGTGGGGTTCACCATGGCTGCTCACGGGCGGCTTCGGGGCGGCCGTGTCTGCAAAACCTATACTGGATTTTTATAATACCCCCAAAAGTCAGCATTCAGTTGCCACAAATAAGAGTTCTTACCAGGTTTTGTGATTAAACCATGGAAGAAATAAAAACAGCTAGAAAGACCTTGACAACTCAACATCGATAAACAGAATCAGTGCCTATAAGGAACTGATGTTTCTGGAATCCTGGCTAGAAAAGTGACACTTTTTTCTTGAAAATTTGCAACAGATTGCACTAATAAATGCATTTCTCTTAAAACAAACAAACAAAAAACAGAACACCGTTCTCTGAGCACTCCCTGGGCAAAAGCAGCGCTCAGAACAGAGCCCAAGCAGGGTATGTAAGTCACAGTGCCCTATATGGCTGCTATGCCTCATCCCTGGAAACCAGCAAGGTGGCCTGCTGAGGAGTGGGAAGCAGAAGATGTGGCAACTCCTACAACCTACTGGGGACAATATAAACCAAGGATTTACTAATGGTCAGGAAGAAGCATGTGGCTAGGAACAAAGCACATCAGCCCCCAAGGTCAGGTTGGATATAATCTGATTAAAATTAAACATGGAGCTCTAGCTGGTTTGGCTCAGTAGATAGAGCGTTGGTCTGCGGACTGAAGGGTATGGGTTCGATTCCAGTCAATGGCATGTACCTTGGTTGCAGGCTCTATCCCTGGCCTGGTTGGGGTGCATGTGGAAGGCAACCAATCGATGTGTCTCTCTCACATCAATGTTTCTCTCTCTGTGTCTCCCCCTCTCCCTTCCACTCTTTCTAAAAATCAATGGAAAATTTTCCCTCAGGTGAGGATTAATAAACAAAATGAAAAACACTCAAATCTAATAATGAGTCTCTGACAGCCACTCATCACACAGAATGGACTTATTTTCTTTGACCTAGAAAGCTTTTGAGCAATTTCTAATGCCAAGAGTCTACATTAAGATCCCAAAATAAAAGAAGTCTTACTCCTTTGGCACTTATGTCTGAAGTTTCCAGTATGAACCAGAAAAAGAAAAGGCCTTGTGAGGTAAGTGAAATACTCACATGATCATTCTACTTTGTTTCCCTTCTAGAGTTAACCACTCAATCTGTGCCTTTCTTGAGTCTTATACTCACTCTGTCTTTTCTGGAGACAAGAAACAAGAAATATTATAAAAAGAAGGAAAACAAAAAAATTTTTTGTTTAATCTATAAATAGTACTTGCACTAGACTATCTATATTAATAAAACAAAAGGCCATCATTCAGTTAAGTGGTCTTTATGAACTTCCCTCATCCAAGGCTATCTGAAGAATGCCTTCCCAAGGGGCTGTTGTTTAATGTTCTTAATCACTGTTACTGTGAGCACGCAAACTAGGAAGCAGGGACAAACTTACAATGTGATTGCACAGAGAACCTCCTAATGGGATTACTGTAAGGATGCTTTGTATCCCTAAATAGACTGCTAAATTTACTAACAGTTTGTACATGAACTCTGCCTGCTCTACTGGTTCCACACAAACCGTGGGGACTTCTGCCAACTGTCTAAGCACAGACTGTGGCAAATGCTAATGGAATTTGCATGAACTCAGTAACTTTAGTGGTGAGAAGGAGAAAAATATTAACAAATTAAATGAAATGTTTTATTGCATTACATTACTTTTCTCATTCTGTGATTTTTGTATGTATGTATTCTGATGTTCCAATCACCTTTTATTTTTTCTTATTCAATGATCTTTACTGACTACCAAAGGTTGGGACAGAACCCAAGTTCCCTGAGCTCAGCCTTTGCTCTAAATCCCCACTACACCAGGTGTACCGGTTAATAATGCGGATTTTGTAATCAAAGAAAACACGATCATTTCAAGAGAAACATCAGAAGTGCTTTATTCAAAGTAATGTCCATTGCTAGCTACACATTTCCCCCGTCTTTCAGGTAATTTGTGAATACCGTCCCAATAGAACTTTTCTTGTTTTGAGGCAAACCATTCAGAGACCCAATCTTCCACTTCTTCGTACGTTTTGGAGTGCTGCTCAGAAAGTGCATGTGCCATCGATCGGAACAAGTGGTAATCTGAAGGAGCAAGGACTGGTGAATACAGCGGGTGGATTAATACTTCCCAGGCAAGATCTTTTAATGTGTCTTTAACTGGTTTTGAAGTGTGTGATGGTGCATTATCATGAAGCAAAATTACTTTGCCGTGTCTTCTGGCCAATTCTGGTCGTTTATGATCAAAGCGTGGTTCAAATTGATTATTTGTTGTCGGTAGCGATCAGTATTAATCAGTATTAGATGCTCATAATACACCACACCTTCCTGATTCCACCAGACACAGAGCATTGTCTTCTTTCCGAAGCGATTTGGCCTTGCAGTTGATGTTGATGGTTGAACTGGATCAACCCATGATTTTGTGCATTTGGGATCCTCAAAATAAATCCACTTTTCATCGCCAGTCACAATTCGATGCAAAAAAGACTTTCTTTCATGCCACTGAAGCAACATTTTACTGATGACTTTTCAGTTTTCCATTTGTCTTTCGTTCAGTTGATGTGGCACCCATTTTCCTTCCTTTAAAATCAGCGTTTCTCAACCTGTGGGTCGCGAACCCTTTGGGGGTCAAACGACCCTTTCACAGGGGTCGCCTAAGACCATTGGAAAACACACATATAATTACATATTGTTTTTGTGATTAATCACTATGCTTTAATTATGTTCAATTTGTAACAATGAAAATACATCCTGCATATCAGATATTTACATTACCATTCATAACAGTAGCAAAATTACAGTCATGAAGTAGCAACGAAAATAATTTTATGGTTGGGGGTCACCACCACATGAGGAACTGTATTAAAGGGTCGCAGCATTAGGAAGGTTGAGAACCACTGCTTTAAAATCTTTCCCATTGCTTGTAAACTATCAGAAATTGTTTGCTGAGCAACGTTTAATCTTTCTGCAAGTTGTATTTGAGTTTGACACGCATCTTCATCCAATAATGCTTGTAATTGTTGGACTTCAAACTTTTTTGGTTGACCTGGACGTTCTTTGTCTTTCACATCGAAATCATCACTTTTAAAGCGTTTAAAGCAGCGTTCACAAGTATCTTGAGATGAAGCATGTTCACCATAAGCTTCCCGAAGCATACGATAACTTTTTCTTCAAAATAATGAATTAAAACTTCCTGCAAATGCTCTTTTTCTGGCACGAAATTCGACATTTTTAAGTGTAAAAATATCTATAATGTTAACACCTTCAGCAAATTTGACATACGAAGTTTTGAAGCTTGCTGTCAATACAGCAAAATAGCATACATATCTATCAACATGTGTGTAACTCCATTTATGGAAAAAAATCCACATTAGTAACCGGTACACCTGGGTATTTTGAAATTGCACATTACAGCCCATGTGTCCTGTACCCCAGCTTGGCCAAGGAAGTTCATTCAAGTCAAGTCTGTGTCCAAAGACTTGGACACATTTTGTGTCCAAAGCCCGATTCAGTACCCTAGAAGAAAGCAACAGCACTGGCTGATAAGGCTTTTCACTCTTTCTTTCTGCTTTCACATATTAGAATCCTCTCAGTTGCTATCCTTAATTCTCCCTGCAATTTCAAATACTATTGCTCTCATGAAGCACAGAGGATATAAGCAAATGATCAAAGAAAGAAAGCCAGGGAATTTCAGTAAAGACAAAACAGTCATCCATCAGGACTATGAAAAGGAGTATAATTTTTGTTTCTCTATACACTAAACTGAAGGTTAGTTGAAAATATCAAGAAAAAAATGAATTATGTGGCTGTAAATGGGTAGAATGAAAGACTCCAAAATAAGAAAAAGATAAAGATCCACAAAGATTAAGTAATCTTTATCAGTGAGAGGGCACAGAGAATAAAGAAGTTGGAAGATTTAGGTTTTCCTTAAAGAAATAACACTAGAAGCTCTGGGGGGGGAAACCCCTCTACAGAGAAAGGCTTAAAAATTAGAAATAAAGATAGCTTGCTAACCAAGACGCTCTGGATTAGACTGCCAACATGTATTACCGAGCATACGTCCCCAGATTTTCTAAATAGAATATTCTGTCTCTAAAACTTTAAAATAGCAAAATAATCTTTAACGATTCCTCCTTCCCCTTTCACCTTGTAAAGTCAATCACCAAGTCCTATTGAGTCATCCTATAAACTATTTCTTACATTAGAAAACTGTTACTTAAACACACACATCCATGTGACACACATACACGAAATTATATTATTTTCCTTCCTTCCCATCTTTTTCATTATTATCCTACTCCATGCCTTTGTCACCACACAGCTAGGCCAAATCAAAGAGCCCATTAGCTGGATGTTCATTCTAGTCCGTGCTATTAGACACTGCTGCCCAATCCCCCTATAACATTACAGCAGCTTTGATGATGTGGCATTCTGTACTCCCTCAGAAATCTTCCATGTTCTCCAGTGTCTCTAAGGATACATACAACTTCCCAAAAGCCTTAATATTTGGCAAACTATACCCTATCTATCTTTCCAGGCTTATCTGCCACTGGGGGATTCCACGGAAGCCCAACTGATTTGCTCACTGCTTCCTGAAAACACTCTGTACATTCTCACCTTCTCACTTTGGCTCACGCTGTTCTACCCAACCATTCTGTCAAGTCCAGCTCAAATCATACTTCTTCTATCAATCATACTAGCTTGAAGTTCTTGCCTTTCTAAAAAATCAATTATTTTCTATACCACTTATGTGGCAATTAAACCCTGTTCAATTGCTATCATGAACCATTATGAAAACTTCTACTTATTAAGCATTTTGTGTTTATAATTTATTTCACCAAATAAGTTCCTAAAATATAAGGTTTATCTTTTCTGTATCTTTCAATGCTTGTCACAATGTCTCACCTTTAGTTGTTGCTCACTAAGTATTTGTTGGTTGTGTGTGGTCAGGATGGGTGATTTATAGTTCCCCAATGAAAGCAATAATTCTATGTATGTAGTGAGACTGATAGCTCTTAAGGTCATGTCTTCCTCTATACTTTTATTTTCATAGATAATTTTCAAATGGAAATCCTAAAAAGCAATGTATGTAGTACAAAAGGACTCCTTTGACCCAAACTAACTTTTTACTTTAAATAAGCTAAGAAATTAGGATATATATTTCACTACGAAAAATAAAACACAGAGGAATTATCTATGTCTATCTATGTAGTTCTGTTTAGTTCCAGAGAATAAAACAAGGCCCAATAGGTAGAAATTATAGGAAAGCAGATTTCACTCATTATAAGGAATAACTTCTAACAGTTAGAATTATCCTACGATAGAACCAGGGCCTCAGGAGGTGGGGACTCCCTGTCACCTAATTGTTCAAGCAGAGGCTAGGCATCCAGACACTAGAAATGTTGAAAAGGAAACTCAGCCCTATCTCCCTCCGATATCAGCCAGGCAATCCCTCTACAGCATGTGGGGTTCTGGAAGGTGTGAAAGACGACTGGGGTGTGCAGACAACACCCTGGACACAGGACTGCTGACAGCCAGGGGGTGCTCTAGGCATGGGGAGGGTGGTAGATAAAGAGTCAGATGGGCCTGGCTGGTGTGGCTCAGTGATTGAGTGTTGACCTATGAACCATGAGGTCACAGTTAGGTTCCAGGTCAGGGCACATGCCCAGATTGCAGGCTCGATCCCCAGTAGGGGGCCTGCAGGAGGCAGCCCATCAATGATTCTCTCTCATCACTGATGCTTCCATCTCTCTCTCTCTCCCTCTCCATTCCTCTCTGAAATCAATAAAAATATATATTTCTTTTTAAAAAATCAAATGGGGTGACCTGTGCAGAAACCAGAACTGACCTCTAGGAAGGAAGGGGAAGCCAAGACTAACAGTAGATGGGTCTCTCCAAGACTGGGTGCCAACGCAGGGGCAGGTGGGAGGGCTGGGGTGGGGCAGGTCTGAGCAGCTTGGCTTCACCTCCCAGGACTGCCTAACAAGTCCAACAGGTTCCCCAGCTATATCCAGCTGGTCCACTTTGCTTCCCAAGCGCTCTTTACTACGGACTGTACCACACCTACTTCCAAAAACAAGCCGAAGGAACTCAAAATAAAAGGCAGGGACATTAAGGCGTTAACACCAGAGAAGGGTCATCCTGTCCACTGGAAGCCCCTCCAGCGGAGGAAAGACACGAAGGGGTGGGTACAGGTGCTATTGCTACTTTTCCAGGGCACAGGACAGTGAGGAGGGAACCTCAGCAAACCACAGCTGGAGGCCGGGTCCCTGTGCTCTGCAGGGGGTTCCCTGGCCTAAGGCGTGGAGGCTGGCCTCCCTCTCTAACAGGGCCTGCCTCTCCAGCCCTCCCTACACAACAGCAGCACAGGCCCTGCGGCCCCACTGCATCGCTTCCTCCAGAATGATGCCCCTGCCCTCAGATATCATGCTTCTTCTGATGGGTCAGGAGCTTCCCCTCATCGTCAAAGGTCTGACCACAGATGGCACAGCAGAAGGCGCCGTCCCGGATGTGGCTCTTGGGGTGGGTGATGAGATTGGACTTCCGGCTGAAGCTCTTGTTGCCGTCGGGGCAGGGGCAGGCGTAGGGGCGCTCGCCGGTGTGGATGCACCGGTGGGCTGCCCGGTAGGGCTTGTGGGGGAAAGCCTTGCCAGAGTCTGCCCAGAGGAAGGGCCGCTCGGGTGCGTGGTCACGGTGGGCTGCCAGGTGGCTCCCCTGGGAGAAGCGGCGCCCACACTCCTCACAGGCAAAGGGCCGCTCCCCTGAGTGGACCCGAGAGTGGGCCACCAAGTGGGGCTTCTTGCCGAAGTTCTTCCCGCACTCGGCGCAGATGAAGGGCCGCTCCCCGTGTGCTGCCGCTGGTGGGCCCGCAGGAAGCGCTCCAGCTGGAAGCTCCTGCCACAGTCATCGCGGCTGTAGAGAGATGGGGGGCTTCTGTCTGGTCCCGGGGGCCCTCTCCTGGGGCCTCCAGCAGAGGCTCGGGGGTAGGCTCCTGGGCAGGTCTCGGTGGAGCCTGTGCGGTGGGCTCTGCTGAGGATTCCAGGGGACCAGCTGAAAGCGGGGTGCTTCCTGCGCTGGGGGCGCTCTGGGTGGACCCTTCAGATGCTTGTGGATCTTGCTGAGACAGAGGTTGGGTTTGTGGCAGAAGCAGCGCCTGCACTCAGTGCACGGGTAGGGCTTCTCACCAGTGTGGGTGCGCCGGTGTGAGGTCCGGTAAGCTTATTGGTGAAGCGCTCCCTGCAACCAGGGCACTGGTGGGGCCGCTCACCCGTGTGCACGCGGGGGTGGGCAATCAAGTTGGGTTTGTGCCTGAAGCGCTTGCCACAGCAGGCACACGGAAAGGGACGGTCAACGGCATCTCCACCCGGCCGGGGGGCAGTCACTGGCGGGCGGCCCCTGGGCCGAGGCCCAAGAGCCTTGGCTGCTGCCTCCTTCAGGGCCTCGGCTACATGAACCCGTTTGTGAGCAACTAGCTGGTCCCATTGGGCAAAGCTCCTGCCACAGCTGCCACATACGAATGGCCGAGCCTCAGGCGTAGGGGGATGGCACCTCCGCAGATGCGCTCGAAGCTGCTTTCGTCGCCAGAAGCGTCTCTCACACTCAGGGCAGGCGAGGGGCCGCCTGGCAGCCGAGTGGGCAAGCAGGTGCAGACCAGGGGCACCCAGCCTCAGAAGCTCTGCTTGCAGAGGTGGCAGGAGAGCCCAGGTCTGGAGTGGCAGCCGCATGGACCTGGCAGCGCAGTGCCAAGAAGGGGGCGTATCGACAGCAATGGCCACATTCCGGGCAGGCCAGGGGCAGCCGGGCCTGGGCCTGGCCGTGTCGGGCATGAAGCCACAGGGCCACCCAGCCGGGGAAGTGCCTGCGACAGTGGGCCCCGCGACAGACCCGACCTGGAGCTTGGCTGCCTGACTGGGCCACCGAGGAACCCTGCAACCTCAGCCCGTGGGGCTCCTTCTCCAGGGTCTGGGACAACTCCTGGGAGGGCCCAGAAAGGAGCTGGGCTGGGCCGAGCCCATGGCCGGGGGGGCCCCTGCAGCGTCGTTCCAGCATCGGTTCTTCCTCTGCCTGGAGACTGTGGAGCTGGAGATGAGGTTTCTTTCCAGCTCCTGCTGGGGATGCTCCTGGAGATACTTCTGCGGCTGTAGCGCCTGCTTCGGCCCACACTCTGGTAGCCCCCAGATGTCAGAGAAAACTCTCCCACCGGCTGCGTGGAAGCCCGTTGCGCATCCATGAGGCCAGAAAGCCGGAGCCGGGAGCCGCAGCGACAGCAGCAGCAGGTTCGAGCTCACCACTGCCAGGCCCGTGCCCACACACCCTCCTACCTGCCCCCCCCCACCCCCGCCTCCCGCTGGTTCCCAGCGCTTAACAGTACCTTTTGAGAAAATGTTTTTATATTAAATAACTTAAAATCCTAAAAAAAAAAAAAAAAAGGTTTAAAAAACCTTTAAGAATGTTACTAAATTTTTTGCTCTAGAGCAGCGGTTCTCAACCTGTGGGTCATGACCCCTTTGGGGGTCGAACGACCCTTTCACAGGAGTCGCCTAAGACCATCGGAAAACACATATATAATTACATATTGTTTTTGTGATTAATCACTATGCTTTAATTATGTTCAATTTGTAACAATGAAAATACATCCTGCATATCAGATATTTACATTACGATTCAGAACAGTAGCAAAATTACAGTCATGAAGTAGCAACGAAAATAATTTTATGGCTGGGGGTCACCACAGCATGAGGAACTGTATTAAAGGGTCGCGGCATTAGGAAGGTTAAAAACCACTGCTCCAGAGCAAGAAAATATTCTCCAGTTTTTCCACTGCAGACATAGAAAAAGAAAGCAATTTGCAGCAAAGTTCTAGCAGACTTAGGGATAAATTAACATTTAAAAAAACAAAAACACCTTCCTAAAGCTCTGTGCCCTATTGGGATCACTCTAGTTCAGTAGATGTGCCCAAAGGTACCTGCAGCGGGGAGAGAAGTCCTCTTAAAGTCTGAATAGTTCCCCAAATCCCCATCCGTTTCACTGCCGTCATTCACTCTCTCTCACTCTCCACTATAATGATCCTTCACTCTCCCAATACCTTCTTCTCTATCACAATACAAATCTTTTAAAATGCCTTATTTTCTTCTTTCTGCAAGACATTTTCTCCTTTGTTGTATTCACCAAAATCTTAGGAAATCCAACTGAGAATTCTGCAACAAATGAGATCTCTGGTTATTCTGACCTCTGAGAAAGCTCTACCAGTCTCATTTGTAACCTGCTCACTTTTTCTCTGCAATTTAATAATAATGCATCAATTTGTTTTCATTTAAAAGCATTTTACTCAGCTTCTTATTAAGACAAAAAGACACTAGTGAACGTGAAGTGGAAGCCTTTTGTATTAGCCTTAATTGAAGAAGAATCCCTTCTGAAACAAGAAACTAACCATGTAATAAATTAAGCCCTATTTATTTACAGGGCTGTCATTCAGTAAAATGAAGGAAAAATGTTATTTCGCACTGGTTTCTAGTGAACATTAAGTTTCTGAAGGCTCAGCCTTCAATTGTCTATACTAATAAAATAAGGAGAGACTAAGAATAGATGAAAATGAATTGCCTTTTCACTGGCAGTGTTATTTGTGTTCTTTTTATCAATCATTAGCTCAAAATTTAAAGTGACATTTTAATTTTGATTTTTTTCTCCCTTCCCAAGTTCACTCTGGTGGAAGTGCTAATGATCAATTAAAATACCCAAATGTAGAAAAAAGGAGAAAAATAAATGGTATGTATAATTCACCGCCTAGACAATCCATCCCTAGGTAAATAACCACTCACTGTATTTCTCTAATGTTCTTACTCCCCAGGCAGTCAAAAGATTTTACAGAATAAAAACTGCACTAATTAACTGAACATGAAAGGAGTCCGTTAATATGTCTTTTGAGGGATTTCAGTGCTTTCCATTCCCAGATCCTGGTACATTCTGATGAAGACAGGATGCCTCGCCCTACCACCAACAGTGCACGAAAAAGTGCTCCAAACCCCCTGGCTACCATTTTCACCATCCTAACCCAGCGGACTCCCAGAATCAAGATAGCTTCCGTTCCAAGAGCACCTCTTACCAGTGGTTCTCAACCTTCTGGCCCTTTAAATACAGTTCCTCATGTTGTGACCCAACCATAAAATTATTTTCGTTGCTACTTCATAACTATAATGTTGCTACTGTGATGAATCGTTATGTAAAATATCTGATATGCAGGATGGTCTTAGGTGACCCCTGTGAAAGGGTCGTTCGACTGCCAAAGGGGTCGCGACCCACAGGTTGAGAACCGCTGTCTTAGACCCTCAGCCTTCCAGCTTTTTTTTGGGGGGGGGGGGGGGTTAACACTCTCCTCAGTATGACACATTTCCACATACCTCAGAGAAATCTTAACTATTATCCTCTTTCACCCTTGTTCTTCTAGCCCAAGAGTCTCCCAGAACTTTTTCTGCTCCAACGCACAAATCCCTCCTAGCACTGATTCCCAGTACACACCATTCTTCTCTCAGTCCTACATCAATTTCAGCCTTGCATAAGCAAAGTCCAGGTGGTGGTGGTCAAAACTCCCCTGTGATCCTGGTCATAACTTACGTTGGCAATTTGAGAGCATTTATTAGTAGCCAAGTGTACATGTTTAAGGGCAGGAGAAAGAAAAAAGATAGACACCAAAACATGATGACCTGTTAAAGAGTAGCTAGGATAGGCACAGGAACAAAACAAACATATTACTTCAACGCTTCTTTTTTCATCCATATTCTCTTTGTTGGTACATCTTCTGCCCATTTCCCCTCATTCTTTCTACTTCCAAAATGCTCTCCCTCAAAGGCACTTTTGCCTTTCTTCCGACTATCCCAGAATCTTGCACTATGCCCACACACTAAACTGTGTTTAGCTACCTGGGATAATGATACTTTCTTTAAAAAGTCAAAACTGTTCACACTACCTGGTTACATGAACATGAGGTATAACACCATTTAATGGGGAAAAAATCTTTAAGCATGTGTCAACCAACCTAGGTACCAGTCTCCACTCCACCACTTACAGTTGTCCGATAGCCCTAGACAACTCACTTAAGGCACTGGGTACTTACTCAGCTTCCTCGGCCATCACATGTGTAGAATAATATTTGCCTCACCTAATTCCAATAATCAACTGATAGGATGATTTTAAAAGTTTTTATAAACACACTAGTTAACAAAGGTCAACCGTGACACCTAAAAGTATGAGGCCCATGCAAATAAAGCAGTTCAAAGACTACATAATGGGAAAACCTGGAGTCGTGCTGAAGACAAAAGCAACTCCAAACCTGTATAATCACCACATTAAAATATCCAACTCAAGGAAGAATAAAGGGGAGTCTCAGCTGTTGGGTCCATCCCACCTCCAGACCCCAGGCTATAGTCAAAAACAGCCCCATTGCCTGCCAATCGGTGAGTGCCAAAGCTCTCCATTTGGGTAGAGTCCTATTCTAGAATAGTTTGGGAATGAATGAGGAAACAGTTACTCTGGTAACTGCAGCTGCACTGTGATGGTGAAGACCAGCACGACAATTGTAGAGTAAAACCTTTCTCCATTTAGACTAGCAATGTCCAACCAAGTCAGGGTACCTGCGATTCTATCCTGCATGCCAGACTGAAGATAAAGCAACTGTCTGCTTTTCAGACTACCGAAATTTAATACAGTACATATATACTATATCAAATACACATATAAACACACACTAAGCTGCTAAATCCTTAGAGGGAAAGGAGCAAATATATATTGAGCTCTATGTGTCAGAAACCATAAGGAAACAGAGATTTCATTTAATCCTCACAAACACCCTGTAGCGTCGATATTATTATTCCTATTTTTATAGATGAGAACACTGAAGCTTAGATAGATTAAATAACTTGCCCAAGGTCACAAAGCTAGTAAGTAGCAGAGTCAAGACTTGAACTTGGTTTTGCCTAACTCCAAAGCCCACTCTGCTTCTGGCATTTTTCTTAATAGCAAAACCATGGCAAACTTCTTGGGTCTTCATTTCACCTTCATTCCTGGCATACTATCTAACTGCACGTCCTTGTTGTGCCTTTTATAACTTCACAAAGGGGCTGATAAAAATTTTCCTTAAGACTTCCTCTTTATCTTTTCTTTTCCTGCATTTACTTCCTATTCCTGCACAAACTGTTCTTTCTTAGGCTGAATCACTGGGATAAGTCTGCCACACAACATTTCAGCATTAATATACCTAAAGAATAAAAGATCTGTTTCCTGCTTTCAATACTTTAATATCCACAGTTTTTGAGCATGGTATAATTTTATTTTTTAAAAAAAATCTATATTTGTATTGATTCCAGAAAGGAAGGGAGAGGGAGAGAGAGATAGAAACATCAGTGATGAGAGAGAATCATTGATCGGCCGCCTCCTGCATGTCCTCCACTGGAGATCGAGCCTGAAATACAGGCATGTGCCCTGACCGGAATCGAACCATGACCTCCTGGTTCATAGGTCAATGCTCAACCATTGAGCCGTGCCAGTCGGGCACGGTATTATATTCTAAACTGGATCCTATCATTTAAAGAGTGGTAGGGCCTAGCTAGTACATTGCTTCACACACAGTAGGTGCAGAGGGGAAATATTTGTTGATTAATTGATTGAGAAAGATTTCTTTACTCCTTTAATGAACTTGCTATACTTAAATCAAAAGACTTTATAGGAGCTCAATTCTAAAAATGAATTATTTCACATTAAAGATAATTTTCTGGAAAATTTAAAGATGATTCAGAAAAAAAAGATAAATTGAAATATAACAATCTAGTGTTTAATTCCCTAAATAACTAATGGACTATGAACATAAGAGTTTAAAAGGCTTGGTTTAAAAATACTGTTTTTTCCAAAATAAATAAACAAAACAAATTCAGAGATACAGAGAAAAAAAAATTGATGGTTGCCAGATGGGAGAGGGGCGAGGTTGGGTGACAAAGGTGAAGGGATTAAGAAGTACAAATTTATAATTATAAAATAGTCACAGGGGTGTAAAGTACAGCATAGGGAATATAGTCAATAATATTGCAATATTGTGTCAGGTGGGTACTAGACTAAGCTGGGTGATCATTTTGTAAGTTAATAAATGTCTAATCACTATGTTGTATACCTGAAACTAATATAATATTGTATGTCAACTGTAATTGATACCATAAAACACTTATGGTGATAAGACTGACATTTTTCATTTTTTACATATATTAAAAATTTTCTGCAATAAATGCGTTACTTTTATAATTAAGGAAACTGATCTCATTCTGCATAACTATGTATTTTTAACATTTTCTATACAGCGTGGGTTTATTTTCTCAGATATAATCTGTCAGAATTTAATATTCATTAATTCATGCACATGTCTCTAGAACAACTTATTATATAATATCAGCACATTTAAGATATTTTCTTCATTCACGTAATCTTTTTCTTGCTTTCGGTGGATTGTCTCTATCTCTGTATTCTTTTCAAGCAGGTGCATGTTCTTGTATACTCTCCACAGAACACTGATTATCAATCTTTTCTTGGTAACAAACACAAGTTATGACATTTTCCCCTGACAAGGTCCAGTTTACATGTCTTTTAACTCTATGTATGCTACCTTTCCAATGGCGTTAAAGTACTTCAATCACAGTGCAACCCAAATGGAATGAGCTACTTTATGTGTTAATGAGCTGCCTACCAATAGAAGTATTCAAAGCAGAGATCTCTCATAAGGGATTCCTGTGCTGGGTGGAGGGTTATACATGCTGTATTTTATGGCTCCTTTCCTATTCTAGGATTTTAAAATCATTCTTGACAAGTCTACTTAGTGATACAATGGATCGCATACAGGCCTCTGTTATGTTGAGCCTTTTCCTAAGCTCGCTGTTTAAATCAGCCAGACAAGATGCCCCTCTGATCCAGCTCAACTTAGTGTGCTTTCTGATTCCTCCCTGTGGAGACCCATTCCCATAGCATTAAATAACAGTTTCTCGCTATTTGAAATTACTGAAATGTGCTGAAATAACGCAGTCAGCAAAATGTCACTGTATGACTTACATATGGATCTGTTGCAGCCTGTAAAACACTGTCTCCATGAGGGACAGCCAAAATGAAGAATTATGTGGGAGTAATAAAATATGATAACTAGGCCTGCAACCTCAAGTATAAACCCAACTGCGCATGCACACACAGCTACAGAAAAGCCTGCTGACAATAAAAGCAAAGGAAAACCCAAATCATGGACAGCATGTGTGCACTTACTTCCCGGCCGGGCTGGCCAGGGAACTGTCCTTTCAGCACCACAGCAAGACACCCGGGCACAAGCCTAACCTCAAGCAACCAAAGCTGGCTGGTGAGAACAAGTTGTTAAAGCTCCTGCAAAGACACCCACAAGCAACTGGATGGTTGTCTTTAAGTATGCTAGATTCCACTCCGTGATCCTTTATTAATTTAAGACAAAATCCTTCAAATATTTTGATAAAAGTTGACAAAACCCCAAATGAAAACCAAAGGTATATTCAGTCAGCTTCTAAACTCAACCAGAGAAACCAATAACCGGCCTGAACTATCAAGAATTGCTTTGCCAGCCCAACTAAGAACCACAGCACCTTTACACATACCCTTATCATAGTCAAGGAACACAGAACATGCTTGCAGCCCTCTCCAGGGAGAGCCTCAATTTCTAGGACAGAGAATGCTTGCTGAATACCAAAGCATCACTACCCCACCCCCACCCCCTCCAAGCAATCAAATTCTCTTTCAGGGAGAATTGAAGGCCTTATGGGTCATGAGTTCCAAAGAAAAATGCTGCAGTATTTCAAGAACCAGGTTACAGGCAACGTGCTACAAAGCTTTCAGCATTTTAAGTGTGATTTCCCCCGAGATTCCTACCAGGATGATACTGGGTGGGAATGTTATCCAGCCATTTGCATTACACATCAAAAAAAAAATTTTTTTGAGAAAAGAAAAAGCTCACCCACCCCTAAAAATCTTCTAATGCACGTGGAGAAAAGAGACGTATGGAGAGACTGGGGAACAGGGAAAACCTACCACACCCGAAATCTCCTTTGGAAAGCTAAAACATCCCCCAGCCCTGACACACCGCTACCTCTCTAAAAGCTCCCCAGGTTCAAACTTGAGAAAACTGTTATAAAAAGCTCTCAAAGCCCTCACCCACACTTCCTGCTGCCATCCCTGCTTCTCTGGTGCCCACTGTGCAATAAAAGCCGTTTTCCCTGCAGGTAGACCTTGCTCCATGCCAATTATTCTGCCTCCCCCTGAATTAGCCAGATGCCATGCAAAGTTTCTTTTATCTACCCCCCCCCAACAGATAACACCCTTTTATTATGAACACAGATGCGGAATCCAGGGATCTCCGGATATAAAACGTATTCCCCCATGTTTCAAAAACTGCAGTGTAAGTGAGGAAGAGGGCACAGGGTGGAGTAGTTGGAAGGAACGCATGGTTTGAAGAATCTTATTCATCAGGCTGAAAAATGATTCCCCCTCCACCCCACCTCGAGGCTGGGGCCACTGAAGGGGTCTGAAAGCCCAGGCTAACCCCTGGAAAGTTAGCTGCCAAGTCTCCACCGGTGGTTGCTGCTGGCACGGGGGGACCGAGCTGAGAGCTCTCGGGGGAAAAAAACGCAGAGGCTTTGGGGTCCTCCAATTACCATAAGAGAAGTAGGGGGGAAGGGTCCACGCCTGTGGAGCTGGGCAGTCCCACCAGCCCAAGGCTAACAAGCCCAGGATGCCGCTGGTGGAGGGGCGGTGGGGGAGGGAAGGCAGGGAGGACGGGAGCTAGCTCTGCACCGGGTGGCGTAGAGGGGGAAGGGGATATTCTGAGAGTGATGTCCTCCCGAATGCAGGAACCCTAGCCTTCCCAACAAGGTCCCGGGGGGGCCCCCAACACAGCCCCAGAGCACGGGGACGGACGCAGCCAGTGAAGGACAGGAGGAGTACCGCTGCCCTAGGAACCCAGGAACCCCGGTTCCTGCAGTTGGTACCAATCCGGGTCCGGATGGGGGAGAAGGATGCAGCAAGCCATGGGGGAGGGGGCAGAGCTGAGGGGCGGCCGAGGAAGATCCCGACAGCACTGCCCTCCTTGGTACCACCCGGCGAGGAGCCCGACTCTGCCGGGCCCAGGGCGACGGGGTTAGGGAGGCTGCACGAGGAGGGGGCGCCGAGGGCAGGCGGTGCCCCCCGCGCAGCCCAAAGACGGGGAGAGCGAGGGTGCCTGGGGGTGGGGCCCG
>NW_005871208.1:270225-409962 GCF_000147115.1 Myotis lucifugus | reverse complement strand
AGACCCAGCGTCTCTTTTCCCAGGGACCGCGGTTGAACAGGAAGTGAAGGGTCGCACTCCTTCAGGCCAGTCAAAAGAAGGGCGCCTCCACGGAGGCTGTGAGGGGCTGCCGACACGGGGTTCGTCGGGAGGGAGCGGTCCCGATCCACGACTAGCGAATCAGGGGAGCAGCATGGGGGCGACCTCGGTGGAGCGCTTTACGAGCGTCCCCCGGAGCCGTCTCTGTAGCGTCCCGCCGAGCGCGCGGGCGGGGCCACCGACCCGAGCGACGGGACGGGGCCGCCCCCCTCCTGCCCACGTCCCGCTCCTGGGCGCTGACATCCAAAAGGTGCCCCGTGGCCCTTGGAGGTGCCTTCGTCCTGACCCGCAGTCGCAGAAGGAAATGCCTGGTCATATTGCCACGCTCGGTTGGGAGTGTCTGACATCCACCAACACGGGAAGGCAATGTACGTGATCTCTGGCTGAATGAATAAAAATAAAAACCAACCAAGAAAAAGCAGACGCAGAAGTCAGCAGCAGTGGGAGACTTGTGAGTCCATGGACAGGGCGCTGGTGTAAGGAGTAGGGAAACGTCGCTCCCCTGCAGTCCCCAGGGCTAAACGGTAAAGATCACTTTTATCTTGTCCACCTCAGTTTGTCCATCTGCAAAGCAGGCATGAGCATGTGAACTGCTCCCTCCACGCTCTCCCCCGAGGACCGTCCTAGATAATGAAGGTGAGAACGCTAAGCATGTCATTGTGCCTCTTCCACGTGCTTCCACCTCCGTTCACAGTTAGGAGGGAAGAGTATGGTCAGGCTGCCACTGCTGACGGGGTGGACTCGGACTGAACGGCTTTCCTAAGCTTCGGTGTTCTCCTCTGTAAAGGGAACAATCACAGCGAACACCTGGAGGTTTATTGTGAAGATTAAAGAGAATGCATTTCACACGTTTACAACACAGTTTGCCACACGGTATGCCTGTCATGCAGTGTGGCATTTAAAATAGCCTTACTGGGCTGTAACTGACATAGGATGAACTCTCCATGTTCAGAGTGTGCGATTTTGCCTTATGTAGACATGCATGAAACTATCACCACCATTAAGACAATGCACATACAGAGCCATCACCTCCAGAAGTTTTCCCAGGCCTCTGTAATCCCTCTATGCATCACTCTCACACTCACTCCTCCAAACAACCACTAATCTTTCTATTATTGTACATTAGTTTGCATTTTCCAGAACTTTAAGCAAATGGGATCATACATTATGTTCTCTTTTTTTGTATGGTTTCTTCCACACAGCATAATTTTTTGAGATTATTCTGTTGTCAATTATTCAATTGTCTGTCAATCCATCCCTTTTCATTGCTGAGTAGTATTCATTATGAGGATACACAATTTAAACCCTTAGCTTCCTGTGCTATTACAAATAAAGCTGTTATGAGTATTTGTGTGCCAGTCTTTGTATGGACATATGCTTTCATTTCTCTTGGGTATAAATATCTAGGAATGGAATGGCTGAGTCCTATTGTAGGTATATATTTAGCATGTTTAACATGTTAGGAAAGGGCCAAACTGCTTTCCAAAGTGGTGGTGACATTTTACATTCATACTAGCAGTATATGAGGGTTTCAGCTGCTCTACATCCCTGACAGCATTAGGAATGATCGCTCTTTTTCATTTTAGCCATTCTAACAAGTGAATAGTATTATCTTACTGTGGTTTGCACTGGAATTTCCTTAATGACCAATGATACTGAGCATATTTTTATGGACTTATTTGTCATTAGTAAATCCTCTTGGGTGAATGCTCAAATCTTTTGCCTATCTTTTAAGTTGGGTTTTGTTTTCTTGTGTTTTGAGAGATGTTTATATATTCTGAATACAAGTCTTTTATCAGGTACATTATTTGTAAATGTGGTCTCCCAGTCTGGGCATATCTTTTTATTCTCTTAACAGTGCCTTTCAAAGAGCAGAAATACGTTATTTTTATGAAGTTTGATACATATTATCTCTTCTTCTATGGATCATGCTCTTGGACTCATATCAAAAAATTTTTAAACATAGATATCTAGTTGTCCCTCCGCTATCTGATTACCCTTGTACCTTTGTTAAAAATCAATTAATCAGGTATGTTAAGGGCCTATTTCTGGACTCTATATGCTATTTCATTGATCTATTTGTCTATCTTGACATTAATACAATACTGTCTTGATTACTCCAGCTTTATTTTATAATAAATCTTGACGTCAGACAGTGTAAGCCCTCTGACTTTGCGCTTCTTCTTTTTTCAGTATTGATTTTGCTATTTTAGGTCCTTTGCATTTCCATATGAATTTTAGAATCAGCTTGTCAAATTCTTAAAAAAAAAAAAAGCCCCCTGGGGAATTTTTATCAAGATTGCATTGAATCTATAGATCAATTTGGAGACAACTGACATCATAACAACAATACAGTGTATCTCACTCTATTTATTTCAGTTCTCTTTAATTTCTCTCAACAATGTTTTATAGTTTTCAGGATACAAGTTTTGCTCACCTTTCTGGGATTTGTTCCTAAATATTTTACATTTTTGATGCCATTGAATAGTATTTTTACATTAACTTCTAGTTATTTATTGGTAGTATATACAAGTATAATTAATGTTTGTGTATTGATTTGATGTGCTACAACTTTGCTAAATTCGCTTATTAGCTCTAGTAGATTTTTTGCAGATCTCATCGGGTTTTCTACAGAGACCTGCAAGTAAACACAGTTTTGTTTCTCCCTTTCCAATCTGAATGCCTTTTATTTATTTTTCTTGCCTTATTACACTGGCTAGGACCTCTAGTTCAATGTTGAACAGAAGTAGAAAGAGCTTTGTTCCTCATTCTAGGGGGAAAACATTCAATCTTTTGTCATTAAGTATGATGTTAGCTGTAGGTTTTTCCTAGATACCCTTTATCATGTTGAGCAAATCTATTCCGATTTTCCTGAGAGTTTTTATGAGCTTTATAATGTATAAGAAAGCATATAATGTATAAGAAAGCCAATGTGTTTTAAAGAAAATCTGAGGTCACAGATTTTTTAAAAATCCAATTCCTCAACATAGAGACACTCCTTCTACAAAATAGACTCGCTTTTCTAAATAATTTTTATTTTGCATTTTCCAATGCTGTACAGTTGTTACAACTAGGACCTGTGCCCTCCTTATTAAAGCTGCTTTTCCTGAAAATCAGACTCTTTGGAGCTATCATTAGACCTTATTTGCCAAACAGTAAGAGAGGACAGACTCCTGTATCCTTTCTCTAATATTTTAAGGAACATGGAAATTCCTGAAATTCCTTACGTGAGTTTTAAGTAAGAATCTGCTACATTTAAGTTCCTGGTAGCTAAACTTACAAACTTTTCAAAATATGAGGATATTTGCTGACTCCATGAGAATCTTTGGAAGGCATAAAAAATGTCAAGGATTTCCTTTTACAACTAAGCTTATATCAGGAAAAATTTAATACACAGAAAAATGAGTTTCCATTTAGAAAGATGATAGAAGGATTAGACTTACCCAGTGTTGCTCCAAAGGGCAAACCAAGATTTGGGGGTAGGAGTTCCTAGAAGCTCAGTGTGAGGAAAGATGGTCTAAGAGAGCAAATCAGCACAAAACAGCCCCTGCGTAAAAAAGCCAACAGTGTTTGTTCAAAGAGAAACTGTAAGCTTGGCTGTTCTGGACATTTTAGGATCAAGGGCCCCTTTGGAAATCTGATGAAAGCTCTGGATCTTTCTTCTCCCCAGATAAATTTGCCGGTCCATGCACACACATGCACATATACCAACACACAGCTTCACAGTCCATTTGAAGCTCATGGCTAAACCCGAGGTGAAGAAGGCACAATGCACACAGATGTTTGAAGCATGAAGTGGGACTCTGCCCCTTCCCACCCTGACAGCCTCTGGCCCTTCGGTTCTCCCCCATCCTTACCTCTACTCTTAAAGATCATCAAGGGTCTCCTGATGGAAACCCAGCAGAAGTACTTTCCTTCCTTCAATGCCACGCCTCATTTCTTCTACCTTTTGACCCAGTAATAATTTGCTTAATCTTCTGTCCCTCATTCCAGACATTACTGCTTCCTCTCAATTTACTGTTTCCTTCCATAGAAACAGGATTTAATCCCTTAGCTTTCTGTGTTGCCAGCGGACTCCAGTCTGAAGATTTTATCTCTGAGATTACTCCTAATCTCTTCCCACACGGGCAAGCCCTGCAGGAATGTTGGTGATGTGGAAGGTTTCACTCACTCCAGCCTTCCTTTCCACTGCGGCAGTGTGAAAACCCCTATACAATGTGCCCCAGGGGTTAGCCTGTGGACTTTTAGATGATCCTGCTTTTGGTTTATCTTACTTTTGGCTTATCCTGCTTTTTATTGTAGATTTTCAAATAATTTACCAATTATTTGGTCAAACTGCATCTACAAGAGCATACCTCATGCCTCAGGCTCAGCATCTGGATCCCCATCGATGGCACTGCTGTGCATCCTGTGTTGTAAATATTCTCTTTGATAGACATAGTTGAGCGGCAGTATTCATAGTGCTCAGCTAATGGACCGGGGAGCAAAATGTCAGGGATTCAAATCCAAGCATCACCATGTCTTATAATCTTGGGAAAGTTATGTAACTACTGTGTTTTTGGTATCCTTGTCTGTGAAATGGAGTTAATGATAGCTTCTATCTCATAGTGTTGAGAGTATATTAGTCAGTGTACATAAGTGCTTAGGATGGTGCCAAGCACCTACTTAGCTCTCTGTAAGTATTGATTTATTATTTATGCTCAGGATAGAAACCTCTATCCCTTCACTCACCTTATTTCTAATGGACCTTAAGTCTTGGAAGCTCTTTCTCCTGTATGCCTTTGACTCTAGACCAGTGGTTCTCAACCTTCTGGCCCTTTAAATACAGTTCCTCATGTTGTGACCCAACCATAAAATTATTTTTGTTGCTACTTCATAACTGTAATGTTGCTACTGTTATGAATCATAATGTAAATATCTGATATGCAGGATGGTCTTAGGCGACCCCTGTGAAAGGGTCGTTCGACCGCCAAAGGGGTCGCGACCCACAGGTTGAGAACCGCTGCTCTAGACCCTCCTTTCCATTGTCATTGCTCTAATCATATCTTGCCCCTTCTACAATGACAGGAGTATTGTTAATGGAGTATTGCTAATTCTTGCTTCTCTTCCCCAACCACGTGACTTTGGATCAAGCTATGTGACCTGCTTAATTAAATAGAAAATTAGCAGATATAATCCAAGCAGAGGCTATTCAAGTACCTGTACACCATTTGGCTTGGTTACTTGCAATGAAATTTACCATGAGAAGAGCACACCCCATAGTAGTCGAGGGCTAATGTAGAGACACATGGAACAAATCTGGACCTATAGCCTGGAGCCTGGAATCCAACCTACCCTAGCTGAGTTGCAGCCAACCCACAGATCCACAAGCGAGAAGCACTAACGCAGCAAGAGCTGACTAACACAGCCATCTTCCGACCTAGTCTTCCTGTTTAAGCCCATCTTCATGCTGCCAGAATTACCTCATCACATGATTCAATTTTCAAAAGTCTTTGACGGCTCCTTATACTTCTCAGAATAAAGTCTAAACTCTACAGTGTCTCCTTCAAAGCTCTTCACAATTAGGCTCCAACCTATCTTCCATTCTCATCTCCTGCCATTTAATTCATTGTCCCAGCCGTAGGAGTCCTGTGCGGTTCATGAAGGAGCCATGCACTATCACGCCTGTTCACTTGCCTGTCTTTCTCCCCCTGCTCAACTAGTCTTCATTTTTTCAAGAAGCAGCCTCATGTTCTATGCTTTATGAGGCTTTCTCTAACTTCCTCCAAAATCGAAATCAATCACTAGGTATATATTTTTGTTAGAGGAATCATCACAATGTATTGCATGTCACATATTCATTCTGTCTTTCCAGCTATAATTTGCATTTCCAGAGACTAAGACGATGCATTCCTGGCATTCCATTGGGTCTGGACAAAATTTAATGTGACAGACAACACTTTACACAAGTTTCCTGCTGCCTAATGGTTTACCTTCATTCCCTCTGTCTCTCCTCTGCACAAACATGTGATCTTCCGGCAGCACGGAAATGCTTTTAGTTCTCCCACATGTCTAATGCCTGCAGCTTCCAGACTGTGCACCAGGGCAACCCAGGACACTTACCTCACAGGGGCTTTGGGAGATATTTTAAAGTTTAGAGGGAGATACGCTGCTAATGAACATCTATCAGATACTGCACAAACTACTAACTTGAAGCAGTTCACAGTTTCAACATTAGGTGACAAACATTTCTTTCAGTGACATTATCTCTTTGCAAATTCGAAATGTTCAACTATAACAAAAAGCAAACACCATGTGAAAGTCAACGTGGAATAGGAAATTATGGTGGTGGTATCCCCAATCCGATTCAAACATCCAAGAAACTGTATAGGGCCCAGCGGGTGCATACATCCTATTAGTTTGCCATTGGTGTTACTTAATAATAAAATTAAAATATTTTCTTACAATTTATATGTTATTTTTTAAAGAAACTACATAGTTGTTAGGACATAAATACTCATTAAGTTGTTTAGAACTAATTTGCCAGTAATGGAACTGTTAGGCATTACTTTTGGCCTAGGGATGCGGGGAAGAAGTCACCAAGACATTAAGGGTGCAGTAAACTGAGCAAGTTTGGAAATGTCTGCCCATGCTGTTTCATTCACTCTTCCAGACCTTTACCATCCATTCCTGTATTTGAAAGGCCCAGGGTTCACCTGGCATTCTCATTTTCTCCTTCCAGAAAACTTACTTGATGTCAACCTCCAAGAACTTTCCTTTGACTTTTGTTGATAGAGGTGGTGGCATATGAGTTTGGCCCGGCACCTACATCACATTGAAGTTCCTCTTCTCTGTTTGTCAGCGCTCTATGTATAGTAATGCTCATCAAATAATAAAAACTTCCTTCCTCTGTAGAAAATATCCCTAAGAAGAAATCCTGGAGTCATCTTTGACTACTGTCTTCTCTCAAATGTCACATCTGATCCATCAGCAAATCCAGCATCTAACCTCTCTCACCACTGCTACCAAGTCACCATTATCTTTCACCTGACTTGTCTCAACAGACTCTTAGCTAATCTGTTTCTACCCTGGCCCCTCTTCAATCTTTTCCAAGTTCAACATCGATAACAGTTTTTTAAAATATATTTTTATTGATTTCAGAGAGGAAGGGAGAGGGAGAGAGAGAAATAGAAACATCAATGATGACAGAGAATCACTGATCGGCCTCCTCCTGCGTGCCCCACACTGTGGACAGAGCCCACAACCCACACCCCAGGCATGTGCCCTGACCGGAAATTGAACCGTGACTCTTGGTTCATAGGTCGATGCTCAACCACTGAGCCACGCCAGCTGGGCCAGAAGGATCCTTTTAAATAGAAGTTAGATCAAGTTATTCCACTCAAACCATCTAATAGCAGTAAAAACCAAATTCTGTACTGGGTGTTATAAGCTCCCCGCCCCCATGATTGACCACTATTGACTCTCTCATGGCCTTTCTCTCTCTCTCTCTCTCTCTTTTTTAAATATGTTTTTATTTATTTTAGAGAGAGAAAGGGAGAGGGAGAGAGAAACATCCATCAGCTGCCTCCTGCATGCCTCCTCCTGGGGATTGAGCCTGCAACCCCTGACCGGGTATTGAACCAGTGACCACTTGGAGCATGGGACGATGCTCAACCACTGAGCCACACTGCCAGGGCTCATGGCCTCTCTTTTTATCTTCACTCACACCACACACACATACTGGCCTCGCCTATTACTCAGACAGACCAGGTAAAGTCCTGTCTCGGGGCTTTGGCTCTTGCTGAACCTTCTGCCTGCACCTCTCTTCCTCCAGATAGCCACAGGGCATCCCTTTATTCCCTTCAGATATGAACTCAGAGATCTCCTCATGATGCCCTTCTTGGCCATCCTCTTTAAAATTTCAGCCCCACCCCCAACACTTCCTTTCCCCTCCCTGCTTTATTTTTCAACTTAGCATGTATCATCACCTACCATACTATGGGTTTTATTTATTGCCTGACTCTCCCACTAGAACATAAACTCTGGGAGGGCAGGGATTTTTGTCTGTTTTAGTCACTGCCTTATCCTCGGTACCTGGAACAGTATCAGACACTCAGAATCAATGTGCTGAATGAATGACAAAAGAAAACTGAAATGGGAAAAATATATATGATGTCAGACAGGGTTAGACAAATAGATCAATGGGACAGAATGGAAATCCCCAAAACAATCCCCACATATATGAACCCTTGATGAATGACCACAAGTGGCCTTGCAGATCAATGGGAAAGTGAAAGAGTTTTCAATAAATGGTGCTGGAACAATTGGGTAACCACGTGGAAAATAATGAAGTTAGACCTCTACTTTCAGGTGAAATAGAGATCTAAATGTGAAAGCCAGAACTATACAGGCTTTGAATGTAATACTGGAAAACAACTTTATGACCTCAGGGGAAAGAAAGATTTCTTAAACAAGACACAAATAACATTAACTATAAAGGAAAAGATAAATCCAGGCCTGATAACATTAAGAGTGTCTATTTTCCAAAAGATTCCATAGGAGAGTGAAATGACAAGGTAGGAAAAATATTTGAAACAAATATAACTGACACAGATCTAGGATTAAGAACTCCTGTAATCCAGAGCAAAACCACTATTAGAAACTTGGCAAAAGACTTAAACTAGGCATTTCAACAAAAGGGAATCTAAATGGACAATAAAAATATAACATATAAACTTATAAATAATAAAAAATTCAAATGAAAACCACAATGAAATGCCTATCAGATTGACGAAAACACCAAATGTTGGCATAGATGAGGAATGAGGGGAGCTTTCATACACCACTGGTGGGCATGTGGAGTAGTACAACCACTTTAGTACAACCACTTTGCAAAACAGTATGGCTTTACCCAGTCAAATTGAAGATAAGCCTATTCCATATCCTAGCTAATATACCTCAGAGAAACGCATGCTCATCTCTACCAGGGTATGTGAAAAAGAATGTTCATAACAGCAATGTTTACAATAGTCCAATGTCCTTCAACAGTAGAATGAATAACTGCAATGCAGTATATTCACAGAAAGGACTACTGAGTAGCAATGAACATTAACTAACTAGAGCTGCCTGGAACAACATGGAATGCTCTCACAAACAGAAGCAAGACACGTGTCCATAGAGCCGATTACTCCCTTTATATAAAGTTCAACAACAGATCAACTACTTTACATAATTTGGGCATCAGGCATAGTTGGTAAAAAGGATAAAGAAAAGTAAAGAAATGATTATCACCCAGGTCAGGCTAGTGGCTTCCGCTGTGGGGGTAGGAAAAGAAGTTGTAATTGGGAGGGGATTACTAGAGGCTTCTTGAGGGCTGGCAGTGTTTCATTGCTTGGCTTGGCATTTTACATATCTTTGTACTCTAATTTTTCTTGAAAATTGTACTCTCTGATTTATGCCTTCTGCTGTATGGATGATGTGTCTCATAGTAAAATAAAAATATTAAAGGGAGAAAAAGAAGATGAAAGCTGGCAGCTATTAACACTAGAGGCAGAAGTTAAAAAGTCTAAGAAAATATAGTTCTGGAAAAAAAAGAAAAAAATGAAATATTGGATCACCTAAAGAGTGAGATGTCACATATGTCTGTGGCATAGCTTTGTGATATGGAAGATCCTACCAAAGGTATTATGTAAAAATAAGAAAAATCAATTTGTTAAACTGTTTCAGCAAATGTTCCAGCCAGTGTACAAAAGTATGCTTATCAGGTGAGATGAATTAGTAAGGGTCTGAAGGAGTCATTTAAAATTTTTAGTTATATTTTGAGAGGAAACTTGTCTTCTAGAATGGTGTATTAATGAAGGTAATACAAGCTGCAATCACAGACAAACACTATAAGTACACACAACAGGACTTCATTTCTCATCTGCAGCCCAAGAGGCAGCAGCCCCATGGGTTTCAGGTGCACAGCATAGTGTAGAGTAGCTTTGCTCCACACAGTCATTCAGGAACCTCCTGGATGTCAGCCTCCCGCCTGCAGATCCCACAGGAAGTTTTTATGGTTAGGCCTGGCCTGGACGTGCTCACACCACTTCTGCCCACATTCCATTGGCTAGAATTTAACCACAGGGTCCCACATGCAAGGAAGGTTGGGAAATGTAGTCCTTTGCTAGAAGTCACTTCTCAGCAACAGCTCTACATTCTGGAAGGGGAGCATGAGACTTTATTAAACAGCTGGTCTTCACTGCCCCAGTGGTATTTATTTTAGGGCTTTATGAAGGTTTCAGAATATATATTTTTTGAAGGTTAAGTTTCCATTGTACATCAATTATATAGAATTTTTATAGTATTTTGTTCGTACTGTGAAATTCATAATGATAAGGACTGGGTCTTTTTTTTTTTTATGGGTAAACATAGAAAAAGTCTTAACCCCTCCTCATACTTTACACAATAGGTGGCATAGTGAATGAAGTATTCTGCACCTTGCTTTTTATTCACTTAACAGTGTATCTTGGAAATCTTCCCATGTTCTTACACAGAGAGCCTCATCGTTCTTTGTTATAGCTGCATAGTATTCTGCTCTATGAATGTCTCGTAATTTCTTTAACCTAGGACTGGTCCCCCAGTGCCTAGTATACTGCCTGATACATAGGTAGAGCTCTTTATAAATGTTCGATCAATGAATACCTCTGTCCTCAAGAATACGGTACTATGATAAAGCATATAAACCTAGATATGCAAGTGGCCAAACATGTGATCTATTAATATTAAAACAAACAGAGGTAATTTATTTTAAAAGGTAATTATTCAGGCAGTTAAGTGGGACATGATGTCTAAGAGACCAAGTTCTGGAGGCAGACCACCTGAGCTGCAATCCCAACTTCACCATTCACTAGGTGTATGACCTTGGGCAAGTTATTTATTCTTGCTTCGTCTCTGTTTCTTCATCTTTAAATTGGACAAATAAATAGGATGATGCATAGAAAGCACTTTGCACAGTTCCTGGCACTTCCCCAGCTCTCAATACAGGTTAGATATTATTGTGAAATGGGGCTACCAAGGGAAGCCTCAGGGAGAGGTGTTTCACGGGGAAGGCAGAAGACAGCACAGATGGTCCAGAGATGTCCTGGGAAGGAATGCCAGGAGCAACGGTGTAGAATTGGGGTCTACAAGGACGATGCGAGAGATGTCAACAGATTTGTAGTCGAGGCACAGACAACATCTTGAAAAGTAATGAAAAAATGAGATCGGTGAGATGTGGACTTTGATAGCAAATTGAAGTTTGTGCTTAATACCAATGTAAGTCAAAGGGCTGACATAGCAATATCTCTGTTTCAGGAAGATAATTTTAACAAGCAATGTTCAGGTTGGATGAAACAAGAATAAGACCAGAGAAAGAGAAAAAAATAAAACTGTGCTCCTACTTTGTGTTGATTTTGGAACTCCACAAACTTGATCTTGTTCCATCCTCAGTCAGCTCTATGATGTAGGTATTAGTAGCTCTGCTGTAGAAATAACCCAGGCTTGAATTTTATGGATTTTTTTTTTACAGAGAGGAAGGGAGAGAGATAGAGAGCTAGAAACATCGATGAGAGAGAAACATCGATCAGCTGCCTCCTGCACACCTCCTACTGGGGATGTGCCCGCAACCCAGGTACATGCCCTTGACCGGAATCGAACCTGGGACCCCTCAGTCCGCAGGCCGACGCTCTATCCACTGAGCCAAACCGGTTTCGGCTAAATAGATATTTTTAAAAAGGTAATAAATACTCAAAATTTATCACAACCTGATTATTATTAATTTTTACTAGTGTCTATGCTCTTAAGGTAATCTACATTTCTTTAATTTGCAGTGTGAAAATACTACCTAATGGTGTGCTATTACATACACCTCTTTCCACCTCCACATTGACAAGTGAAAATTAGCCATGGTGGGAGTATTTACAACACAGCAATTGGCACACACTACATATCACGACTTGATTTATCATTTTGATTGTTCAGACTTATGAAGGTGGTGGGAAAATGTTAATAATATAGACTAAACTTAAATGTGTTGTGTCTATAGCTATTATATTTTTCATAACACAGAAACATTGAAGAAAGTTTTTTTTTCCCTGTCTTAGAAGATTGTTATCCGATTTAGCAAAAAACTCATGTCATTGACAAATGAGTGAAGTTCCAACGTGTGCTTTTCTGTTTCACTTTGCTCTTACTCACTCATGTAAACAAAAATATCAACCAACATTCATGCCAGAACTGTACTCATTTGTTATTAGCAGCACAGGTTGGCTACGGATACAGAGTTAAAGAAAAATCTACAAAAGCAATCTATGGGACTCAATTAGCTAATTGATAATTTACACATCATTTATGTCAGTAAAATTTATCATAAACATATAGATATGTGCATTTTCTTTCCCAGAAAGCTGGCTGCCAAACATTTACCAGCACTCCACGGCTCTAAGTTATCGTATCATCTTGCCTCCAAAGTAGAGAGGGAGACCAGCCCTGCTTCTCCATATCAAGTTCACGAACACCAGCCTCCATCAAGCATAGTATATTTATTTTAGGCAAACTATGTTCTTTTCCTTTGACCTATTCCCTGACTCTCTTCTAGGTCCTTGAAATACACCCTGCTTATTTTCAGCCCAAATTATGCAAGTATGTAAGACTTCCTCTAGCTCTGTAAATAGTAATTTTCTGACTTTGCCTTTCCCTTCAACACACTGAATCATCTGTGCTAAGATACACATTTTCTCACGTTTTAACATCTCTGGAAATCGAGAAGCCTCTTCTGGTCACTGTTGGCCGGGCAGCAGCTGTGTCACTGCCTTCACACGTGTAACTTGGCCACGGCTCTTCCATTGGCATCACTGTCGATGAATTTGATTGATGTTTAAAAATGCCTTTTAAAAGATTTTCATTGAGACAAAAGGTTATTGTAGTCCCCAGAAGGCAAGGAAAGAGAGCAGCCATTGGTAGTAATAAAGCAAACATACCACTTGGAAGAATGGCCAAACGGCTCAATTCTCTTGTAAAGACCGACCAAGAGCTTTACAGGACCCAAGAAAGGAAGAGACCACAATTAGCTGAAATTGTACTTCATTTTGTTCCTGAAATATATGCAAAAGCATGTCTATCATAACATCACAAACCAAGCAAATAAGACAACTGAAGATAGGAAAAATGCCAAGTTCCTTGGAATAAATCAAAGAAATCTAAAGGCAATGAGAAGCTGATATGACCAATTCGTGTGTCCCTGAGACCATTGTTAAGGCATGGTTTCATATTTAATTAGCAACATATTTTTCTCTGTAAATAGTTAGTTAAAATATCGGTACATTCTACAGTCAGCGGTATTTGAGATTTACTGAAATCTGACTACTAGTTTTATTTTCCTCTTCTACCCACCATTTTATATCAGATATCATACATTGCTTTACATGAATCTTAAATATCTGGTATGTTTTGGTGCTTCCCTAGAGAAACGCAACAGCTTCTTTGAAACCAAAAGGCTACCTCCATGTCTGACTCCATCCTGCCTCTCTTCAGTCCTACTTCCTTTAGAATATAACATAAGATCCAATTTCTTCTTTAAAATAACTTTCAGATTTCAGATTGATGTATAATACACATAAAAGTGCAAACATTATAAATGTACATTTAACAGACTAATCACTGTCTTTTGGCTTTCAGCAGCCCAGAGACATAGAAGCATGGACAGACTGTCAAACCTCAGAGGGAAGACTGGGGTGGGTGGGAAGAGATCAGCCAAAGAACTTGTATGCATATATGCATAACCCATGGACACAGACAATAGGGCGGTACAGGCCTAGAGGGGGCGGGAGGGGGCAGGAGGGCAGGTTAGAAGAGGTCAATAGGGGAAAAGGGGGAACATACTTTCAACAATAAAAATTAAAAACAAACAAATATCACCCTGGTGAGCCACTTCAGAATAATTGGCATCTATGGCCCACTGTTTTTTTTTCTTAAAGAACCATCAGATTTTATTAAGATTAATGAGATAAAATATTCATTGTTTTGTTTGATATATTGATAATGTTAATTATTTTAAAGTTAAAGTCAATGTTTAATTTTATCAGGTATCTAAAGAATGATATATTTGAATATAATGTATATCCCACACCTATGTTATATGCAGACTATGTATGTGAATATGATTATGAGCAATAAAAATGAATAAAATAATAGAATATGTTAGACATTCTAACAAAGAAATAAAATAAAAGAATGTTCACAAAGCGAATACCACTAGATGAAGAAATAGGCCATTGATAGCACCTCAGAAACCCTCCACAGCCCCCAGTTACCAAGTCCACTCTCATCCACTCTCCTCCCCAGAGGTAACCTCCTAACACCATTTAAAAACTTTATGTAAGTAAAATGATATATTGTGGTTTATTATTATTTTACTTTTGTGTGTTTTTTTCACTCAGTAATATGGTTGTGATATTTATCAAAGTTTCTTGTGTGTAGTTTAGCTCACTTGTTTTTGTGGCTGTGTTATTTATTTTTGCAAAATATATCATGATTCTTTTACCTATGCTACTGCTGGTCAACATTTGGGTCATTTTCATTTTAGCGCTATTTTGAATAATGCTGCTATAAACATTCTTGAATCTGTCTTTTCATGCACACATGAATTTATTTCTGTTAGGTATATATATAAGGATGAATTTAGTCAATCAGAGGGTATGCGTATGTTCAATTTTAGTAGATACTGCCAAATGCCTTTGATTTATGACAAAGTTATCACTGTAGAGCCACAGAAAAAGAATAGTTTCTAAAACAACTTAGAAACATTGTTTTTACCTCATACCGTGCATAAATTCCAGGTGAATTTCAAATCTATATTTCAAAACTAAATAGCTAATAATTTTCTCTTTGTCAAAGAATGCTAAAGTTTCTGTGAGAAAATTTAGGAGACTATACAGAACATATTTGAGAAAACACTTCACTTTTTAATAGTACACGAATGCTGCCGCGGGCCTTCTGACCACTAATGTGACAAACACATTCAGCCTGAGCAAGCTGCAGGAGTGAAAGGAGTGTCGATGCTTTTCAAAAATGCATGTAACCACCCTCAGAGACTTGGGAGTATTTTGATTGTGCGCTCCTCTTCTCCCTCAATGTGTAGACTTAGTGAAAACATTTACCTTGCCTTTCACTTTTCCATCTAAAAATTTCCTACATTCTTTGAGGAGGATTCCCTGTCCCACCATTTCCCAGCACCATCAGGTACTAGATGCTTCAAGGGGACCCCAGCGGCACCCGCACCAGCCAGATAGCCTCCAGGGCTGGCATGGCGGCCACAGGAGCACATCCAGGAACTGAGCGGCTTCCTTCGGTCTTGTTGCTCTGCCATCTTTAGGGCGCTGCCTGGTCTTCATGGCCCAACACGGTGCCCCCCAACATCCACTCTGTGAGCAGCGGGGTGGAGGGAGGAGGGAAGGCTCACTCTCCTCCTGAAGGGTACAACCTGGGACTTGCACAGATCACTTCTCGTCACAGCCCGTAGGGGAGAACCTTGTCATATGGCCGCACCAAACTGCAAGGGAGAATGAAAAAGTTACCTTGTTTCTGGAACAGCGTGAGTCCTGGCCTAGAAGAAAGAGAGAACTGGTGTTGGGGAACCACTGTCATACCCTCCCTGCCACCCCATCCTTCAGGCTCCGCTGAAGTGCCCCCACTGCTACAAGGTCCCTGAGGACCAGCAGCCAGAAGGACTGGCTCCCGGCCAGCTGTGCCTCTGAGAAGTCCTGGTCCTCTGGGCATGCTCAGAGCCCTCTCACCTCTCGGCTTCTCTCATCACTTCTGTCCGCATTTCTTATGCCCCTGCCAGAGGGTAAGCTCCTCGAGGGCAGGATCCACATCAGATTCAATTTGCATTTTCCATACGAGGAGCCAATTCTTGTGTTGAAAACTGGTTCAAGCATATATACCTTTCCTATGGGTATGTGCAGGGATAACCAGATAGCGAATGAGAATTTTCTCTTTGTAGAAATATTCCAACTAATAAATCAAGACGGAAAGATAGAAGTAAAATATCTGCATTTTGTATCCCTGAAAGAACTAATAATGGATTGGATATTACTGTTGACATCCCAAAAGGAGAGACAACCATACATTTTTTATCTGTCTAAAATATTCCTGGGAATATAAATAAAATCTGAATTTAAAAGAAGTACAGGGAATGGAGGAATATTTAAAATAATACCACAGACATGCAATCAGCAAAATCTTGACTGTGGGAAACTCTATAGGACAAATGACCTGGTTTCTTCCACATCTAAGTTGAAAGGTAAAAAGAGAGAGAAAGGGAAGAAGCTATAGATTGGAAGGAACTCGAGACCTATCCTTCAATTGAATATTTGGATCTTAATTTGGACAAACTGTAAAAAATAAACATGCAAACCTGAACTGAGTGAATATTTGATATTAAGCAATGATTGTTCATTTTTAAGGTGTGATAATGGCATTATGATTATGTCCTCATAGTTAGGAGTCCTTGTCTTTTGGCAATTCATGCTGAAATATTTACAAATGAAATGCTGTAAAGCCATGGGAAGGAGAGCAGGTGGTGTATAGGTGAAAAAAAACCAACACATTGCACTGGACACAGGACATCTGAACCTGGTGTCTAGAATTTAGGGAAACTGTGAACTTGAATGGGAAAAAAAATCTTCATTTTCTCTTATTACTAACTGAAAATAAGCCTTCTCTTCAATGATGAAAGTTGGCAACAAACTCCAGTAGAATTTGAGGTACCTGTGACTTGGTTACCAATGGAAACCACAGATATTGTTATAGCATATCGCAGCTGCTGCAGAAACTCTGAAATTTTGCATTCATGCTACTTAGAACTAAAGCTTCTAGGCTTGATCCACTCTGATCTGACTTCCTGGAGGGCAGGAATGGTGTTGTCGCTGCGTCCCCATGCACAGGGTGTAGCACTTAACAGGTGCTCAGATTATTTGTTGGAATGAATTGACTTCTATGATTCCATTCATGTCTTGCTCTCTGGGAACTCAAAGACCCTGGTTACTGTGGCTCAGTTGGTTGGAGTGTCATCCTGTGCACCACACGGTGGCAGGTTCGATTCCCAGTCAGGACACACACCCAAGTTGCGGGTTCGATTCCCGGTCAGAATGCATCTGGGAGACAACGTTTCACATCGATGTTTCTCTCTCTCCCTTCCTTTCTCTGAGTCAATTTAAAAAAATTTTAAAGAAAAAAGAAACAACTTCTTGGAAATAGAAGTTATTTTGTTCCTCTCTTGCCTGCAGAATGGCCACCACTTGGCCACTTCCATCTGCCACTGTGTCTCCCTCTGGCTTGCTAACTTCCTCCCAATATCAGGTGGTGAGATACTGTCCCAGCCATTGAAGAACACACTATTCTTTGATGTCAGTTTCAGACATTCTGTTTCTCTATGACAACTGTCATTTAAACAGGGGTTTAGTTCCCTGGCTTGGACAAGTCCTTCCCCTGCTTGGCACACATTCCTAGCAGTGATGCAGCTGATTGGCACAGGAGGTAGCTGGAGTCCCTCCCCCTTGGCAAGTGGCCCTAAGCTGGGGACACCGAGGGAGAGAAAGTCCGTAGATAAATATGTTACTATTGCAAGGGGAAAACCCTCTGGGTAAGTGTAGGGAAAAAGCACTCAATACAATGACTTCTCCTATAAATGTATCCGTTACCTATTGCCACTCATAAACCACCCAAAAATTAGTAGCAGAAAACATCGACAGTTTATCATTTCTTACCATTCTGTGGGCTGAGAGGGCAATTCTTATGTGGGTCTCTCCTGGCCTCACTCGTGCCGCTGCATTCGAGGCGGAGTGGTGCAGAGCGGCCTCACTTGTGTCTGGGGCCTGGGCTGGGGCAGGGATGTCCACGGCCCCCGGCCTCTCCATGGCGCTCCTGTCCTGGACGTCTCAGCATGGTGGTCCCCGGGCAGAAGCCCAAGAGGGCCAGAGTGGGAGCTGCTAGGTCTCCTGAGCCTTGCTTGGAAGTCGCACATCCCCATCGCCAGGTTCTACTGGCCAAAGCAAATCGAAAGGGCAGCCCAGACTCAAGAGATGGAGAAATAAGCTCCGTCCCTTGATAGGAAGAAAGAACAGCAAAGAATGTGCGGCTGTTTTTAATCCACCACATGATGTGGGGAATAGTAGCCTTCCCAGATGGCGAGTCTGCTACACTGGGTTCAACAAATAGCCTCTCCAGAAAGAACAGGGCCAAGCAGCCAAATAACAAACATGGAGCAGCCCTGAGCACCCCAGAGGCACAGACGGGCGGGGCAAGAGAAAGCCGGAGACAGTCCGCCTTGAGTGCAATCCTGGCTCTGCTGATTTCGTGCTGTGCAACCTTGGAAAAGTTACTTAACCTTTCTGACCACCTTCTCCCTTTTCACAGAGAGAAAATATTGATTTTCCAGTGTTGCTATGAAGAATAATATAATCTGTGTGACACACTGTTTGGCATATAGTAGGAACTCAATAAATGTTAGTTTCCCTTTCCCTTGATCCTTACCTGCGGACTCAGAAGATCACTTGGTTCTTTTTATTTCTCAAACATTTTTTATTTATTTAGCATTTATCATGATTAAAACAAAGTTGGGAAGAGGGGGAAAGAGAGGAAAGAAAAGGGAAGTCGGGACCATATCCCCATTTTGCAACTAACAAGGCAAGTTACTACCCACTGACAGTGAGGGCTGGGCTGCAGACCTTCTGGCTTCGCATGCAAGCCAAGCCTCTGCATCTACCACCTCTGCCCAGCCACCTTTAAAAATAAAAAACCTTTTTATTGCTTTCAGAGAGGAAGGGAGAGGGAGAGAGAGATAGAAACATCAATGATGAGAGAGAATCATGGATCAGCTGCCTCCTGCACGCCCCACACTGAGGATCCAGCCATGGAATCGAACCGTGACCGCCTGGTTCATGGGTCAATGCTCATCCACTGAGCCACGCCAGCCGGGCCAGTCAGCCACCTTTTGAGAGTGGGTGGGCTGCGGTGTGGAGGCCCAAAGGCATCTCATCTCCCCCAAGCACACTTGCCTAGGCCTGTCTTTAGTAGGCCACTCCATGTGCACTGTTTCTGTTGGGTCCACTCTCCATGGTCTCGGTTGGCTGTTTGTCTTGCCCGTGTGGTGCTATGACGATTCCTCCGGGTAGAGAACAGGTTGGGGGACTTCCTCAGGTTAGCTGCCGGAAAACCTTCCCCCGGGGATGAGATCGGGCTCCGCTGCTGCAGCTAATAGGAAATGATGCCGTGGGGCTGGCCGTCTGTCAGCCAGAGAGAGGAGAGGGGCCCAGGAGCTCACTCATGTCCAGTCTTTTTAAGGATAAGAACTTAGGCGTGTACATATGTGTATTATATATGTTACTAGATATATGTCAGTGTGTGTGTGTGTGTGTGTGTGTGTGTGTGTGTGTGTGAAGGTGATCCAGGTCCAGATTAAGTATCTCCACATCACAGCTTTCAAACTTTTGACTGGAACACCTAATATATATATATAGCTAATAAGCAAAGTGTCCCTCAGGAGTTTGACCAGGAGACCGGGAGTTCGATCACTCGCTATGACATGTGCTGACCACCAGGGGGCGGCGCAGAATGAAGGAAGGCCCCAGCCAGCAGCCAGATCTGCCCTGATCACAGGCCAAGCCAAGGGACCCTACCTGTGCAAGAATTTCGTGCACTGGGTCTCTGGTAAGAAATATTGTTTATGTTGTACACACATACGTCTTTGAAACAAACATTTCCCAAAACAACATCCTGTACCACACGCAGTGCATTCTGACGTTTTCTGTCCTATTCCATTTCCTTTTTTACATGCTGTCCGCACCCCACTAATAAGCCTCTCCCTGGGACTCTGCTCCTAGTGACGTGCTCCCCAACTTCGCCTCCCACTAAACCCTGCCTATTCCCAAGCGCTGTCTCTCCCACCTGGAGCACTCATTGTGCAGGTGCTGCAGTAGCCCACTCCCTCCATCTATTCAGGTCTCTGCCCAAACAGCACCCCACCCCAGAAAGGCACTCCCTGGCTACCCAGTCTGAAGTCACATCCCCCAGAACCCTGTCATTCTCCGTCCCTTTCCCTGCTTTCTATAGCTCTGTGGCACTGATCACAGCCTGATATTATGTCACATATATTTGCTGTGTATTTGTGTGTTGTCTTTCTCCCTGACTAGAAAGTCAGCCCCATCAAACATGGACTTGATCTGCTTTTGCTCCGCTGTGTCCTGCCTGGACCACAGCAGCCAGTTTTTAAAATCTTGTGTGTTTCCAGATGCAAGAAGAGATAACATGGCTCAACATGCATATTCCTGCTTTCCTCCCTTAATTATTGACCCAAGCCCAGCTTCCGTGATCTCCTGCATTCATGTCGAGTTCTCGGCAGCCCTGCAGTGACCAGGCCCTTCAGCTCCTATCCCACCAGTGTGCGCTCAGCTTTTATTGAACAACCGGCTTCTCTCTGCTTCCACCTGGCTACTCCTCCAGACTTCGCAGCAATCTCTTTTATTTCCATCAAGAATCTGAGAGGAAGGGAAGGAAGAGGAGGGAGAGAGGAAGGGAGGAGAAGGACAATGCATCGGCCTTCTCCATCACCATTTCTCTTGCAATGAAGCACGTCACCCTGGCCCTCAGGCTTCTGCAGGGCTCGCTCACTTCAGCTCCCCTGGCTTTGGCCTTCTCTCCTGATGTCTGAATTGTCTCTGCATTAAATAACGTAGAGTTCTCTTTAACTATAACTACCTTCTGTAGCTCAGTGTTTTGACTAGATACAAACTGCTTCCACCCCCTGAAGGGCTGTATGTTTCTCTCCCTCCCGACCATTTTGGGGGGAGGGGTACTAGTAGTTTCCTCATAATTAAGGGCTTTAAAAAGGGGATTTGATCGTTAACTAGCAAAGACAAGGTACACGGTGTACTAATGGCTATGTAAAAGGGGAAAGAGGAGAATATGTATTCGGTTTTTGTTTGTAAGTGCGTAAGAGACTCCGAAAATGTACATAAGAAATAAATAACAGTGGGTCCCTCTGGAGGGTCCCTGGGGAACAGGAACACTTTTCAGTTATCTTGTGCAAGCATTTAATCAGCCAATTAATTTTGATATGTTGGCCCAGGGGGTGGGCAGGAAGGTAAGTTTAAGTTGTGTTTCGGAGGAGGAAACAGCTCATCCACGGGTCTGTAGGAGGTGAAGACTGTGATGTCATCAAGAGTGTTACTAAGGGGATGGATGAAACTGGCCTTTGATACTCAGGCCATTTAAGAAACTTTGTAAGCCCCAGGGACGCCTACCTTTATGATATCCAATCTGTCACAGTGCACTCACATCCCACAATAAACATAATTTTGTCCTGAAAATTTGAAAGGATTTTTATAATTTTGTTTTGGAAGTTTTTTGGCTCTGAATAATATATAATTTGCAATTGGCTACGATTTCTCAGAAGTCACCATCTCTACAAGGGAATTCTTATGAAGTGGGGAAATCTAACCCACAAATTCTTTTCAAACGGAATGACTATCAAGGCTAAACTTTGTGATTAATGAAGCTGACATAATGTTAGGTTCTGCTGACATTTAATTATTTATTACTTTTGCTTTCTTCTCAGTTCTACGCAAGATGAAACCCCCCTTCAATAAGTGTCCCCACCTTTCCTTTTGGAATCTCTACCCCCGGGTGAGTGAGGCCTTAGTTCCCTCCGACCTCCCTCAAATGCCCCAACCTCTCCCCAACCTTATCTTCAAAAGTGTCTCATGCTCAACTCTCTCCTCCTTCATCTTCTACCCTTCTTCCATTTCTCATCTTTTTTGCCGCCTAATTCCCCATGTCATCAGGACCCCTGAGCTCTGGGCTCTGCTAATCTGCTAATGCCCAAGTGGCCGATGGCTCACAGTCCAGGCAGCATGTTCACATCTTTTCAGTTACATTTTAATTGGGTCTTTCCGGAGATGCATTTGAGTTCAAAGGTCTCTTTAATGATGTAAACTAAGGGTTCAGTTGTAGGGGACATTTCTGGGAGGTGCAAAATCCTTCCAGAGTAAAGGTCAAGAAAAAAATGATTTTCCTTTGGGTGCTCACTAATTAGTTGGGGAGATAACATGTACAGTGTGACCGTGACACACGACAGACGGCACCATCCGGGAGGTATACAGGAAGGGCTGTGAAAGCTCACATTAAGAAACTTGCTTTTAACGGCAAGAATCCAGAGGGGGCTTCCTGGAAGAGGTGACATTTAACTTGGAGCCTGAGGAAGAGTAGGATTTGCGTGGGATTTTGGAAGCCTCCTGCCTTGGGTTTCTCTCTCCTGACACTGTTCACGAGTCATTCCAGCAGAGGGCAGGCTGAGCAAAGATGGGATGGGAAGTTCGTTGTTCGGCCAAGTTTCATGTTGGTCTCAGCACAGTCAGAACTGTCTGGACAGCTTTCTGGGCTTACTAAGAAGGGGAGTCCTCTCTGTGTGAATTCTGAAGTTATTTGCTCCAAGTCTGGGCTCCAGATTTACTCCTTTGTCTTTGCCTGGAATCGATATTGAGTTTGCGTTCGCCATGGTTCAGGGTGGTCTGATGCCTGGTGCCACCTCTCCTTGGGCACTAGCAATGCCCTGTTAGAGAGGCTGGGTCAGGCAGGTTTGGGCAGTCCAGGATGGGGGAGGGGAGAGGGCCGGCTTTTCTCCCCACCCCTCATTTTGTCCCTTCTCTCTAAAGAACTGTGAGCAGGCGTCAGACAGACAGCACCATCCGGGAGGTGTACAGGAAGGGCTGCAGAGCTCACATTAAGGAACTAGCTTTAGTGCTACCCCTGTCTCTCTGTCTCAGGTTAGATGACACAGATTCAGTCACAAGTGGTCTACAAGGAAATATTCCCATGACACTAAGTGGGTGGGGAAGGCAGAATAAGGAAATGCTTGATTCAAGTGCAGTCCCAGCCTTGGCCTGATCCTGCAGGGGGCGCTGAGTGTAACTGGTAGCACGGGATGGTCCCACCTGGGCAAGGACTGACTGTGTTTTCAGGCTCCTGCACCCATCAGTCACCCCGTCCATCACTGGCTCCGACTGCCCCAGAGGGACGTAAACTTGCAAGCACTTCCAGTTCTTGGTGTATCTGGGTGAAGTGGCTCTGGTGGTCCATGGTTTTTGTTTGTTTTTATGGATTTTAGAGAGAGACCAAGGGCCGCAGCCGCAAGGCACTGAATTCTCCCAACAACTTGAATGATCTGGGAAGAGAAGCCGGAGCCCTGTGAGAGGCCCTGAGCAGAGGACCCTGCTCGGCCCCAGAGACTGGACCCCGGAGACTGTGAGTTCATAAGTGTGTTGTTTAAGTCCCTAAGGTTGTAGTCATTTGTGACACAGCAATGCAAAACTAATACTTTAAACTTCTATGTAACTTCATAATTTTCTGTGCCTTCTTATATCTGTAACAGAGCTATAAAATACACCTTTCTGCAATGCTAGAAATGTTCCACTCTGCTGTCCGGTACACTGGCCACTAGCCATGCGTGGCTATGGAGCACTCGAAATGCAGCTGGTGAGACTAAGGAACTGAATTTTTACATTTAAGAAAGTTAAGTTTAAATAGCCCCATGTGGCTAGCGGGTAGCATATTTGACAAAACGATTCTATAATTTATTTTTATAATTTTTAAAAATCTGACCCCTGAAACTAACTGCCGGTAGATGTCCACTTTGCAAGGGTGTGACACTGTACGAACCGCGACAGGAGGCAATGAGGGACAGACTGACTGCTGTGGCCCTGAGGGCTCTTATCGCTAAAAGTGAACAACTGCCCTTAAGACAGTTTCAAGGATCAGCTAAGATGCTACATGCAAAAAGGCTGCTCTGAAGAAAGAAGCCAGGCCGCTTAGTCTCCTCCAGTTTGGGACAAACGGATTGAAGAGGAGCTGCTTTCTGGGGAACGTCAGTGCTTTCTGACCCGATGGTGCAGGCAGAGGAGAGGCTCTGGTCCCCCCCATCCCCCCCACCCCCGAGTCCCGAGGGTCTGTTCCTCGGGCTTTGCTTGATTCCAGCTCAGAGGCCCTGTGCTTCTCACTCTAAGGCGCCGGCAGATCCCTTTCTTTCTGGCTGTACTCGTCTGGCTGAGTACAGGAGGGTTCGGGCCTCTCCCCCAATGGAATCACACCCCTCGAAGGTCCTGGGGAGCTGGGCTGGGGTGGCGAGAGTCTCTTCCTGTGAGTGTGTGCAGGCTCTGAGGGTGAGAAGGCAGTAGGATACCGAGTGGAAAAGCATACTTAGTGTTATGAAATACTTTCATATTCGGATAGTGAGCACCGGTTAAAAGGCTTGCCTTTTCTGGAGGCTCTGGGAGGTAAATAAATGTAGTTGAAGGAGGAAAGGATTTTGGAGTTATATCTGCCACCTAATAGCTTGTGTGATCTTGGGAGAATTACTTAGCATCTCTGAGCCCATTTCTTCGTCTATAAAATAGGAATAACTGTACCTACAATACACTACTCCATAAAAGGTATGTTTTATTTGAGACTATGTATAGCACAACAGTATCCATATACCCCATCCAATTCCAATCCCTGGTGAGGCTGAGAGTAGGAGGTAGATGAGAGAGGAGCTGGAGGCAGGAGAGGGCATGCACGGTGGGGGGGTTAATATGAGAGGCACCAGGAGCCCTGGAGCCAGGGGAGCCCTGGAAGAGAATGAGGTTCCATGGTGTTCTCTCAGATATGACTCTTCTCTGCATACCTATCCTGAGCCAGGGGGGAGGGGATGGATGAGAAGGAACCAGTGGGCAGAATGAGGGTTGAAGATGTGGGCAGGGGCTGTGTTAGAGGAATAGTAAGTGGGAAGGATAGACCGGATGCAGGTAGATGATTAGCTTTAATCACCTCCCCCCAAAGCTGGAAAGAGAACTGTAGGGAGCCATTTCTCACGTGGACAACGGAAGGCTGCTGGGTCGGGGGGCAGAGCAGGGGTAGACAAGTCTCTCCCTCTGCAGGTGTTCATGTCCACCTTTCCTGGTTGGGACGCTGCCAGTGGGACGAACTCCAGTTCCAGGGATTTGATCCGCAAGGTCATAGTGTTGTCTGAGGGTGTGGCTTTCTCTACAGTAACATGATGCAGGTTCCCTCCAGTTGGATTTTTCCAATAACTCATTAAAGGCCCTCTGCTCAGCGAGACCCTGCTGCTGCCACCTCCATCAATCACTCAGTACACGCACACTGTGCCAGTCTACTCTGTCCTGGGCCAGGAAAAGCACCCGCTTGTGTCTTTTATGGAACCTTTTCTTACAACCTAGCTCCGTGTAACCTGGCACCCATGTAACCCAAAGACCAGTCCCAGAGCAGGGGACTCGAAGTGCGGGGCTCTCATCACCCTCTCGGCCTTGGAGCAGACCACAGCGTCCCCCTCGCTTTTTCTTCTCCAAACCGTGTGCTCCCTCCACTCGACTCAGACATCTGTTCCCCACTCACTCCTTCACCCCCCTCCCAGCTCCCCTCCCACCCCAGGCGGCCCCAGGCGATGTGGTCTGCACACCCTCCCGTCCCTGTCACCTGCAGCTTTCCTGGCAGGCGGCCCCTGCGCCCAGTGAGCATCTCCAGTGCTGGGCGCTCGCTGGCTTCCGGGGCAGCAAGTCCATGCTTGGACAGCGCTGGGCTCAGTTCCCAGCACAAGCCCCATCTGCTTCCTAAGAGGATACGTCGGTCCCAGTCATGTCCTCTGGAGCACGGTAAGCAAGTTCACTCTATTTACATGCAGCTTTTCTCTCAGATGGTGACGTCACAGTGAGGTTCACTCATGCGTCCCCCACACCCAGTCCCTTTCCTTTCGTCTCCCTCCTCTGCCCTTCCCTCCATCCCAGGGACCTGTGCGCCCACTTCAGTTTTCTCCTCTCCCAGTTCTTCCTCTCTGCCACCAGGTGAATGTCTCCCAACAGCAACAAGCACCCTCTCCCTATGGACAGTGGCTTGGACAGTGCTCACTACTTAACCTGGCATTTAAGGTCTTCTTTCTTCTGCCTCTACTGTTATATACAATTGCTTCCTCATACGGAGTCACTAGCTCAAGCAAACCAGTGACATCCACTGGCATCAGAACTTCCCACCAGGGCTCCGCCTCTGGGGTCCAGTCTCCAGCCTTTGTCCTCCCTCCTCCATCCTGTGTGGTCCTTGGAGGGCTGTCTATGGGGGCTCTGAAAGGATCGCCTCCAGCTGCAGAACCCAGTCCTCGGCGCTGGGCTTTGCAAACGCTGTCTGTTTTTGACGAGTCCAATTGTAGGTTCTCAGCAAACTGCTTTATTCCCCCACACCCTTTGTAGGTGGACGCTCCAACTCTGAGTTTTGAGAACAATGATGTGATAAACCCAGCTGCCAGGGCTCCGAGTCTCTTCCCCATTTTCTCCAAATGTTCCTCCTAACGGCATGTGTCAGGCTTGTTCTTCCTGCAGCCTGTGCAGACCACTCAGCGCACACCTGTGGTCTGACCAGTGTCGGTACCGGGAAACCGTGTTCCCCTGGGCCAAGGGATGCAGTGGGTTATGATGAAACAATGTGGCCGCTGGCAGTGACGTACTCAGGTTCCCAGATATGATTAGTGCTTGAGTTCTTTATTTCTTAACAATGAGTCCTCAAGTTCTTCGGAGAAAACTCCTCCAGGATTGCTCGGGAGTGGTCACTACCTCCCTTGGCCATTCATTTTTTAAAAATGGTGTCACCCTGGTTGGTGTGGGTCAGTTAGTCGGAGTGTTGTCCCACACACTAAAAGGTGACAGGTTCAATTCCTGGTCAGGGCACATACCTAGGTTGCAGGTTTGATCCCTAATCTTAACCCTAACCCCAAATTCCAGTGACAGCAAATTTTTAAAATCTGAATTTCTAAGCAGTGGAGAGTTCTTAAATATTAGCAATTCCTCTCATCAGCCTGGTGGCATCTCCAAAATGAGCTTTCTTTTCATACTGTCCTGTCCCCCCACCCAAACGTAAGTCTAAGAGATCCATGGCTCTGCCCCCAGGAGGCCCATGCCCCTCCCAAGGCACATTCCACAGACACCCCACATCTTTCCCTCACCCATTTCAGACTCTTCTTCACAAGTTCTGAAGTTGGTCAGCATTGACTCAGCCCCTTGGCCGACGCAAAGAACACCACAGGTGTGAGCAGTTTACACAGACTTTATTTTTCGCCCACTGAGCACAGGAAAGTCTGGGCAGGCCTAGGCATTGCATCACCTCCCCTGGTTCCCAGACTGTGAGACTTGGTGGTAAGGGAGAGGGGTCCTAGTCCTGCCACAGATTGCTATGGGGTTATCACAACGACATATGATTCCTGGTTCTATTTACACCATGGAGTGTAGAGAGGGTACATTTCTTACACTAAAAATATATACTTTGGAATCTCTAAAACAAAAATATCTCTATCTCTACATGAAACCTACTAGAAAGAAGAACATAGAAAACAGGGAAATGTACCAGCACCTCAAGTTGTCCCCTCCCATGGGAAGGTTGCTCTGCTCTCCACCCGACACCCTTAGTTTGGGAGGGCAGCCATATCTGACCATCAGACAGACAAATACAGGTAAACAAGAGGAAGGCTCGTCATCTTGGAAGAGTGAACAGGGGAGAAAGGAGTGAGGAGGAGGATTTTGGCCTCTTGCAAAAGGAGTAATTGCACATTCAGTTTGGTACTTCTGTTTCCAACATTATTGCATGTGTGAGAAACCTGTGTGTTGGCGTCAATTGCAAACCTGCTAAGAGAAGCCCTAGCTCTGCTGATTTCGGCTGGGCTCAGAACAGTGCCGTGGGTGGGTTCTCTCTCTCAGGAAATATTAATGCCATCAGCTAGAAGACAAAGCTCTGTATTCTCCAAAGCCGAAAGTGGGTTAGGTTAAAGAAGAGTGTTGTTCCTTTTCAGAAGGATTAGAAACCATTCCATTCCCTTTGAGCACAGAATCTCCTACAAGAATTACGCCTATAGATGAATCATTCCACCTTCTGGATTTTCCTAGATTTTCCTCCTGAAAAGATTCACAGAATTCTCCTTCCCTCTTTTCATGTTTCAAGCAGTGATTGGTTATGAAATAAGCCTCCTTTCTAGTAAAGAAATGTTAACTGAGTCAACTATCCATTGATGTAAGAGACCAAGGGTACCAAGAATCATAAAGAAAAGCCATGGATGGGTAACTAAGTTGATTTAGTATTATCCTAATACGCCAAGGTTGTGGGCTCGATCCCTGGTCAGAGCACTTACAAGAAGCAACCAATGAATGCATATATAAGTGGAACAACAAATGGAGGGTTTTCTCTTTCTCTCGCTCTCTCTTACCCTTCCTCTCTCTCTCTAGAATCAATCAATAAAATCTTTTTAAAAAAAATCATAAAGAATTGGTTTAGTAGAAAAATCACTTCTATTTGGTTTTAGAATGTCTTTTTCTATTTATACTGAAATATGGATGAGCCTGAAAGCTTGAGAATCCATAATCCCTCATCCTAAATAAGAAAAATAACCATAATGTCCCCTATGCAAGAAGCCCCAAACCTCCTCACCTCTCTCACCAGCCCCAAAACTGGTGGTGGTTTTTAGAACCTCTTACCAAGAACTTCTTCTCTCCACGGAGAACTTGAAAGACTGAGGAAAAGGCAGGAAGGAGAGGAAAGGATGCTTGAAAAAGGTGAGTTAGTAAAAGGGGTAGAACTTGGATGATCTGGCCAGCCACGGCCCACAGGAAGGCCTCCTACCTCAAGGGAGGCCCGGCAGCTAGAAAGAACGTTCCCTGCAGGGCTGCTGAGTGTCCGGCCAGGTGTGACTTGGAAACCTGAGAAGTCCAAGGAAAATGCAGTAACTAACTAGCAAACACTGGTGAAGTCCCAGGAGAAGGTGCTAACTCTCTTACAAAAGAAGTTTAGAGAAGCTGGTAAAGTAGCAGAGAGAACATCCTGGATAGTACGTCTGACGCACGCACATTATAAGGAAAGCTAGGGGGCCCGGGGCCAAGTCTCCTCCTATGCTTCAGGAAATCGTGGTGTCTCAGAACATGGACATTGAAAACAATGGAGAAGATTCAGGGAGAACTGCTGACTCCTCTACTAAAAGGAGAGTCTGGAGTTGAGCAGGTAGAAAGTAAAGTAGAACTGGGGATTGTCTGTTTGGGATGACTAGAAACCACAGATTCCTAGAATCACAGACCTCTTGAAGGTCACAGTGGTCATAGCCTGAGACATCAACCAAGCCTGAGACTTAGCACATACCAGATTTTATCAAACATTTATGACTGGCCAGTGTGGCTCAGTTGGTAAAGCGTCGTCCTGTGTCCCTGTCAGGGCACATGCCCAGGTTGCAGGTTCCGTCCCTGGTTGGGGTGTGTGCAGGAGGCAACCAATAGATGTTTCTCTCTTGCATCAATGTTTCTTTTCCTCTTTCTCCCTCTCCCTTCCTCTCTCTCTAAAATCAACAGAAACATATTTTTTAAAAAAACATTTTTTTAATAATTTAAAAGCCAGTCACATCCCAGACAAAGAGAAATAGCAAATGTTCACACCCTCTTTTGGAAATGTATGGCTCACTACCCCTCTATCCTAAAGGCAAAGTTCTCTAAATAAGGAGACAGGGATAGGAGCTGTATATGATAAAGGCCAGATCTCTTGATTATTCCATCATCAGAAGTCTGAAATCATATATAGCCTCAAAGAGCTAGCCTGCATTTTATGCAACCAAACGCATTTGGCAACTTCACAGCAATATTTCTGCTGGTCTGCACCTTCTCTCCAGACCCTCCCCAGAAGTCATGGGCTAGGAAGTAGCACACCCTCTTAGCAATGCCAATTCTTCCTTCCCCCTTAGAACCAAGATTCCACTCGTTATCACTTTCTTAAATCCCGGGCCTCTGTACGACCAGCCCACTGGTCTACCAACACTCAACTGAATTCTGCCCTTGTCATGAAAGAGGTGACTGCTTCTCTGGCCCAAACACCTGGGCACAGGATTCACCTAACTACCTGCCTTGCTTCCCACCCCTAAGTCAGTTTCTCACCTTTTTCTACAGACTAACCAGCCTGTTTGTCCTCAAGCTATTCTAGTGGAGAAGTCTGAGAGGGGAATCCATAGATAGGGGAATGATCATATTATTTTGATATCCTCACAGATTAGGTGCACAGGCTGACTAATAGCAGCAATGAAAGTTTATGGATAAGCACATATGCATATGCACACACACACACACACACACACATATGCTGCTGCTGCTTCACCTCCACTCCCAGTTTCCTATTCCACACACAGCCCAGCTTGACTCTGCCACCCCAGTCACCAGCCACAGACCTGAGCAAGGAAGCAGCCAGGACTGAGATTGAGTGTTTGGTGGAGCAGAGAAACAGAAGAGCGATGTAGCAGAAATGAGTCTGGCTATTGTCTGAGAAAAATCTAGTGGCCTACAAGTATTGGCACAGCCTGCGAAAGCAGCTAAAGTTCCTAAGGCGCAGTAATCTGGGAGGGTCTGGTTTGGGACTCCAAAGTGCACACGTGGTCCTGTCACTGCTCTGCACAGTTAACAAAGGCAGGTTCCCTACTCTGAGGAAGCCTAGCAGACACCAAGTATCGCAAGACATTAGTGTATTAGAAGAGAGATTTTTCTGAGTGATATTGTCACCCAGTTTCATTGCACGAAGGGCTTTTCCCTGTTACATTTCTTACAACCACGCTGAGGCTAGGGAATAGGTGAAGCAGTCACCAACTTCCCTACGCAGAGGTGGCAGGTGAAGATGGGAGGGGCAAGATGGAGGGACAGCGTAGGCAGGCGTATTCTCCGAAAACAAAGGTGAAAAAGAAAGCAGCTCAAGGAAGCAGCAGAGAGGAACAGGGTGAGCTAGCAGGAAAGCTTTTCCCTCTGAAAGGTTGCCTTTTGACTTTTCTAGGTTAGGTAGGTCGATGTAAATGGGCACAATTACTACATTTATCCTAAATGACACAATGTGAAGCGATGGCCCACAAAGATTTTAATGCCCGTATAGTTCAAAGAATTCCGATTCCTGTCTGCACCACATGAAAGGAAGTGGAGGCTTCCTTGTAAGTAGAAAATCAGAAAAACCAGGAACAATTCCCACAACTCAAAGGGATATCATTTTAGCATCTGAAAGCAGCATGCCATTCAGATCACATATATTGCTTGTTTATAGCAGGCGTCCATTCTGAGTGGATGGTGTCCATCCTATGCCAGTTGTTAAATATTTTGAAAATCATCTGTGTAGTAAAATAACTGTGGCTCTAAGAGTTAGGAAAATATGAAAGAATTGCAGGATTCCCTTAATATCAAAGGTCCTTAGAGTAAGCCTAGAATACACTAATATATTTAAAAGTCTAAGGAATGCAAAATTCCATTAAGGTATGTAGCCAATGCTTCACCTATGGAAAGGCGAGCACACTGAGGGAACATCCCACTATACAAACATTTTCCAGGATGGAAAACTAATATGATCGGATTCCTTGGGTGCTGACATGCTTGCTAGTCACATTCTGTGCACAAAGGAAGGGAAGATCTATACACACTGGAGCCCAAACCATTGATATTTGCTGCAACAGAGAAGAGAAAAAACTATAAATGTAGTTGTAAACTAAATAAAAGATTAATTTTACCACTTGCAGTTCATTTCCCAATGTGGCTTTTTAGATCTGAGAGCCAGAACATTTGTCAACCAACAGAAATCCATGATGATGAAGAAACCACACGGCTAAAGGTGACTTGGGTCCATTGAGTTGATGGCGGTTCACTACTAAGGCAGCTAAGGACACATTACATAAGCACTTGGCTATCTCCAGGAATGCAATCAAATGTGTTCTCAAGAGAGAGTAGCAAGACATGGATGTTTCTACAACATGGCCAATAAAAACACCTTTTCTCCTCTCCACTCACAAACAACTATTATCAAACCTTTCCCAGATATTTAGAAAGCAGACACTAGGACACATTTTCAGCTTAGGAAGTCCTTCCTAGTGTCTACACTAAATCTTTCTATAGCAATTTAAGTTCAGTCTCTAACTCTATCCTCAATGAAACCAAGAGAAGCTACTCACCCTCACTTCTCATTATTGATTTTCTCCCAAGCCTTTTCCTGTCTAAGCTAAACAACTCCAATGTCCTTCTTGGCTCTTTCATCATCCAAGGTTCTTGCTGAGTTATGCAAACTGCTGCTAGGGAACAATGAAGGTGCACCCAGGGCAGAGGAGTCTTCTGCCTGCAGTGGTGGGCACTGCCAATGCCCAGGCCGCTGACTCCTGGTAGCCAACCCTCCTGACAGCCTCTGACCAGCATCCCCCAGAGCAGGCATTCCAACCAAGGCCCAGGGCTGCCTAGGAGCCCACAGATACTATGGGACTAGAGAGCCTTCCCTTTTCTCTCTGCTCTGCTCCCACTTCCCTACCCCATCCTTTAGGAAAAGAAACCTCATTAACGGAATCCTCATGGCAGCACAGATCCATCTGGCTTGGCAGGCCAGCAGAGCGTTTCAGAGAAGATGGCAGGAAGATGGGAAGCTGGGTCTTCAATAGTGGCAGTTTTGACGAGAAAGAGAAGGAAGAGGAGAAGTACCAACAGGAGGTGGTCTTCTGCTTCCACGTTTCCATCTGGCTCTGGTATGGGGAGAGCTGGATGCCCTCCAACACACACCATGAATAACTGAATGCTTCGGCATGGCTTAGACGTGACCAAGGACAGGGCCAGACTTGGTCTTGCTTCTTCTCTGAGAAATTTGCCATCTTCTCTGTAACCAGAACTTCCCTGAGGCATCTTATGGCCCAAATCTTCCATCCGGCAAAGACTTCTAGTTGAAGAGACTGAATAAAAGTGTTACAATTAGACAAAAAGGGAACACGTGAGTCATTCCTGCTTTTAACACAATACTTTTGAAGATGTCACCACAATTTGGATCTGGCTATATTTTAAGTCCATTTACAAGTAGACTAATTCTCAACTAAAAATAACCATATGCGTTATACATTTCAACAGCTGCCTGGATTTTCCTCTGAAGGAAACAAGATTCTACATTTCACCCACATTCAGCACAGATTTATTTTAACCCACTCGATGAAGAAATAACCAGATTCTCCTCAGAGCAGCCTTCTGAGTGCAGCAGTCAGTACTATTCCCATTTTCCTGCCCAGTAAACTGAGAGCCAGAAACAGTGGCCTGCCAGATTGCACATGGAAGAATAACTAAGCCAGGTCTCCTCCTTGCTACCCTACTGCTTTGTTTTGTTGTTGTTGTTGTTGTTTTTTATCAACTAGAAAAGTTAATAAAACCTAAGAGCTTCCCATCAGTTATCTGCCTACTTAAACCTAAGTGGTGTTTGGACTAAATTATTCCATTTGGGTGCATAGCCTACCTCACTGTAGGCAAAGACACCTCAAGACCGTCCAGTTTCTCCATTAACCTGATAAAATTTGATCTATGCTATTGGCAAATGATACATAGAATTTAGTTTCCAAAATAAGAAAACAGCTGCACTTCAATATTTTAAAATCTTTACTTGGCAATAATTCTCATTATGGAATTGTATCAATACTATCAACACTATCTAAATATTTTAGCCATTTCCCAATTTGTGTGGTTGCAGTAACCGGAGAAATGCTCTATAGATTTTGAAATGGGGACTAGAAAGAAGATTAAGGGAACTAAATAGATAAAGCAAACTTACAACCCCAAATAACTCCATCCTGACTTTGGGCCTGTGTAAGTGGTCAGCTCAAAACAGCTTATCTGTTCAACTAGTTAGAAAACATTTTTACTTTCTTAGGCTTACAGTCATTCTCGTGGGGGTAGTAGCAATCCTAGAAGGGATATTTGTTAGACAAATTCAATTTTACGAATAAAATATCTTTTACTTGCAACATGATTGCTATTTTTAAAAGCCAGAAATAAATAAAAATCAGCAATTATAGTTCTCTTTACCTCTTTTCCTTTGTATTTCCAGGATTCATACTGAGAGCTTTCCAGACTGTGGTTTTAGGCATTTCATCAGATATATTAATCTCAGAGGGGTCACATCTGAAATGAATACTTAGGACAGTAAATGTCAGACATACAAATAAGATACACATCTCAGTCTATAATGACCACCCCTCCCCCCACTAAAGGGAAAAGATTAGGTCTGAAGGAACTCAGCGAACAGCTCTTAGGAGGACTGGGATCCAGATGGTCGGGATGTAGAGAAGCACGGTGACCTAGAAGGTGCTGGCTGCTGAGGGCTGAGCTGATGTGCCAGGTGGTGGCCAGTCCTGCCCCCCCCCCAGTTCTGCACTCCTTCGAGAGGCCCCTCTGGGGAAGCTGATCTCGGTGCTGTAATGCCAATGGTGGTAGCATCAGCTCCCACTTACTGAGCGCTGGCTGTACCAGCCACAGGGCTAAGCACGCTTCATTCATTTTCTCACTTACTTGGCCAAATGTTTTTCATTTGTAGTTAACAAAGGACTTTCATATTATCTTAACTGTCACAGATTCGGAGATTATTAACATCCTTATTTGAAGGTACAGAAACCAAAGCTCCCAGGGCTAATTGACCATCCAAGGTCAAATGTCAGTAAGTGGAGAATCAGGACCTTGAATCCAGTCCTTGGTTTCCTAGAACCCCACAGTACTCTGAAGTTTCTACAAGCCAAACGGCCTCCTTTCAAAAGGCCAAGAGAGCAGGCAGTATCCTAATAGAGGAAGAACACTGCTCCTACTTTGCTGCCAAAGAATTCAAAGCCCATGGCTCCTTCTAGAACAACCTTCCAGAAAGTTTATTAAGGTCCAAAGACTCCATTCTTCTGGAATCAGTAAAAAAAAAAAAGTCAAACTCATAGTAACAGAGAGTAGAACGGTGATTACAAGAGGCTGGGAGAGGGGGGAAAGGGAAGATGTTGATCAAAGAGTGCCAACTTTCAGTTATAAGATAAATTCTGAAGACCTATGAACATCATGGTGACCATAGTTAATTATAATGCATTGTACATTTGAAATGTGCTAAGAAAGTGGATCTCAAGTATTCTCAACACACACAAAAGAATGCTAACTACAGGAGGTGATGCATATGTTATTAGTTTGATAGTAGTAATCATTTCACAATATATACATATATCAAAATATAACACTGTATATCTTAAATATGTACTATTTTTATTTGTCAAAAATAAATATATTTTAAAAATTTAAATGTTCAAAGAAAAGACTTTCCTCACTTCCCCCTCTGTATAAACCACAATGAATCCAATGATTCAGCGATACATTATCCAGGATTTAGATGACCCAGATCCCCTCTCTTCCTTTTCTGCCCCTTCTTGACCTCTGGGCTTCTTTCAGCTGTGTATCTCTCTTCCAGAGTGGAAACAAAACGCCAGGAGTGAAACCACAAATGGACCCATTTAGCTCCCTGTGACTTGTGGTGAGCAATAGCTTCAATAGAGAAAGGGGCTGATATCACTGGCAGAAGGAGGGCATTTTTGTGACCCCAGTTCAGTTCATGGGAGTGTAAATGTCACGAGCCAAGCTGGAATGGCTGTTTCTGCCCATCCCAAAAGGCTCGCCTAACTGTGGGAAGTTCATGCCCACCAGGCTGAGAACTCTCTGAAAACAGAGACCACATCCTATTCATCTTTGAAAAGTAGCCGAGGAAGGCAGAAGAAACACTGGGTTGAGGAGTACAAAGACCAGGGTTTGAATCTTAAACTTCCTACTTAGCAGCATTGTGACCTTGGGCAAATTAACTAAGACCCTCCAAGCCCCGGCTTCTTCACTGTGCAAATGTGGACAAAGAGGCTCATAGCGGAAGGTTGTTGTGAAGACAAATTGAGAGCACACGGTAAGTCTTGTAGCGCCGTCCTGGCACAGAGGAGATCTCCATGCACGGGCTCCCCCAGCTCTAGCCTCCCCGTGATTCCCAGCACTAGTCTACGGCGTCACACATGGCACGTACTCAGTAAGCCATGAAAGGAAAAGGTGTTTTCACATTTTCAAACAGGGAGACAGGCTGAGTGCTGGCTTTTCATGCCAGCAACTACAACTGTGACCCCAGCCGAGACACACACACACACACACACACACACACACACACACACAGCCAGAACATTTACAGAACAATCAAAACAGTCAACATCTTGTTATTCTACCTGAAACTGTTGTTCTTTCCAGTACTGCTTAGTAACTTCCTGCTCTCTAAGGGGAACTTGTCTCTCTCCATTTCTATCATTTTCTCAGCCTCCTGGAAGAAAAGAAGACATTATTATGTCTTGTAAAGTAAAAGTATCAAGTAATACTATAAGTCTACATCAGTCCATTTTTTTCTATCACCGTAATTTCTACCTAATTTTTCTCACATTTACTATAAAAAAAGGTATAATTATGTTCTTTCCTACACTTGACTCATCACAAAAAGAGAGACAACTAAATATTTGTATCTATGGAATAGTATTTTTTTAAAAATCCTGACTCTGAGGATTTAAACTATCAATTTCCTAGAAACAGAGGGGACAAACAAACATGTTAAATGACACCAAGGACACATTTAATAAAATCTAAATGGTGGGGAACCCTATAGGTCAAAGACCCAATTTCTTCAACAAAAATTAAAAAGGATAGAAGGGTAACTCCTAAAGAGATTTAAGAAAAATATCAACCAATTGCAATATATGGATCATATTTAGATCCTGATTCAAACATATCTATATATATAAAAGCCTAAGCAACCGTTATGACCGGTTGACTGGTCCCTATGACACCCACTGACCACCAGGGGGCAGATGCTCAACACAGGAGCTGCCCCCTGGTGGTCAGTGTGCTCCCATAGCCAACCTCCTGCCATTGGCCAACCTCCTGCAGTCCCTCCCCCCGGCTGGCTGGCCCCGATCAGGACTGGGTGAGATGGCCCCGATGGCTGGCCAGGCCAAAGGACCCTACCCATGCACGAATTTGTGCACCAGGCCTCTAGTTATTAAAATAATAATAAGGCAACTGGGAGAAATATATACTGAATATTCTTTCTACTTTTGTATATGTTTGAAATGTTCCATAATAAAATGTTTTCTTAGAAACAAATTAATTAATACAAAGGAAATAATTATAGAGAAAAATGTGTACAAAGATGTTTAATTAGTATAATTAATAAAACCTAAAACAATTATAAACTTTAACAAAGGAAGAATGTTTATATTAATTATTAGATAATAATATTATAGAATACTAGAGGCCCGGTGCACAAATTTGTGCACTAGTGGGATCCAGCCGGCCCACCCCCAATGGGGGCCATTGAGGGCGGGCTGGCTGGAGCGAGGGGCCGTGGGCAGGGCCAGTTGGGGCGAGGGGTCGCAAGCAATTTGCCGGCCAGCCCTGGCCCCGATCAGGGTTGGGGGGGGCCCCCTCAGGGCAGGGCCAGCTGGGGGGGGGGCATGGGTGGTTTGCTGGTCAGCTCAGCCCCAAATTGGGGTGGGGGTGCCCACTCAGGGGCAGGGCCGGCCGGGGCAAGGGGCTGCAGGCGTTCCGGTCGTTCTGCGGTTCAGTTGATTTGCATATTACCCTTTTATTATATAAGGATTATGCAGCCATTAAAAGAATAAATAGAAACCCTTGTTGGTGTGCTCAGTGGTTAGGGCATCAGCCCGCACAATAAAGGGTCACAGGTTTGATTCCTAGTCAAGGGCACATATCTGGGGTTGCAGGTTCAATTCCCAGCCCCAGTTGGGGCGCATGCTGGAGGCAATCAATTGATGTGTGTGTGTGTGTGTGTGTGTGTGTGTGTGTGTGTCTCCCTCCTTCCACTCTCTCTAAAAATTAATGGAAAAAATATCCTCGGGTAAGGATTAACAACCACAAAAAAGAATCAAATATATGTACTGTATGTTCACACAGAAACATGAGAATGTCATAAAATCAAGATAAGGGGGGAAATCAGAATATATAATAGTCCCCCCTCCCCAGAAATATACAATTATTACACTTATATGAAAACTATGTTAAGGATTTAAAGAGAACATAAAGAAATGACCATAAATGTTGAATGCTAACATGAAATTTTGGGGTGAAATCTTCATTTTCTTCATTTGATTTAGTTTTAAAAATAATTTATAAAGAATTTTTGTAAAGTAAGAATATAATGTTTACTAGCCACCTTATACTTAATATCCAAAAGGCATCCCTTGATTTTCCTCTCAAACCTGCTATTTCTAGGTCTTCCCCATCTTAATAAATAGCATAGCCATTCATCTAATTGTTCCTCCAAAAATCTAAGTCTTGTCCTTCATTCCTCTCTCACCCGTCCTCACTATAATTAGCAAAACCTGTCAGCTCTATCTTCAAAATAAGTCCCCAATCCAGCCATTTTCACCAACTCTCCCTTAGTCTAAGCCAGTGGTCGGCAAACTGCGGCTCGCGAGCCACATGCAGCTCTTTGGCCCCTTGAGTGTGGCTCTTCCACAAAATACCAACTTCTGCGCATGGGCCACGAAGTTTCAATCGCACTGTACGTGCGTGCCCGTACAATGACACCAAGGACACATTTAATAAAATACCAACTAAATCAGGATCTAAATATGATCCACATATTGCAGTTGGTTGATATATAGCCAAAGGAAATGAAATCACTATCTTGAAGTGATAGCTGTACCCCATGTTTATTGCAGCATTATTTATAATAGCTAAGATATGGAAACAACCTAAGTGCCCATCAATGGATGAGTGGATAAAGGTTATTATACTCACACACACTGGAATATTAACTAGCCATAAAAAGGAAATCCTGCCATTTGCAACAATGTGAATGAATCTTGAGGGCATTATGCTAAGTGAAATAAGTCAGACAGAGAAAGACAAATACTGAAAAATCTCACTTATATGTGGAATATAAAAAACCTGAAGTCATAGAAACAGAACACATTGGTGGTTACCAGGGGTTGGAGGTGGGGTAGGGGAAATGGGTAAAGGTAGTCAAAGTATACAGACTTTCAGTTATAAGATGAATAAATTTTTCTGGGGATATAATGTACAGCATGATGACTATATTTAACAATACGTAAAAATTGTATACTTGAAAATTGCTGAGAGAGTAGATTTAAAAGTTCTCACCACAAAAAATAATTGTGACTATGTGATAGATGTATTAACTAATGCTATTGTGGCAGTCATTTTGCAATGTATACATATATCAAATCATTATATAGTACTAGAGGCCCGGTGCACGACATTCGTGCACTCGGGGGGTCCCTCAGCCCAGCCTGCGCACTCTCACAGTCTGGGACCCCTCGGGGGATGTCCGCCTGCCGGCTTCAGGCGGACATCCCCCCAAGGTGTCCTTAGCACTGCCGCGGAGGCGGGGGTGACGCTTGCCAGCCATAAGCTGGCTCTGGCTGAGCGCACTGACCACGAGGGGGCAGCTCCTGCGTCTGCCCCTGGTGGTCAGTGAGCATCATAGCGACCAGTCATTCCACCATTTGGTTGATTTGCATATTAGGGTTTTATTATATAGGATACCATAAACTTATGCAATGCTATATGTCAATTATATCTCAATAAAAGTGGAAAAGATACAAGATTTTAAAAATTCAAGATATTTTTAAAAAGTCCTTTTAAAAGGTTTTGCCAAGGACACTATTTCAGGCACTAACTGTACTTGGAAACACTTTCCCACTCATTCAGTTCTTGGTCTGATATTTTCATTTTGTTACATATCCTTTCTTTGCATGTAAAGTCCACTGATTGAGGGTCCATTGTGTGGGTGGCAGATGCCAAGCGCTGAGGGAAATGAGGAAGGACAGAAAGTCCTATGCAAGTTAACTTTGCATGGTGCCAACCACAGCATCATCTGCAATTAGGTACACAAAAAATACTCTCAGAAAACAATGGGTTTTGTATACTTGTCAAATTAGACCTTTGGGGAGAACATGACCCATTAGATCTGATATAAGAGCAGATTCTATGTTCATATTCTAAATGTGAACCTGGTGAATAGACTAGATAAACAAAGAAAAAAATGAAGGACAGTCAGGGACAAGAGTCCTTAATCCTTTCTCAGCTGAGAACAGCTCTGAAGGAATCTTCCCAGCTCCTAAATCTGACACTTGGGATTCCAGACATGCTGACTTTTCATGGTCCCTGCCCATGTCCTGTAATGTGAGGCTGCCCCAAGGTGTACAGTTGGTGCAAGAACCCTGACCTCTTCCTCCTTGGCCTTCTGTTTGGCATCATCCAACTTCTTCTTTTTGCTTTCAGGCATGAGATCATCTAACCAGCTCAGCTCTCGCTTCGAGAAACAGAGATCCATGACTTTCCTGACAAAGACCAAGGCCAAAACCTGAAGAAAAGTTAAGAAAGTGAATTAAAGTGACTCATTTACTTCCTGAAGTTAAAAGCACAATCTTATTTTCACAGCTGAATAGGGCATTTCATGCAAAATCAAACTCATAATAATCATTATAGTTGCCTTTTATTGACTGCCCTCTTTGTACCAGAACTAAGGTAAGTGTTTGATATACAATATTTTACTTAACTGTCAGAAGTGTCTGAAGTGGTAGATATGCACTATTTTGAGCCACTGGGAGAGAGGAATAGGTTGGAGAGCAATTAATTTAATTCCCTCATTAAAAAGAGAAAACTCTTCATTTGCAGATGGCCCTAAGACCTACTTTCCCTGGCTTCACAGGAAGGGCAGCCGGGAAGCATGGGGAACACGGCCACAGCGGGTCCAGCACAGCCCAAGCATGCTCACCATGGGTGAGGGGACCTTGAAGGACTATCTGGATCCCTCCAATCCTTTGCCTATGTATTTTCCCCACAAATCCTTGTTTTATGCCCTGCATCATGGATCTGTAGTGGTTTTTGTCTTTGTGCTCTGGTCTGGTCTAATACTCATTTTATAAATGGAAAACTGAGGCCCAGGGAGAGAAAGTAACTTGCCTAAAATCTGACGGCTAATCGCCTTAATAGAAACAGCTCAGGGTGCCTCATTAGCTGCTCCATTTTTTCCCATAAGGGCCTCTTCAGCCAAAGGAGAGCAAATAGCCCAGAATGACCTGCCTGGATTGAATGAGGTTCACCAGCTATCTCTGGTGGATGGACAAAGAATGAGGCAAATCGAGCTTATGAAATTCAACCACATTTCTCCTGAATTTCTGCGACTACTTTCCTAATCGATCCAAAATTGATAGTATCCCTTCCAGGAGTTGTCAGGAATTTGCTACTTTTTCAAACCAAACACTCAACCCCTGACATAACACCCAAATGTAGAACCCTACAGATATTCTGGCAAAATTGAGAAGCCCATCAGGAGAGGATATATCTAGGAGCCTAGAGAAAAAGAAACCCCCTCCAGTTTCCTAACCCTTGAATATTCTCCCAGTAAGACAGAGTTCAAAAGTACCTAAACAAGTACCAAACATTGCCTTTTCTCTCTAGAGGCCCACCCTTTAATTAACTTTCAAACGGCCCACTGAATTCTCAGCTTCCTCATGACACAGAGGGAGCCAGAGAGAAGGCATCAAGAGGAGGCGATGAAACAGTCAGGTGGCAAGAATTTCATCACCACCCTAGATTTAGAAAACAGCTTGTCACCTGTTGCACCACACACAGTTCCCAAGACTGTCCCAGTCACTTAGTGTTAGAACAACCTCTTCCTATCTCCCAGTGGCTCAAAACAGTGCATTTCTACCACTTTAGAAACTTCTAATTGCATTAAATTATAAATTGGAACTCTACTGCTTTGAAGTAATATGCAAATTACTGCAAACATTAAGAATCCTTTCCATGTCAGATTCACACAAAAAAGTAAGGAAGGGGGAGGGAAGAAGGAAGAAACAACAGGCAGACTGGTAACCTGGAAAATAAACATGGCAAACTGTTGCACACATGTACCCACACCCCAAGGTCCCCAAAACGATGCTGCTCCTACAAAGACCAACCAAAACATAAAACCTCACCATCAATAGGTATTAATATCCAGATTTTATAAAGAACTCCTAAAAAAACAAACAACCCAATTTAAAAAATGGGCAAATAACTTGAATAGGCATTTCTCCAAATAAAATATACGAATAGCCAATAAGCACATGAAAAGATGCTCAACATCACTAGTCATTAGGGAAATACAAATAAAAACTACAATGAGATACCACTTCACACCCATTAAGATGGCTGTTATTTTTTTAAAATGTATTTTTATTGATTTTAGAGATGAAGGGAGAGGGAGAGATAGAAACATCAATAATGAAAGAGAATCATTAATCGGCTGCCTCCTGCATGTCCCCCTCCCCCTCACTGGGGATCGAACCAGCAATGTGCCCTTAACCAGAATCGAACCTGGAACCCTTCAGTCCACAGGACAACGTTCTATGCACTGAGCTAAACCAGCTAAGGCAGGATGGCTGTTATTAAAAAAAAATCCCCCAAACAGAAAATAAATGTTGGCAAAGATGTGGGAAAATAAAATCCTGTGCACTCCTGGTAGAAATGTAAAATGGTGCAACCATTTCATGACAGGTCCTCAAAAAGTTAAAAATGGAAGTACCATATGACCCAGAAATCCCACTTCTTGGTATTTATCCAAAAGAACTGAAAGCAGGGACACAAACAGGCATTTGTTTCGTTATCATTATTCACATAGTCAAAGTACTGTTCACAATAGCCAAAAGGTGGAAGCAATCCAAGTGTCTGTTGATAAATGAATAGATAAATAAAATGTGGTCTATATCATAATGGAATACTATTCATTTTTTAAAAAGGAAGGAAATTCTCACACATGTTACAACATGGATGAATCTTGAAGACATTGTAAGTGAAATAAACAAATTACACAAGGACAAATACTACAGGATTTCACTCATATGAGGTACCTAGAGTTATATTTTGCCCAAAGTCAAATGCAGAGACAGAAAGTAGAATGGTGGTTACCAAGGGCTAGTGGGAGAAAGGAATGGGGAGTTATTGTTTCATGGTACAGAGTTTCCGTTGTGCAAGATGAAAAAAGCTATGGAGGTGTATGGTGGCACTGTAAATGTACTTAAAAATTAAGATGGTAATTTGTATGTTATGTATATTTTATCACAAATTTAAAAATAAGTAATAATTTTTTAAAAACTCACCATCATTGGAAAGACAATGGCAGCTGGAGATGCCTTGATGACCCAGAGCAGGACCAGGCAGGTGAGCTGGATGAGGGTGAAGAGGTGCACTTTGCGTAGCGGCACGTGCCGGAGGTAAATGAAATCTGGCTGATGCTTTGCAGGCATCCCGAAGAGCTTCAGCCGATCAAAGAACTGAAAGAAGAGGACTGGCATTTATTTTCAGGAGGTTTCTCTGGGTCAGAAACTTCTTAGGCAAATTCCAGTCTCTTACATCACCTTCTCTGAAAGGCAGGCAATAGCCATTTCCACTGGACAAAAATGGAAACTGAGTCTCAGAATAGGCAATTTGGCCAAGGTTGGTAAATGACAGTGTCAAATTTAAAATTCATCTTTTTCAATTCAAGGTTCAAATTCCTTTTTCCTACCCCACACGGTGGCTCCTGAGAAAGCTCTTTCTCAGGGAGGGTTGAAAATAAAATAAGGCAATTGCATCTTTCTATTATAAAAACCAAATCTCTTCCTGGCTATTGGAGAAGTTTGGAGATTCTCATTATTATTTATAGTAAAAATATAAAATGAAACCTCATAACATTCTGGATATAGAAAGTATGACTATTTTTATATTATAAAATGAAAAAAGGGCCCAGAGAGATTAAATAACCTGTCCACAGTCATATTACAATTCAGTATATAAAAAAGACCACTGGACATTCCATAAAACAAAGAGGAACCAGCCACCAATAGTAGAAGCAGCTAAGTCATTATATCATCTGCGGTAATCAGTGACAAGCTCCGGAGTTTCTCCGTTCAAAGGACTCAGGGGGATTAGTGATAGATGGGAAACGGCAGAGTGTGCTAGGAAGTACTATTTGCTTACGTGGAGCAGCTCCCACTATGCCCCAACCTCTTTACAAAGTGCCCCAGTTAAACCCCTCTCTCACACTTTAGCCTGGCACTAAAACTAGCACTGTCCATGTGTGGTTCTTGACCAACCTTTTATATCTAAGTTTACCAGCACCTATTATTAAGCACCTATTATTTAATGTGTGCCTAATAATCGTCTGTTGAAAACTATAACAAATGACTGGAACCATGACATCAAGCCAGGCTACTCTATAAGTCCCTGTACCCTCATGCCAACATGGTTGTGTTTTGCCCAAAGTCCAAAGAAATGTCTAAAATAGCTTAACCAGCAAGACCAGGGAAAAGTTTCTCAAGAACTAATTTGTGCTGGAGCTGTCCCCCCCGGTCAGGACAAGTGAGCTCGCAGTGAGAAGACGGTGCCCTGGTGCGCCATACAGTACCTGAATTCCCTGCAGTGAAGAGACGCCCATGTAGAGGAAGACTCCATAGAGTACCGGCATCGGGATGAACTGCACACAAAGGGCAGAGAGACCAGAGATTACACTTGGTATCAGCACACTCAAGACTATAACAGCTTTTAAGTCTCCAAGGGGGAAGTAAAGTCACAAAATCACAACGTCAACAACACATTCGTTTCTGCTGCCTTTTCATGATGTAGAAGTAGAGGCAAAACAAGCTGCCTATGATAAAAACTCTTGTTCTGAAATGAAATGATTACACATAAGTGTAATATGGTCCTGGTTAAATCATAGGCCTCATGTCTTACCCGTATTTGGCTCTTTCTCCTCTGCAGGGATGGACACACACACACACACACACACACACACACACATCTTTTTTTTTTTACTAGTGTGAAAGGAAAAGTATATTTTTTTCATTTTTTAAATGTTATTTTTTAATAGTTGACATTCAATATTATTTTATATTAGTTTCAGGTTTACAGAATAGTGGTTAGACAATTATATAATTTATGAAGTGATCCCCTTGCTAATTTTAGTGCCCACCCAGCACCATATATAGCAGTGATGGCGAACCTATGACACGCATGTCAGAGGTGACACACGAACTCAGTTTTTTGGTTGATTTTTCTTTGTTAACTGGCATTTAAATATATAAAATAAATATCAAAAATATGTCTTTGTTTTACTATGGTTGCAAATATCAAAAAATTTCTATATGTGACATGGCATCAGAGTTAAGTTAGGGTTTTTCAAAATGGTGACACACCAAGCTCAAAAGGTTCGCCATCACTGATATATAGCATATATAGTTATTACAATACTAGAGGCCCGTTTGCAGGAAGATTCCTGCAAGAATAGGACTTCGCTCCCGTCTCTGCCGCTCCTACCCCGCCGCTCCTACCCGGCCTGTCTCTGCCGCTTCTCTCCCGTCTGTCTTCACTACCTCGGCTCCGTTGCTTGGCTTCCTTCTACGGTGTCTTCAGTCTTAGCTCTCAGCCGGTATATGCAAATTAGCTGCCATCTTTGTTGGCAGTTAATTTGCATATTGCTCTGATTAGCCAATGGTGGGCATAGCGAAGGTGTGGTCAATTTGCATCTTTGTCTATTATTAGATAGGATTATTGACTATATTCCCTATGCTGTACTTTTATATCCCCGTGACTATTTTGTAACTACCATTTAGTAGTTCCTAATTCCTTCAGCTTTTTCTCCATGCCCTCTCCAACCTCCACCCATCTGGCAATGCTCAGTTTATTCTCTGTATCTATGAGTCTATTTCTGTTTCATTTGCTCATTTATTTTGTTCTTTAAATTCTATATATATAAGTGAAATCATATCATATTAGTCTTTCTCTGTCCGACTTATTTTGCTTAGCATAATACACTTTAGGTCCATCTCTGCTGTTGCAAATGGTAAGATTTCATTCATTTTTATGGCCAAGAAAGATTCATTTATATATATGTCCCACCACTTTTTTATCCATTCATCTATTGATGGGCACTTGGGTTGCTTCTATATCTTAGCTATTGTAAATAACATTGCCATGAAATAGGAGTGCATATATCTTTTCACATAAGTGTTTAGAGTTTTTCAAATATATACCCAGAAGTGGAGTCACTGGGACATAAGGCAGTTTCATATTTACTTTTTTGAGGACACTCCATACTGTTTTCCACAGCTGCTGCACCAACCTACATTCCCGCCAACATTGCAAGAGGGTTCCCTTTTCTCCACATCCTCACCAATATTTGTTGTTTGTTGATTTACTGATGATAGCCATTCTGATAGGTGTGAAGTGGTATCCCATTATGGTTTTAATTTGCATTTCCCTGATGATCAGTGCATTGAGCATTTTTTCATATGTCTGTCTAAAAAGGACATACAGATCCATTTTTAATTGGATTGTTGTTGGGTTTTTTGGTATTGAGTTTTATGAGTTCTTTGTAAATTTTGAATATTAACCCTTTATGGTATGTATCATTGGCAAATATCTTTTTCCATTCAGTAGGTTATCTTTTCATTTTGTTCATCGTTTTCTTTGCTGTGTAAAAACTTTTTAGTTTGATGTAGTCCCATTTGTTTTTTTTTCTTTTGTTTCCTTTGTCTGAGAAGATATATCAGAAAAAGTATTACGAAGAGAAATGTCAGAGTGTTTACTGCCTGTTTTTTCTTCTAGGAGCTTGATGGTTTTAAGTCTTACATTTAAGTCTCTCATCCATTTTGAGTTTATTCTTGTATATGGTGTAAGAAGGTGGTCTACTTTCATTTTTTGCTTGTATCTGTCCAATGATACCAGTACCATTTATTGAATAGATTGCCTTTACCCCATTGTATATATATTTTTTGTAAATATGTTTATTGATTTTAGAGAGAGAGAAAGGGAGGGAGGGAGGAAGGAAAGGAGGGAGGGAGAGAATCATTGATTGGCTGCCTCCTACAAGTCCCTTACTGGGGATTGAGCCCACACCCCAGGCATGTGCCCTGAATGGGAATCAAACCAGTGACCTTTCAGTCCATGGGACGACCCTCAACCAACTGAGACACACTGGTCAGACCCCATTGTATATTCTTGCCTCTTTTGTAATATATTAACCATATAGGAGTAGATTTATGGACTCTCTCTTCTGTTCCACTGATCTATATGTCTGTTTTTATACCAGTACCATGCTGTTTTGATTACTATAGTCTTGTAATATAGTTTGATGTCAAGTAGCATGATAACTCCAACTTTGTTCTCCTTTCTCAAGATTGCTGTGGCTATTTCAGGGCTTTTTGTGGTTTCATATAAATTTTTGGATTATTTGTTCTAGTTCTGTGAAAAATGCCATTGTTATTTTGATAGGAATTGCACAGAATCTATAGATTGCTTTGGGTAGTGTGAACATTTTAACAATGTTAATTCTTCCTACCCTAGAGCGTCACTATATGTTTCCATTTATTTGTATCTTCTTCAATGTCTTATAATTTTCCAAGGACAGGTCTTTTACTTTCTTGGTTAAATTTACTCCGAAGTATTTTTTATGCAATTGTAAATGGGATTGTTTTCTTAATTTCTCTTTCTGATAGTTCATTATTGGACACACACATCCCTCTTTTATTTTTTATTACAATTTGCATTCAACACTTTGTATTAGCTTCATGTATATAGCACAGCACATAAACATTCATATAGGTTACAAAGTGTTCTTCCTGATAATTCAAGTGCCTACCTGCACTATAAATATTATTACAATATTAATTATATTCCCTATGCTTTACCTTATATCCACATACTTATTTTGTAACTACCAATTAGCACTTCTTAATCCCAATACCTTTTTTCAGCCCGCACCCAACATCCCTTCTCTCTGGTCCCCATCAGTTTGTTCTCTGCATCTATAAGTCTGTTTCTAGTTTGTTCGTTTATGTTGTTCTTTAGAGTCTACATATAAGTGATATCATATGGTATTTGTCTTTATCTAGCTTATTTCACTTAGCATAATACTATCTAAGTCTATCCATGCTGTCACAAATGGTAAGACTTCATTCATTTTTTTGTTGTTGTTGTTAATCCTCACTCGAGGATATTTTTACAGCTAATATTCCATTGTATGTATGTACTACAGCTGCTTTACCCACTTGTCTATGATGGGTACTTGAGTTGCTTCCATATCTTGGCTATTATAAATAACTAGAGGCCTGGTGCATGAAATTTGTGCACGGGTAGGGTCCGTAGGCCTGGCCAGCGATCACAGCCAATAGGGGCCTTCCGGCTGCCGGCCAGGGCCTTCCTTCCCTGGCTGCTGGCTGCCAGCTGGGGCCTTCCTTCTTTCCATGCCGCCCCCTGGTGGTCAGCACACATCATAGTGAGCGATCAAACTCCCAGTCGTGTGGTTGAACTCCCAAGGGGACACTTTGCATATTAGCCTTTTATATATAGATGCTACAATGCATGTTGGTGTGCATATATTCTTTCAAATTAGTGTTTTGGGTTTCTTCAGATTAATACCCAGAAGTGGAATTGCTGGATCATTAGGCAGTTCCATTTTTAATTTTTTTAGAAACCTCCACACTGTTTATCATAGTGGCTGCACCAATCTGCATTCCCACCAACAGTGCACAAGGGTTCCCTTTTCTCCACATCCTCACCAGCACTTGTTTGTTGATTTAATTATGATCATTTTTCTGACAGGTGTAAGGATAACTCACTGTGATTTTGATTTGCATTTCTCTGATGATTAGTGAGGTTGAGCATATTTTTATAGGTCTACTGGCCATCTGTATGTCCTCTTTTGAGAAATGTGTGTTCGAGTCTTCTGCCCATTTTTTTAACTGGGTTAAAATGGGTACCTTTTAAACTTTTTGTAATCACAAAATCATCTCCTCAGGGATTTGATGTATTTTAATATGGACTTAAAAAGTTTCCTTTTCTTACTCACCAGACTTGAGGGCAAGAGTGGAAAGACATGGTATCTTATCAGAGAAGGAATGATTTGGGAAGAAATGTCAACATTATTATGCTACACTTGAGTATACATGCGTACCTATCTCTTCATATTTATTAATCCAGGTAATCTTTAGACCATCTCTATGAGGTAGGAAAATGAGAAGTATAGAACCAAGACAAGGGACGTTTCATAACTGAAGACTAAACTCAACTTGCATTATTCTGGGGGTAAAGAACATTCCCAAAGATAATTCTTCCCAGAACTAGAGAATCCCCATTGGATTTTATGTTGTTCCAGCTCCAGAGTGAGCAGACATCTCAGTTTGGTGCTAAGTTGGTTAACTATTGAGTGGTTTCCTAAAAGAATACTCCTGAGACAGTTATAGGAAGACCAGGTGTTGATCACCACCATAACTTTGTGGTTACATTCCGGGAGGAGCAGCAATCTTTGGGCTCTTCCAGATGGCACCTAGACCATGGGTGGGAGTGCGGTAGGGCTGGGGACAGAAAGTAGGAGGGGAATGACAGAGGTGGCAAGATTGAGTGGAAAGTAGTGAAACAGGAAGTCATTGTAGAATCCTTTTCCATCCCTTTCAATTCTTTTTTTTAAATATATTTTTATTGATTTCAGAAAGGAAGGGAGAGGGAGAAAGGGATAGAAACATCAATGATGAAAGAGAATCATTGATCGGCTGCCTCCTGCAAGTCCCACACTGGGGATCGAGCCCGCAACCTGGGCATGTGCCCTGACCGGGATCGAACCTGGGACCCTTCTGGTTCATAGGTCGATGCTCAACCACTGAGTCATGCCGGTGGGGCCCTTTCAATTCTTATCCTTAAATAGTATTTGCAGTGTTGGTAGTTGAAGATTCACCAAAAAGAAGGGAAATGGAGGCAAGGGAGATAAGTGCTCCACTATGGCTGAGGCCTGGAGATATGGCCACAGAGGTCCCCTTTCACCCAATTTTTCCAAGATGCAGGCCTTCCACCCACACAAAAACATTTTTTTCTCATATTAAGTTATCTTCCAACTTTCCCAAAATCCCCTTTTAACCCCACATCTCACACCAGCCACTGCCCATTTTTCTGTTCCACTTCATAGAAAAACCTCTTGAAAGAGCTGTCTGCTTGTACTCTTTTCTTCCTCACTTCCTATTTACTCTTCAGTCCCTGTAACTCAGCTTCTGCCCTATTTTCTTACTGTATCTGCTCTTGTCAAGTCACATTAGGCCTCTGTGTGGTCAAATCCAATGGTCTTTGTTTAGCCTTCATCTTTCTAGACAGTTTCTAACTAATCCCTCCTGTTTAAAACAGTCCCCTCACATGGCATCCTTGATACTACACCTCCTGGTTTCCCTACCTCTGGCAGCTCCTTTAGAGTCTCTATTGCTGTCTCCTCCTCTACCCAACTTCTAAATATGGAGCTCCTTATATTCTGCTCTTCTCTCTGCTCCTACTTTTCTTTTATATTTACTCTTCTCCCTGAGAGATCTCATCTACTCCCTTGGCTGTCAATACCACCTATGTGCGGTTGATGCCCACATTTATATTTTTCGTTCAGAACCCTCCTCTAGCCTCTTCACTCAGATGCTTCCTGAACATCTTATCCCAAATCTGGCCACAGCCTTGCCCCTGACGAAATCACTTCCTCCTTCAGGCAGTCTTTTCTATCTTAAATGCCATCACTCTCAGTGTTGTATGAAAGGAGAGAAGGTTAGCACTCCCCTTGACAAAGACGGAAGAGGAGCCTGGACGATGTGGTTTATTGAGCTTCGACCTATAAACCAGGAGGTTAGGGTTCGATTCCAGGTAAGGCACATGCCCGAGTTGCAGGCTCAATCCCTGGTGATGAGCATTCAGGAAGCAGCCAATTGATGATTTTCTCTCATCATTGATGTTTCTATCTCTCTCTCTCCCTCTCCCTTCTTCTCTCTGAAGTCAATAAAAATATATTTTTAAAAAGATGGAAGAGGCTTTAGAACCTAACAACATGCATATGGTTAAGGCATTGCCACCTACTTAAATGCCATCACTCTCCACCCAGGTAGTCAAGTCAGAAACCTAGCAAACATTTTGACTCTTCCATCTTCCTCACCTCATTCTATATCCAGCAAGACCTTTGGATCTATCTCAAAAATACACAGAAGCCATGCCTTTTATCCATCCCTACTACCAACTTTCTTAGCCAAACCACCATCATCTCTTACCTGTAATAGCCTTACTGGTTTCTCTACTTCTATTTTTCCCCATCCCTAAACTTTAGTCTCTAATCATCAGCTAGAGTAATCTTTTAAAAATACAAAATGGATCATGTCCCTCTCCCGTGAAAACCCTTTAAAGTTTACCTTTACTCGTGTCAACAAGGCCCTGCATGATCTGTCCCTGCTCACTCTTCAATCTCATTTCACTGTGTTTTGTCTTGACTCAACATCCTTGAGCCACATGGTCATGATGTTTCCTAGAACACCTATAATTCTTTCCCACCTAAGAGCCTCACTAGATCGCTGTTCTCCCTTTCCCCCATGCCATCTCCCACTGTCCATCTCACCTTAATCGCCATCTCCTTAGAGACACTAACTAAAAAACAGTACCCCTACAATTCTATCTAGCACCATAGACCACTATATATTTCCTTTTATCACTTATATTCTCTAATTATTATGTTTGCTTTCTTTTAGTTTTTATTTAAGATTTTTAAAAATTGATTTTTAGAGAGAAAGGAAGGGAGATAGAGAAACATCCATGTAAGAGCGAAACATTGATGGGCTGTACGCTGACTGGGAATCAAACTGGCAACCTTTCAGTGCACAGTCCTACAGCCAACCAACTGAGCCACCCGGCCAGGGCTTGTTTGTTTTCTTTCTTTCTTTTTTTAAAATATATATTTTATTGATTTTTCACAGAGAGGAAGGTAGAGGGATAGAGAGTTAGAAACATCGATGAGAGAGAAACATCGATCAGCCGCCTCCTGCACATCCCGTACTGGGGATGTGCCCGCAACCAAGGTACATGCCCTTGACTGGAATCGAACCTGGGACCTTTCAGTCCACAGGCCGACGCTCTATCCACTGAGCCAAACCAGTCAGGGCTGTTTTCTTAATTAACTTTCCTAACCACATCTTATCTACCTTACCCAATTAGAATGTGATTTTCCTTATTTTCAAAACAGGCACTCAATATATTACCTAATGAGTAAATGAATGATTACCTTTAATATAGTCGTCATGAAGACTGAGCAGCCCATCAGCACAAAAATCATAAGGCCTGTCACTCTCTGTTCTCGGATGCCCAAGAACTTGGGCTGTTCTCCAGGAGCGGAGCACTCAGATTCCAGTTTGAGGCTGTTCACATGTGTGATGGACAGGACAGTTGCAGCCACAAACCAGGGCAGGCCCATGATGGAGCAGACACCCAACATGATGGCCACCATTAGCAGGTCCAGGTGGTAACCACAGCCTTTCTGTAGGGAAAAAGAGTCTCCATCACCATCAGTCGGGCATAGAACAGTGAGCTAAGAGTATTCCAGCCCCTTCTGGTTTGAAGGGAACAGAGGAAAAAAAGGAAACTTTAGCTTGTCCAAAGCATGCCGATATCCATTCTTTATGCAAGTGCTCTTACACATTCAAATATTCTTTTCTTGGAAAAGTAACCAGAGATCAAGCCACATCTTGACCATTCTAGATGGTAGACATTATAGGGGTTGAAGATAAATGTCCTTATTGGTTTCCAGATCCTTGCTAAATTTGCGTTGCCTACTCTAAGTAAGGAAAGTACAGAGATGAACACATTAAGCCTCTCACTAATACATACACTGGAACTTACCTTACCTCTGTAGGATCCTTGAACTTAAGGTTCAGTCTAGAAACACCGGTAATGGACAGCAATGAGAGAATACCTGCCTCGAGGAAACAGTGGACCAAGTCCTGACCTGAACTTCAGGAGATAAGCCTGACCCAGAGCATGTGGCTAAGGACCACTAGGAACTCTGCCAGCCCAGCTTCCCCATAGGTTTGAAAAGAGAGTAGTGGAGTCCAAGCTTCTTTTGTATCATACCATTTGGCTCCACTCTAGGGATGGTAAACCCCTAGAAACCTCTTATGAGATCCTTCCATGACTTCTTTTATCCAGGTTCTACAGTTCCTGGTCTAAATAGTTTACCCTAAAGTTTTTTAAAAAATGTAATAGGATGCCATTAATCCTTCTAGGTCAGAATTTCTTGTTACCTTGAGCTTGTGTTCCTTCCTGTTAATGATAACAGCTGTGATCTGCTGGTCCATGAATATTAAGATAGTGCAGAGTAGAGCTGGGATAATTGCAGCTATCACAGTCCACCAGGGATTGGGGCCAATGGGACTAATAATCCACCCTCGATCATCCCTTGTTGGCTAAAGGAAAAAACAAGGTTTTATTTTTATATTTTAAGTTAACTATAATCATTAGGGCAAAACAGGTCAAACTGAATCACAGTATCTATAACTCTTTTATTCCTGAATAAGAATCCTTAAAAAAATAATAATAATAAGGCATTAATATAGAAACTCTTTTTTTTTTTTAGTATAAGCTCTATATACTTGAAAGACAGATTTTTACACATTTCCCTTACCAAGTTCTCTTTACCTACATGCATATATGCTTCCTTATCTTCAGTTACACTCAAGGTATTCTGTGTGATTCTATTTAAAGCCAGCCTATCCAATTCTGCATCTGATTCCCTGGCCTCATACTTACTTAAGAACTTCTAACTTTCGTTTTGCCACACTCTTGGTTCTTCATTTTTTCCTTTCTACCAAAGCACTCCACTCAGACATAATTATTTTATAACTAGAGGCCCGATGCACAAAATTCGTGCATGGTAAGGTCCCTAGGCCTGGTCAGTGATCAGGGCTGATCTGTGGGGCGACTAGCGGGATGACTGGGCCCCCGCTGGCACTCGCCTTGACCAACTAGTGCAGGCCACTTGCCGGCCCTGCCCCCTGCCGCTGCCGCCAGTCCCCTCCCTCTGCGGGGGCGACCAGCAGGGCAACCATGGAGTGGGGGCCCCCACTGGCACCTGCCTTGGCTGGCCTGGGGCCTGCAGGCTGGGGGCAGCTCCTGTGTTAAGCGTCTTCCCCCTGATGGTCAGTGCGCGTCATAGCAACCGGTCATTCCACCAGTCGTTTGGCTGTTCAATTTGCATATTGGGCTTTTATTATATAGGAGGATGTCTAATACTTAAAGAAAACTCTCATCTGCTCCTCATGCATACTCCAGAAACTACCCCATCATTGTGTTCTACTCTGCAATATTGTAGTGTACAGCAACTCTTTAGGAAATCTATGACCTTGATCAGAGTCGATCCTCAATTATCAACTTCTTATGGAATACTCAATAGTTCCTCACTTCCTTCTCCTACTCTCCAAACCCCTATGTATAGAGAAAACAAATTTATCTCAACATTAACCCAAGTAAAATATAATTAACAAAAAAATTTTTTGTCCAGTATAATTTAATAATTTCTAACAATAAATATAAATAATTTTGACTCTCTTCCTCCTGAAGCCATATAATGGATGTCTACAGGACAAATAAAGGCAAAGTAGAGCCAGTTGCACAGAATCTCATGGACTTAGCTTGGAATGGTTTAGGGGCCTTCTCCCATCAGCATTGAAACAGGAGCCCAGGCACTATAAACTTGAGAGAGGAGACAGAAGGAAGCTAGGTAGTCAAGAATTGGGATCATGGTGGTGGGGAGGAAGTAGAACCAGGAACCCAGCTAGGTGGAGTCACTAAGGCACCCCAACTGGGCAGGGAAGGAAGGGTACACTTGGGAGACATGAGCTTTAAAATGTATGAATGTTGCTAAGATAGGCAGCTTGCAGATAACCAATCACAAGACAATGAGGCCTATAACCAATCCCAAGGATATTATCAAGGCAGAATTATTTGAAAGGACCAATCAGGAGCTAGCAAGACTGTAAACTGTATCCACCCCCTAAATTAAAAAGCGCTTGCTTCTTTCTCTCTTCTCCCTGGTGTGCTGGGTCCCAGGGGGATGCTTCCCTGTGCCCACGTGGCTTATGGCCATGTGGGGCTCTACACATGGATTAATATACTTTAACACCTGGCTGTAATATGTAAAGGAAGTTCTGGACACTGGTCTGCTCCTGGAACCCTAGCTGTACCTTTTCCAGGACTGGCTTCTCTCTATAAACTTTGCTTCCGTTAACCGTTTTAGTCTGCGAATCCATTCTTTGGTTTTATGAGACAACTAACTCAGACTCAAACACCCTACAATTTGGTTTCACTAAGACTGCTGAATCTGGGTACTTGTTTGACCCTTCTAATGCCCCTGTAAATCCACACTGTTCATAAATCTTATTTGGGTGTTCATGGCATACCTAAACTCTCCTAGAACCTCAATCTGCCTCGCCCTTCCAAAGTACTCTGAGGAAGAAAAGTTCACCTTGTTTGGCTCAGCAGTAATCCTATATAATAAAAGGCTAATATGCAAATAGACCAACACACCCTCACAAAGATGGTGGCGCCCACAGTGGGAGCAGGGCAGGCTGCTCCATGCCTGCATCCCCCACTGACTGAGGCTCAGGCAAGGCTTGGATAGTGGCTGCCCAGCCACGCAGGTCCAGCCCAAGGCTCAGGCAACCAGGGCCAGCCGAGGCTTGTGCTGCCAGCAGTGGCAGCAGCAGAGGTGTGATGGGGATGTCACCTTCCCCTGTTCAGCGGGTTGCTCCCATCCCTGAAGGCTCCCAGACTGTGAGAGGGGGCAGGCCAGGCTGAGGGACACCCCCCTCCAGTGCATGAAATTTCATGCACCAGGCCTCTAGTCCTATATAATAAAAGGCTAATATGCAAATAGACCGAAAGGTAGAACAACTGGAACAACCAAACAACTGGTCGCTATGATGTGCGCTGACCACCAGGGGGCGTGTGTGGAACATGGCAGGTATTGGCAGCTGCAGGATGGTGGAGCAGATGAGCGGGAATGCCAGACCAAGGCAGAGCGCTGGTCGCTGTCATCAGGGCTAGCCTCTGGTGGTTCCTGAAAATTCTTTGCTCCCCCTCGCCATGGTCTCACCTGGCACTCGCACCCACTGCCAGCACTGGCCTCACTTGCACCCGCAGCCGGCACTGGAGCCGCCGCTCGCACTCACTGCCAGTTCCTGGCACCGGTCCCGATCACTCAGCACCATCAGTGGGTGCAAGTGGTGGTTGCCGGCCTGAATCGCCCCTAAGGTCTTCTCCACCTCCCCACCTCCCTGCTCCTGAGGGGCGATCAGGGCAGCAGCTGCTGCACACACCCGCTGCTGGCACCGGCCCCAATCGCTCCACGCCAACAGTGGGTTCGAACGGGGCGGCGCTGTCAGCAGGTGGGAGCGGAGGCAGCAGGAGCGGGGCTGCTGGCAGATAGGAGACCAGGGGCCGCGGCAGGAGGGCCCAGGTGGGGGCACGGAGGATGGACTGAGACCTGCCCCTGTGCCTACCACAGCCTTGCAGCCCACAGCTCCTTTCAAGGTTCATGAATTCGTGCACTGGGCCCCTAGTGGAGTATAAAGGCCCAGGATACAAACTGGCCCAGAATTGACCCAAACTCAACAAAGCCAAGACTGTTATATCTAAGTATTTGGTTCCATATTTGGTCATGACTCTAGGATTCAAAGACTCTTCAATGATGTCACCAAGTCCCAAATTATAAATGGGTTAGATTATAAAAGTTTACAAAATCTTTTAGTCTCCTTAATAATAATGTTCTAAGTGGTAATTAAATTGTCAGGCCAATACAAAAACTTATTAAACTCTGACTGACATTAAGCCATTAGTAATAGTACTAACCTACAGATTGGGTCTTGGGGGCTATGTGGAGTAATAGGAAAGGGAAAAAGAAAGAATATTTCCTCTCTGGTTCCTGAAAGCAAGGCCTGCCAATGAACATTTTCTTTGATATTCTTCCATTTCCCTTTCTCATCTTTCTTCCATCTCCCAGAGACCTTCTTCCCAGATGTCCCAGGAATTCAGTGCCTTCTGACTATATTAAGCCTACCCATCAGGGAACCATTTCAAGGACTATTTAATGCTCCCAAATTACTTATTTTTATGCAAAATTCATTCCTCCTGCAGAGTTGACCTGAGCTAGGTAAGAGGGAGAGGTAACTGAAAAAGTGAGAATGACATATTATTGGAAGTATTACAGTTTTAAAGAGGGTGTTTTTTAATCCATAAATTTCTAACTGGTGGCATTTCAGCAAATTTACCAAAATACAATACAAAAATTTCAGGCCTATTTTAGGCAGAGAAAGGGGAGACAAAGGTCATTATAAGTCAAAGACTTCCTTTATTCCTATCTTCCTTTTCCTCCCCATCCTCTCATTATATAATTCTTCTCCAGTCACTGAGTATAGCCAGGTTTTTTTCTCCTCTCCACCTTGTGGGATCTATGGAGCTGAGTTCAGCTTTTCCATCTTCTCTATTTACTTAGTCAGTGTCCCCAAACAGAATTAGATTTGAAGTCCCACATATTGATCATTTACTTTACTTTTTATATAGGTGTTTGGGAAAATATTATAGATTATAGAGAGTTATGCAAACAATGAAATAGGGTTGAAGACATGTCATGGTTACTCTGGCAGAAGCCCTAGGCTGTGGATGAGGCACCTTCGCTAGCTCACCTCCTCACCTGGCAAGATCCGTTAGGTAGGACTAAGTCCTACATTTACCTTTCTCACCCTTCCCAGTGGCCTCATACAGTTGGTGCTCAATGAAAGTGCCATTAACCAGACTTGTGCCAGAGACCCACATTTCCACACTAACTGGTATGCATTAATGTAAATGTGCACATTCTAGTGATTTAAACCTTAACATTCAAAACAGTTAAGTGGCAGACTTCTGGTCAAGATGGCAGCATAGGGAAATGTGGTACTTGCATCCTCCCACAACCACATCCAAATTACAACTAAACTATAGAACAACCATCATTCAGACCACCTGAAATCTAGCTGAATGGAAGTCCTAAAACTAGGGATTTAAAGAAGGCACATCGAAACTGGTAGGAAGGGCAGAGATGATGAGTGGGCTAGTACAACACCCACGTGTGGAAAATGAACATCAGAAGGGACATCTTGGTTGTGGAGGAACACCCTGAGGAGTGAGGGGTTCCAGCCTCACACCAGGCCCCCAGTGTGAGGGTTCCGGAGCTGAGAAATTCCATAATATCTGGCTGTAAAAAACAGGAGGAATTGAGTTGAGTGAGATGAAGGGCTGCTGGAGTCCCAGGAAGTTCCTCTTAAAGGGCCTGTGCACACACTTACTCTGACTCACTCTTCTGAACTCCAGCACTGGGATAGCAGCTCAAAAGGCACCAGGGACATTAGGGGAGGAACTGAGTGTCTGCCATCAGGCTGAGAATTGGGGGCACAACTTTCTCTCAGACAAAAGTGCTGGCAAATGCCATTGTTCCTTTGATGAGCCCTCCCCCAACAGAGCCAGCAAGCAAGCACCATATTTGAGACTCTGTCAACCTGGCTATCACTGTTTGCCCTGCCATGGCAATTCCTTGCGACCCCACCCCACCAAACTTTTAGGCACACCCAAGCTGTTTCCAGTGCCTTTCCATATGAATGACATGTCTTGGCTTGTGCTTCAGACTTTCCCAAAATATCTCAAACAAATAGCATTTGGCCTCAGTATGCCCCATACCTCTCCCTAAGTGGCCCCAGGCCCCAGGCCACCATGGTTCACAGCTTGGCCTCTCTTGGGCTGTGGTTCTCAGCTTGGCCTCTCCTGGGCACCTCCAAGCCCAGTACAAGTAGCATCCAGTTGCAGATTGCTTGGTAGCTAAAGCCAGGTGACCCTGGACAGAACACAGGCAGGGGCTGACCTTGGCCTGCATCTTCCGGTAGGCCCCAAAGCTAGCCCCTGGTAGACATCTTCAGACCAGGTCAAAATACCACTCAACCAGCTTCACAGGGGCAAACTCAGTGGGCACCAGAGCCCCACTGAAATAAGTCCTGCTCTGTGAGGTGGGCCCCTGCACAGCTGATCCTCCACAATAATTGGTGGGCCCAGCCAGTCCTTGCAGCAGATTGGCGTGGGGGTAAATCCCTCCCATTGATATGCCAACTGTAATCAAGGCTCAACTACAACAGGAGGATGTACACAGCCCACATTGGCGGGGGGTGGGGGGTGGAACGCAACTGGAGTGCTCAGCTTGGGTGATCAGGTAGGCTGTGTCACTAAACTGTACAGGACACCTACTATATTAGGCCACTCTACCAAGACTGGGAGACATAGAAGCTCTACCTAATACATAGCAACATACACATGGAGGCTGCCAAAATGAGGAGACAAAGAACACATTCCAAATGAAAGAACAGAACAAAACTCCAGAAAAAGAACTAAACAAAACAGTGACAAGCAATCTACTAGATGCAGAGTTCAACATACTAGTTATAAGGATGCCCAATGAACTTAGGGAAGGAGTAGCTGAACTTAGAGAGAACATCAACAGTATTAAAAAAGACATGAAAACCATAAAAAAGAATGAGAAATGAAGGATACACTAACGGAAATGCAGAATATTACAGGGAATCAACAGTAGAGTAAATGAAGCTGAAAATCAAATCAGCAATTTGGAATATAAGGGAGCAAAAAAACAACAACACATACACAAAAACACCCAATCAGAAGAGCAAAAAGAAAAAAGAATTTAAAAAAATGAAGATAGTGTAAGGAGCCTTTGAAAAACCTTCAAGCATTCCAATATTCACACCATGAAGGTACCAGAAAGAGAAGAAAGCAAACAATGGAAAACCTATTTGAAAAAATAATGACAGAAAACTACCCTAACCCAGTGAAGGAAACAGACATATAAGTCCAGGAAGTACAAAAAGTTCCAAACAAGATGAACCCAAAAAGGCCACACCAAGACACATCATAATTAAAATGCAAAACATTAAAGACAAAGAGAAAATCTTAAAACCAGCAAGAGGAAAGCAGTTAGTTACCTACAAGGTAGCTCCCATAAGACTGTCAGCTGATTTCTCAACAGAAACTTTGCAAGCCAGAAGGGATTGGCAATAAATATTCAAAGTGATGAAAAATAAGGACCTACAACAAGATTACTCTATCCTGCAAAGTTATAATTTAGAATCAAAGAACATATAAAGAACTTTCCCACCCAGTCACTGTGGCTCAGTTGGTTGAGCACATTCCCATGAACCAGGAGATCACAGTTCAATTCCAGTCAAGGCACATGCCCAGGTTGTGGGCTCGATTCCTAATAGGGGTCGTGCAGGAGGTAGCCAATTAATGTTTATTTCTCATCAATGTTTCTATCTCTCTATCTCTCTCCCTTCCTCTCTCTGAAATCAATAAAACCATATTTTTTTTAAAAAATTTTTTAAAAGAACTTCCCAGACAAAGAAAAGCTAAAGGACTTCATCACCAGCAAACCAGTATTACATGAAATGTTAAAGGGTCTTCTTTAAGACAAAAAAAAAAGGAAAAAAAGATAAAAAACATGAACAATAAAATGGCAATAAATGCATATCTATTAACAAATGAATCTAAAAAAAAATGAAGAAGCAGAACAGAAACAGACTCATAGATACAGAGAACATTTTGATGGCTGCCAGATGGGAGAGGAGTTGGGAGGATGGGTGAAAAAGATGAAGGGATTAAAAAGTACAAATTGGTTATTACAGCATAGTCATGGGGATGTAAAGTACAGCATAGAGAATATAGTTAATATTCTAATAACTATGTATGATGTCAGATGGGTACTAGATTTATCGGGATGATCACTTAATAAGTTATATGTCTAATCACTGGGATGTATACCTAAAACTAATATAATATTGTATGTCAACTATAATAAAAAATGAACAAAACAAACTGGTGTACAAAATAGATCCAGAAGCATGGAAGCATGGAACAGACTGACGAATCTTAGAGGAAAGGTGGGGAGGGGGGGTCTGAGGGGGGAAGAGATTAACCAAAGAACTTATATGCATATAAGCATAACACTTAAACACAGACAATAGTGCCATAGGCCTGGCGGTGTGGAGGGTAGAGGGAGTCAATGGGGGGAAAAGGGGAACATCTGAAATACTTTCAACAATAAAGGTAAATTTTAAAATAAATTAATTTAAAAATAAAACAGTTGAGTTGCATTAATGATAATAAAAAATACTTTTTGTTCATTAAATGAACTGAGGCTTGCTCCTTTCTGACTTGAACCTAGCCAAGCCTGACGAGCTCCCTTTTCTGAAAGTAAGGCATAAAGAGCACAGTTCATAGAGGACTGAAAAACTCAGGATTTGGGGTATGGAAAGAGGCCTTTGAAATTAACTCCAAAGCAGATCCTATGAAATTATATGAGGCACCAAGTGCCCTGAGATCTGTTTACCTTGAACACACTTGGAACTTGAAGTTTTGGTGATGGGACTCCAATCAAAAAATCAATAATCACCATTGTGAAGATTGTGAGGAAAACGGCAAAGTCACTCACCATGGAGCGGACCTGGCATGCAAAAGAATTAGAAAAGTGTTTTAGTAGGTTGAATGCAGTAGGAAAGAATTTAATATTGTAAAAGTTTTAAAAATCCTGAGGAGAATGCTTTAATTTTATACTTGAATTAATACAAGCATATTTAAATAACAGGAATATGTTAATATGCCCAAGTTAATGCCTCCACCAAAACCCCGAAATGGTTGCTCATTTCACTGAGTTAAAAACCCAAAAGGCCCTCTTGGCCTATGAGGCCCCCACTCACTGACATCATTACCTCTCTGAACCCAGCTCCTAATGCTCTCTGCTTGCTCACTCTGCTCCAGCACACAGACCTCCCTGCTGTTTCTTAAACATGCCAGACTCACTCCCACCTGAGTCTTTGAACTTACTCATCCTTCTATCTCGAATGTTTTTTCTCCAGTAATCTCTTGGGTCGCTCCCTTACCTCCTTTATGCTCACCCAAATACAACCTTCATGAGATCTTCTTTGATGACCCTACTTAAAATTGGTTGCCACCTGCCTCCTCAGCTCTTCCTATACTCCTTTCCTGCTTTATTTTTCTCCATAGCATTTATCACCGTTTTTTCCTAAGAGGACTAACCCACTTTATAGTTTAGTGTAGCTTTAATAAATACAATGTGCCTGAAATGCTCAGTGCCTGTCTTAAGCTAAACTTCCAACAGAAATAGAGCAAAATACATCTCAGCCATGTTTAACATCACTACTACCTGAACCTGACTTTGCTTTCCTTTGAAACCTGAGTTTTCCAGCTCCCCCTCCCTGGTTTTGTTAGTTCTCCTCTGAATGTTACATAAATTCTCTGAACATGTAGCTGTCCCCACCATGAAGCCCATCTTGACCATCCTGGGGCCCAGTGACTCTTCTCTCCTCTGAACTCCTATGGCACTTACATCCAACTCTTTACTACTGTCTCATATGACCTGGTTGTTTCATATGTTTCCACTTCCTATCCAATCTTTTGCATCCCCTACAGCACTTAACCACACCTGAGCTGGTAGTCAGTACATAACTGCCATTTGTTCACTGTTTGTCCAGACTGGAAACAATGACCCAGAGCATATCTAGTATGTATCTCCTTAATTACTGTGTAGATCCACTGAAGTCTAAGAATGTTTTAGTGATGTATGTGTGTACAGTAAATATCCAATCAACTGACCCCTTTCCCTATTCATACATCCTGCTCTGCAAACGTGCCTGATTGAAACCTCACAGAAAAACCACCAATTCCTCCTGATTCAAGCTCCTTTTCAAAGCAATAGCCCCTTCAGCCACTCTAAACTTGGCCTGTAATTCTGTCCTACCATAACTGGGCATGACAAACAGTGTCAGCTGCATCAGGGAGAGCTTGTTGAGGCTTCAAACAGTCAGGCAAACCAAGTCAGGAGCGTTCTCACTGCTGGAGTCAATTTAACAAGTGATTTCACAAGCTATTACAAGAGCCATTCCTGAGAGGAGACTTTGGGACTCCCTACCTAATCCAAAGCAATCATCCCAATTAATTACATTAAGTAGCCAGCCCTATTTATTGCATTCTAGAAATAAAACTTAATAGCATTCCAGAAATGAGACTTAGTAGCTGTTAGAGAACACTACTCCACCTTAAACTCACCTGTGCTTTTAAATCAAAAATCTTTTACATATATTAACTCCTCATTCCACACCACACATTTATGAAAGGGGCTGTTGGTCATTAGAAGAAGAGATGCTGCAGTGTGGCTCATCAGGACATTTAGAACTCTCCACCTGCCACTCTACTCAGCAAGCAGCATGGAGGCTGAGATGAGGCTGTTATATTAGAACTAGAGGCCTGGTGCATGACATCTGTGCACTGGGAGGAGAGGGGGTGTCCCTCCGTCCAGCCTGCACCCTCTCACAGTCCGGGACCCCTCGGGGGATGTCTGCCTGCTGGCTTAGGCCCGCTCCCCATGGAGCCAGCTGTGAGACCGGCTCAGGGCTTCTGGCTGAGTGGGGGAGAGCACTGACCACCAGGAGGTAGCTCCTGCATTGAGCGTCTGCCCCCTGCTGCTAAGTACATGTCATAGCGACCAGTCGTTCCACCATTCTGTCAATTTGCATATTAGCCTTTTATTATATAGGATTCTAACACAAAAGAAATGTATGAATATGCTACTTACTCTGGTTGGGAAATAGCGGCTTGTCTTAAATGTCTTTAAGGTGCTTGAAAGGATGAAGGTGGTGAAGAAGAGAATGCAGGACCAAAACAGCACATCAGGAGTATAGGGTCCATGATGGCCACATGCAGGTCCTGTGAACTCTCCATGCATCTCCTGGCATTCCTGGAGAAACAAACATTCTGGATAATGAAAAGCAGGCCGGAGGGAGAAACTAGAGGCTGCCTTCTGAGTCCACCACTCACTGTGATCCTGCAACTGCTGGGTAGCATATGCTGCCAGCAGCATTAACCTTCATGTAGTTGTGCAGGTTTCACTTGCATAGGCCCCTTCCAGGTAGGGTGACTACTTATGGTCTGAACTAAGACATTTTTAAAATATATATTTTTTTCATTGATTTCAGAGGAAGGGAGAGGGAGAGATAGAAATATCAATGATTAGCGAGAATCATCGATTGGCTGCCTCCTACATGCTCCCTAGTGGGGACTGAGCCTGCAACCCAGGCATGTGCCTTGCCCAGAATCAACCCAGGACCTCCTGGTTCATAGGTCAATGCTCAACCACTGAGTCACACTGGCTGGGCCAAACTAAGACACTTTTGAAAATGAAACCAGAACTGTTTCAAGAAAATACAAGGTTCTAAGAGGGCCCTAGCAATTTGTACTATTTTTATTACAGAGGCCTTGCTGATTTGAATGTCCTTCAAGCTCCATAAAACCTAGATCTGCTCCCCAACCCTGCCTGGTTTCATCCCCACATATCTTTAGTGCAGGGTCACTGGATAGGGGGTAGCTATTGCATGTGAGAGAGAAGTAAGAAATAGTATTATTTATCTTTATGTGCAAGACAATTTTGAAGGGGGGGGTCAGTAAGAACAGTTTAAAAGAAGAAAAATATTTTATTTCTGTAAATGTCAGAGCTTGCTAAAGGGCTACCCACTTCTACCTAGAAGACTCCCTTAAACCTGGCAGTCACAATGCTAGGCCATCTGGCAGCTCCCAGACTTACAGTAACAGTCAGGTTAGCCCAGTGGACTTCTGTTGTCACGATGTTTTGGTCCTTCCAATACTGTAGTGTGTGATTGTTTGGATTCTCTGGGACAGTACACCTGCAGCTGGAGGGGGGAAAAAGATTCCTGAGGAAAGCAGCCAACTATTCAATAGAATATTTTTAGCCATGACTGGGCTAAAGGCTTTAGTATCAGAGCCTGCTTTGCTTCTCCTTTGCACACTTCAGATTCCTGAGGTTGGTTCTACTGGATGAGGCCCAACCACACCCTGGTTTTTCAGTCAGTCATTAATAAAGATGGACTCAAATCAGTGTGTGGGTCTTGGATTCTATTGTATTGACAACCAAGCTTAGCATCTGATGCACTCAGAATGAGCCCTAGTGGTTTCTTAGTTTCTATCTCTTAGGCTTGTCCTGTGGAATTCAATCTACATAGCAAGGAAGACTTGATAACCCACTCTGCGCCCAACAGTTTTCTCTAAACCTGGATGATTTTCTCCCTATAACCGTCACATTATTGCTCTAAAATTCAGTCTCCCAGAATTGTGATGTAAGCTCTTCCTAACACTGTGTCATCCCTGGTAATCCACTATCTTGGCCATTCCCTGGCTTCCCAGGTCTCTTCCTCTATCTAAACCAGACCAGACCAGACCTGTCCCACTGGCCACCATGCTGCCTCCAAGTCTCAGCATGCTTCATGCCTGAAATGGCTCCCTGTACATTCAACTGACATAGCCATTCCCACCACTTTCATTTCATATAAGCGGGGAGCATACCTAAGCTGCAGTCAGACATCCTTAGCACTGCTGAGGAGGCAGGAGAGGCTCCCACCACCACTGCTGTACTGGCAGCCATCAGCCTGGCTTGTGGCTGAGCAGAGCTCCCCCATGTGGGAGTGCCCTGACCACCAGAGGGCAGCTCCTGCATTGAGTGTCTGCCCCCTGGTGGTCAGTGTGTGTCATAGTGACCAGTCATTCCCAGTCTTTCTGCTGTTAGGGTCAGTTTACATATTACCCTTTTACTATATAGGATAGAGGCCTGGTGCACGGGTGGGGGCCGGCTGGTTTGCCCTGAAGGGTGTCCCAGATCAGGGTGGGGGTCCCATTGGGGTGCCTGGTCAGCCTGGGTGAGGGGCTGATGGCTGTTTGCAGCTGGTCACACCTCCTTCAGGGTGGGGGTCCCCACTGGGATGCCTGGCCAGTCCATATTGTATGATTTTGCCAAACTGTATGACGTTGTGGAAAAGGCAAAACCATGGAGACAGTGTAAAGATTAGTGGTTGCCAGGGATTGGGGTGGTAGGGTAGGATGAAAAGGCAGAGTACAGAGGATTTTTAGGACAGTGAAACTACTCGGTATAAAACTACAATGATGGAATGCTCTTATACATTTGTCAAAACTCACAGAATGTGTAACACCAAGAGTGAACCCTAATGTAAACTATGGACACGGGGTAATAATGATGTATCAATGCAAGTTCATTGATTACAACAAATGTACCACTTTGGTATGGGAAAGTGATAGTGGAAAAAGTTATGCATATGTGGGAGCAGGAAGGTATATGGGAACTCTCTGTACTTTCTGCTCATTTTTGCTGTGAACCTAACTAAAACTGCTCTTTAAAAGAAATTATATTTTAAAAAATCAGTTCCACACATATAAACATAAAATCATTTAAAGAGTTGGAAAGTTCTAGCTTCTCATCAGCTCCATATGAACCAACAGTAGAATGCAAATAATAAAAATACCATTTGAGCTTTATTAACAAAGAATTACAGTATCCAGACCCAAAGTCTACTCAGTGCAGGGCTGATTACTTTTGTCTGTTGTCTCCCACTTAGATATAAGTCTCATGAGGATAGATCCTTTTGTCTATCATATTCATCGCTTTTTCCAGGGCCTAAAACAGTGCTGGCACATAGTAGATGATCAGCAAATACTTGTTAAATAAATAAATTATAAAAAAGGTCAAAGAATGAACTTACTCCACTGCCAATGGGCAATTCAGAGCTCCAATGCCAACTGACAATCCACTAGGCTTCAAAGATTACACTCCCTAATGGTGGTTATTTTGTGATAAAACAATTTTTATAAATTCTAATAAATTTTGTATAAATTTTGATTTTTTAGGTTGATGAACAGATAACTAGAATCTATAAAAGTGTATCTATTGATAGTTAGCAGACACCTCCATGCAGTGCGCTCTATCTACCCAGGCAGTTTCAGGTTGAAATTGTCCACTTCACAACCAGACCCTCCAGATCAGAACTGTACAGCCAGAAGGGATGGAATTTGAGGCACAGAACTAAAGGATGAAAGTCTTTAGTTACAATTTGGAGAATACTATTCCAGAGAAGAAATGTTGTATAGGACCAGACTCTTCTTAAAGGTTGAAAACACAAATACTGTGTTTCTTTTCTAGCTGAACCAAACTATGTTGAACATGTGAAGAAAACACAGTCTCTTTAGTTGAAATCTAGGTAAGTAAATAATTTCTAGATGCAGTATCTTGATAACATGGTCCCAGGATCTCACAAGTCCCTACAAAAAGTAGTTCTTCCCAACAACTAAACTGAATTATCCCTGCTGCTTTAGCAGCCTATTTTTGTCTCAATGCCTGGAACCAAAAGACATGCTTGGAAAGCATTTCTCAACTCCCATCTGAGTTTCACTCTTAGTCCATCTTCTCTGTCATCAATGTTGACTGTTCTCCTCTAGCAGGAGTCTCCACATCCATATCTGAGCTCTGTTTCCCAAAGGGCCAAGATAGTTCCATCACAGAAGCTGTAAGCACTGCCTAGCATACTATATCAGTCATTAAACTCAGGCCCTTTGCTCAATTTTAAAAAAAAGACTTGCAGAAGCATACTTACTAATACAGGCTAAGGTGGTCCAGCTGGCTGTGCATGTGGATGGGGTAGGTCTCTGCCAGGTGAATCAGCTTTTCTATTGCTTCATAGATGAAAATTATGCAAATTAAGGAGGCAAATGCTTCTTCAGTGAAGCGAGTAATGTAGCAGACAAGGGAACTGGCATCAGTTGCCACAAGAACAATACATAGGAAGGCGGTCCACAGTCCAATACAAGCACGCAAGGAGAGGTATGAAAGAGCATAGTCTCTGAAACAAGACAAAAGTTCATCAAAAAACATGGAGGGATGGCATTCAGAGACAAAGGGTCAGAAATATGGTTAATTCATCTCATTTTATCTGTACCAGTATTGCAACCCAATTTCTCCCGAATTCTGGCTGTGTTTCACTTTTAAATGCTGCCTTGGGACAGTCGTGACAAAGATTTGCTTCATGGGTGGTATCTGCTACGCAAGAACATGGAAAATGGAGAAATGTCCCACACACATTTCTGCCATCACTGCCCAATGTGATTAAGATCTTATTATTGCAGTTAAGACCAAAAAGCTGGCCCAGCTGGTTTGGCTCAGTGGTTGAGCATCAACCTGGAGGTCACGGTTCGATTCCCAGTCAGGGCACATGCCCATGTTGTGGGTTCAATCCCCTGTAGGGAGTGTGCAGGAAGCAGCTGATCAATGAGTCTCTCATCATTGATGTTTCTCTCTCTCTCTCTCCCTTTCTCTCTGAAATCAATAAAAAGGTATATATATAAAAAAGTTACATAGCTCTTGTTCCATATGCTCCTATTTCTAATACAAAAGTCTATTTAAAAAGCAGTTCTAGGAAAAGTAGGGAAATTAGGGCATTGCAATCAGAATATAAAAGGATATATTAGGCCAAATTTAAAACTGACTTGAAATGGAAATGGGAAGAGTCTGAATTAGCGAGGGAAAGTTTTTTTAAAGATAAAGTGAAGGTGTGGCTCAGTCGGTTGGAGCGCTGTCCCATACACCAAAGACTGCCGGTTTGATTCCTGGTCAGCTCACATACCTAGGTTGCAGGTTCAATCCTCACTGGGGGTGCGTACAGGAGGCAACCAATCGATGTTTCTCTCTCCCTCCCCCTCTCTCTAAAATCAGTAAAAACATATCCTCTGGTGAGGATTAAAAAAAAAAGACTAAGAAATCTGCTGTTTTAGGTACAGTACTACTTGGAGGCAGGACAATAGACCAAATGATGTTGATTCTTCAGGTTTTTACTGTCAAGAATGATGTTTGCTTACTTATACATATGAGACCCTGGCATTCAAGCCTAACAACCCAATAACACATCCATTAGAGTTTTCAGTAAACCAAATGTCTTACTTGCAGAATTTGAACAAAATCTTTTCAAACACAAGCACTGGCCCAGTGCTTCCCAGGATGGTGAGAGCCTGTCCTGCAAACAAGGAATAGGCAATCCCAGTCATGGAGGCTCCGAACAAGGATTCAATTGCACTCTGAGAGGAAAAAAAAATCATCACTGAGTCCACAGCCCGTTGCAATGAGTAATGTGGGCTTATGTACATTCCTGACTTAGTTCTCATGTGCGCCCCAACGAATCATCTGCTTGTATTTCATCTTAGCAAGAGTGATATGTACACACTGTCTAATACTCCTGTAAATGGCATCACTTTGATAATTCAGAAGCCCAAATCCATCTACATATGGTTCCTTAACTAAGTCCTGTTCTGCAGTGACTCACTTCAGTATTTAACAGATTCAGAAAGCACAGTGATACCATTCACACAACGATCTGTCATACAGAGTCACCTAAATCTTATTTTTAAATGACATTAATATATTATTTTCCATCCTTGGGGCAACAGGCAATTCAACTGGGCGATCAGCTACAGAAATTGATATTCAAGCAGAAGTGAGTCTGCTCTAAAGCAAGAACTGTGTTGCTGCTTGGTATGAAATCAGAATACATAGTAATTCAACAGAAAGACTCTGGTGTCCTTAGTCCTAGCCCAGGCAATTTCTCCCCCAGTGGACGTGCCAGCCACCACAATATGTTGTATCTTCTTTGGGACCATGAGTAGTGGTTAAAAGTTCTTACTATGCGTCCCTCAGTGGCTTCTCCAAGCAATCCCCCAAAGGTGATGACAGGTGACATGCAGGCACAGTACAGGAACAGAAAGGAGGCCAAACACTGTAAGCTGAGTGCGTCCTGGTAGTCGCTCCAGTACCAAGGGGCCTTCCGCTTGATGTCCAGCACCAAGCCTCCAAAGAGCCTGTGGGAACACAGCAGACAGGCCTCTAGCACAGTCCCTCTTTCAGAGAAGCATGTGAACAGCACACATTTAAAAGCACTTCAAATGTGCTCTGCCCGGAGGTAGTACTTTGGCTTCAATTTGACCCCAAGTACAAGACTCAGTTGCACTCTGAGAGGGAAAAAATATTATCACAGAGTCCACAGCCCGTTGCAATGAGTAATGTGGGCTTATGTACATTCCTGACTTTGTCCTCATGTGCAAACCAAAGAATCATTTGCATGTATTTCATCTTAGCAAGAGTACCGTCTGGGGTCAGTACAGACTCTGTTTGCAACCAAGATCATGAATGTGAATGGTTACCCTACGCATAAAAAGAATTAATTGAGTGTGTATATTACCCATTCAATAGAAAGTTCCAAAAAATTAACGTGAAGTTATTAGTTTCAAACTTCAAATTTGAGCTGTTATGAGGAAATGTGCAAAACTAATTCAAAGAATTAAATTGTTAGTTTTATTACATATTTTCTAGATAAAAAGCCTCTTTCACATTCATTTTTCTACTCTGAACAACTACCTACCTTATGCTTGAGAAATTAGCATAATAATTCATTCATGCAGTTGATAAGTAGCAGCAATTTTTGGTGCCAGGCACTGTGCCAGGTACTGGAGATGCAGCAGTGAGCAAAACAAACACAGGACCAAAGATCTAGTGCAGGAGACAGGCAGTGCTGTGAGGGTGCCATGGCAACATGGGACACGGAGGGGCATTTTATCGAGGGCCCAGTGAATGGACCAGGAGTTAGCCTGATGAGGCAGAGGGGCTAGCATGGATAAAACCTAGAAGTGAGAGCACCTGGCAGGTTCCAGATGCTGAAAGAGATATGGCTGGATAAGACAGTGTGAGGGGCAAATAGCCGAGGCTGGAGAAGCTATAAAAGCTGAGCCACAAAAAGCCTTGGAAACTGTTTTAAGGAATTAGACCTTTATCCTAATGGTATGTCAAGTCACTGAAGGTTTGTAAACTGGGAAGCAACATGGTTAAACCTGCATCCTGGAAGGATCACTCTGGTGGGGGTATAAGGAGTGGAACATGGGGCAAGACTGGAGGCAGAAGTGGATGGATTCAGGGGCTAATCAGGAGTTAGAATCAACAGGACTTGGTGGCAGGACTTCAGGACCCCTCTCCACCTCCCAAGGATGAGACAGATCAAGTGCAATATATCCCACACTGAGGTGAGTACTGTTCCCGCACTGAGTCACTTCTAAGAGTGGAGTAGCTGTACCACGGTGAAAGTTGGTAGGTGACTAAGGAAAGAGCCATTCAGCATTCTACAGGACAATTGGCCCAGTTGCTTCTACAAATCAATGGCATAGAAAAAAAGGAGGGAGGGCTGTGATAGAATGGAAACGTAATAATCAAATGCAACCCTTAATTGAATCCTTTGTCACACAAATTAATTCGAAAAAGATGTTGCTAATACAATCACAAAAAGTTGCATATGGACTGAGCAATATGCAAATTTAAAGAATTATTGTTAATTTTGTTAGATGTAATAATGGCATGATAGTTGTTTGTAAAATGTCCTTATCAAACAAAGATACATATTGAAGTAGTTACAAGTAAAATGACATGCTACTGGTTATTTGGTTTTAAATAATCTAGAAAACATAAAAATAAAACAATTAAGTGGGGGGAAATAGGTGAAACAAGACTGGCAAAATGTTGTTAACTCTTGATGGGCACATGGGTGTTCATTATACTATCCTCTCTTCTATATTTGAAATTTTCTATAATTAAAAACTTTAAAAAACAATCTACTCTCTCATAAAAGGAAATTTGGCCCTTCCTTCCTCCCTCCCTCCCTCCCTCCCTCCCTCCCTCCCTTCCTTCCTTCCTTCCTTCCTTCCTTCCTTCTTTCCCTCCCTCCCTCCCTCCCTCCCTCCCTCCCTCCTTCCCTTCCTTCTATCCTCTTTTTAGGAGCCTGGAGGTGTGCCCCAAGGTCTGGGACCTGTATGCCAGGGGAAAAGGCACAACAAGCTCTTTCTTCATTCAAAAGCGCTCTCTCTCTCTCTCTCTCTCTCTCTCTCTCTCTCTCTCTCTCTCTCTCATCTTGTTAGGTACAATAAGTACCTAACTGGTAGACACTGGAAGACACTATTCTATCAGACCCACTTGCTCTTTTCCTCTGGTTTGGGTGGACATAGCTGGGATTCACCCATTCTCAATTTACAGCAGTAACATCCCAGTGTGGATCTGGGCTTAGGGGAGAGAAGCAGAACCAGCCTGTGACCTGCTTTGGATTTAGCCTGTCTGGCAAACTCAGCTTAAGAAGGAGCTACAGGGTCCAACCTAGAACACAAGAGATCCACCTCAGGGTTTGGGACCAAGACTCCAGTTTGTAATAAAGTGCTTTTTCTTGCTTTCTCCTCTGGGTAAATAACCCCTCAAGGAACTTACAGGCAGCTGCAATTAGTCTGGGGCAAGATTCTGTTTCTGGGTCCTTAGCCAACATAGAGTCTTAGTACCACGTGAGTATCACCTCTCAATCACCAATGACCTTCCTCTGAAGGGTATTTTTCTGAGAGAAGACTCTCCTTCTGCAATAATGAGCCTCACCCCAATGAGGCAACCTGAGATGCTGCCACGATTGGTCAGCTTCTGGGCACAGGAGGCACCTTCAGGAAGGAGTGAGTGTCTGTAAGTAACAGACAAAAGCTTTATCTGCAATGGATTTATGAGAAGCCATAGAAAGGGAGGACATCTGTCTCCTAGCTGTAATTAAAAGGGGAGAGAAAAGATCTGAGGCTCTTATTGATAGTATAATTATAAATTACTGAAATGATTTCTGAACACTATTTTTTTCAATATATTTTATTGATTTTTTACAGAGAGGAAGGGAGAGGGATAGAGAGTCAGAAACATCGATGAGAGAGAAACATCGATCAGCTGCCTCCTGCACACCCCCCAACTGGGGATGTGCCCGCAACCAAGGTACATGCCCTTGACCAGAATCGAACCTGGGACCTTTCAGTCCGCAGGCCAACGCTCTATCTGCTGAGCCAAACAGGTTAGGGCTGAACACAATTTATGGAGTCAGCACATACCTCGCTCATGTATAAAATCAGACCATAATTGCACATCTACCACAGGTATTAATAGATATGGATGCTTTTCCCACATTTTAGACTTCCTTTCCCTTTCAACACTTCCCTTTCAACACTACCCTTAATGTCAAATTGGGGGCAGGGCAGGAGGCACACAGGAATCTGAATGTAAGCTTGATGCAAGAAAGGACTTACCCGTATAGAGGGTCACTAGGCTCTGGGGCACTGACCTAGGGAGCCCTTCTCTGGAGGGCCTTAGGGATAGGCCATCCATCCATTTGTCTGGTGTGCTTTGGAGGAAACCTGTCTGAAGCGTTGGTGGGGGGGGGGGGGGATCACTGAGATAGCAGCTCCTAATTCTTTTTTTTCATTAACCCTTCCCAAGAGTGGCACCCACAATTAAGTACATAAATCTACTTTCCAGAATATCTCTCTGCTGTGAAGGGTCTGGCCCAGGCACTCTAATCAGACTTTCCTTTTGTTACATACAGGAATGCACTGGCATCACTGCCTACACCAGCCTCAGGGAGGTCTAAGACACTGTCTGAGCCCTGGCTTTGTGATCAGATGACACAAACCTCAGAGTACTGTTCTCAACTTTGTCTCCTTTCTCTGTCTTAGAGTCTACGCTCCACATGTTCAAACACCTCTACATCCAATGCGGATAATATCCTCTAAGTCTCCAAGTTCTGTCCCAGGTTGTGCACCACCTCAAAGAAACACCACTAATAGCGTGCAGAATGATAAAACCCAGGCTAATGCATTTTTAGTCTATACAGTCCTAGAGGATCCAGAAAGTTCTAGGATGTCCTTCTGCAAGGTTCACGTTCACCCCCTACATAAATGAGACTGAGGAAGGGGCTAGGGTTGGCATGGAAATATGGGTCCCTGATATAAGCATTAGGTCGGTCGCCTGGCCTAAAGGGCTACAATGGGAGCAAAGTGTCTTGAGGTCTTTTACAAAGGGCTCTGAAGAAAACTTCAGGAGCTTAGGAAGAGAAAGCATCTCCCACACCAAGCATGGACACAGGGCAGAGACTGTTCCATAATACCCACTTGCTTCCTCCCTCCCTCCCTTTCTTCCTTCCATTCAAAAGCTCTCTCTCTCTCTCTCTCTCTCTCTCTCTCTCTCTCTCTCTCTCTCTCCCTCCTGGCTAGGTACAATGAGTGTATAGGTGGACACAGGGCAGACACTGGATAAAACTATCAGAGAGCTCAGATAACCCTTCCAATTTCAGCTTTGTCAATTCCAAAAGTTCCTGACATGACATTATAGAAGAACTTCCTCAAACCCCATTTGAATTTGTGAGTAAAGTCATTTGGAGTTAATAGTTAAATGTGTGATGTCCTAGCCATATAGGATTTTTTGGCGGAATGTTAGGCACCATTTCTGAGATTCTATAACTATTGAAATCCAATCTAATGGGTCTCCTAAACCCCCTATGAAGTGATTATAAGTGACCCCCATTCAAAAGGCCTGGGCGCCCTAGTTTCTTCTCCTCCCTTTGACACCAAAAGAAACCTGAAGTCTTATCTCTGCATGATTATCTGTTTGGAGGAAACCTTGCTGTCCTCATTTCTTCTACTTTCAACTCTAAATTCTGGGGTGTAGACACCCTTTATACTCCAAAGATAAGTCATAACTCTGAAATATGATCAAGTCCATGCCCTGAGACCCTTCCCCTTAAAAAGCACCCCCTCCTCTAAGACAGTCTCAATCCTGGAACCTATTCTAAGGACAGATGATTCCCTTGAACTGCCTCTCAACACCAGGCCTCCCCACCCAACACAGACCCTACAGCACTTAAAAGAAAATAGGAAACTTACTCTTAGAGGTTGCTCCCTCTTTTCAGTGGCCCCTTCCATCAAAGGGCTCCTCCTTTCCTCCAGTGACTCCTCCCCAGGGCCTACTTATCTTCCACCATCCTCAACACATTCCTCCAACCAAGACACATACTCCCCTACCAGGACACTGCTAGTTAAGTGTCATTATCTCCTGCTCCTCAGCATTTTCTCTTGATGACTTTCCAAGAATGGAAAAATAAATCACTCTCCACAGTTAAAAAACAAAACAAACAAACAAAAAAACCCACACAAAACCATGAATTTCCACTGGGAAGGGTACTGAAGATAGAAAAATAAGGAAAGCAATTTTAAGCAAGGAGGAAAAAACTAAAGTGAAAGCAGGGAACTAGAAAATGTTAAAGCTTCTTTCCATGAGCTTAGTCTTGTACTGAGAATCTCCACCCAGCAGATCATTCTTAGACAAACACAACTTACAGATCCAGGACCATAGTCTCAACCTTCTCCCATGATCTGGGGGCATCACCGGATATCATTCCAACCCAAAATATCATTCTCTTTTACCATCTTCCTCCCTGGCAAATAAAACCTCCTAGTCTGCCCTAGCCAGTTTGGCTCAGTGGATGGAGCGTCGGCCTGTGGACTGAAGGGTCCCAGGTTCAATTCCAGTCGGGTGCACATGCCTGGGTTGCGGGCTGGGTCCCTGGTGGGGGGCATGCAGGAGGCAGCCGATCAATGACTCTCATCATTGATGTTTCTCTCTCTCTCACTTCCTCTCCCTTCCTCTCTGAAAACAATAAAAATATATATATTAAAAACACACACACACAAACACACACACACAAAAACCTCCTAGTCTGGGCACCTGCTTCTCTCGCCTACCATAGAGAACCTCCTTTTTTGACATCAGTCTTTAAAATCTTGGCCTAGAAGAGTAGACTACCTATTCTGAGACACACATCTAAAAGAGTACCTATTTTTCTATCCTAAGGGAGTTTCTTAAAATAATCACTCAATACTTATCCATACCTAGTCCATTCATGTTTCTAAACAGGCAGCATTCTAAAAATATTCATTCATTCATTCTATATTGAGTGCCTGCTCTGTGCAGGGCACTGTGCTGGGTGCTAGGAATATAATGGGGTCCCTGCCCTTATGGAGCAAACGTTCTAGCAGGAAAGACAACGAATCAAGCAATAATAATAAAGTATAATAAGAGCTGTAATAGGGGGTTGGAGGCAGGATGGCAGGCAGGCAGGGGACAGAGCTCAAAGCTGTGACACCACATAGCAGGAACACCTAACCTCGTTTACAGAGAGTCCTGGAAGGCTTTTCAAAAGAAGTGACACCTAAACTGAGACAAAGGATAAATAGCAGTTAGCCAGGAGATAAGGGAGGATTCCCTCAAATCAGAGGGAACAAAGTGTGGGAAGAACTGGAGGTGAAATGAAACATGGTAGGTGGTCTGAGAAATTTGAATGATACAATACTTGATATATTTTTAATACTTACAGTCAATGGTTCCATTTGAAAAGTCATTCCCAAACAATTAAGATACCACAGAGAAGAAGGCTGAAAGCAAAGAGGATGACTCATTCCTTTACACATCTGCCCAGCAAGCAGTATCAGCTGTGAAATATCCCAGAACTTACCGCCCAGTGCGCTGAAGTTCTGGCCCGCTGTGGCCCCCATGTGGTTCTGGTTCTATGTGGCAAACGTTTCCGTTTGGAACTCCAGGCATTTTTCTTTTCTCCTTTTAACAGATGACCACAAAATTAGCGAAGTCAGCCATCTATCCTGTTCTTTCTACTAACGGGGGGCGGGGGGGTGGGTAGTAAAATAATCCAAAAGCAGCCAAAAAATACCCAAGTGTTTGTAGTTTTCAAATGCATTCATTGATTTGGGGTAGTTTATTGACTTTCTGGGGGCGGGGGGAACCACAAAAAATGTAATTTATCCTCCTCTCCACTAGTACCTGACTTCTAACTCTGCCTTGCTCAGAGACAGAAAAAATGGAGGCTTTGGCATCAGATATAACCTAAGTTCCAGTTTCAAATCTGCCTCTGTATAATCTTACTTTACCTTAAAACCTTGAAGATAATTTTATTCCTTATTTGTAAAACTAAGGATAACAATACCCATTGGGGGCTGTTGCTGAGAAGATTAAATTAACATATGTAAAGCATCTGGCTTACTGTCCAGTGCATAGTAGGAGTACCCTTCCAGTCTTTAACCTATGGGGAACTCTATTTGTTCTCTATATACAACTTGCTCTTTTAATTTAAATAGCTTCATTCATGTTACACTCCCAAAAAATTACCTTCCCTCTCCTCTCTGCCATTCCACATCAATTCTTCAAAAGTTGGCTTAAAATTCATCCTAGGTAATTCTGACTGACCCTATCACACCTGAGCCAATCTCTATTATTGCATATTCATTTTTTCACTACTGTTCTGACATTCTAGGTGCCCCGAAACAGGGCCATGTGTTGACTATATAGCATATACCCTATGTGGTCTTTGCTTTGTCCATGGTTGGGCACTTAGTAAGTGACACGAAGCCACCATCAGCTAATGTGCATACATACCTGGGAAGGGACGTTTTTGGGTGGCTCAATTCTAATGGAAGGGTCCCACTCCCCTGGAGGGAGCACCGTCACCTGGTCTAGGAACTCATCAATCCCCGCCAGGAGATCATCTCGATCTTTGGCCTTATATGCCACATCATGAAAAATCTACAGAGAAGAAAAAACCCTCAGGAAAGTTGAAAATGACTTTACTTAAAACAATCACCAATGGATATGGTAAAGAATGAATACAACCTCTTGATTTTTATTTCAGTCATGGGGATCTGAAATGTAGAAAACTTTTAGCACTTAGAGAAGTATAAGGTTAAAAGGATTTTTTAAAATGAACCTAAAGATGAGATAAGTAAAAAAGAACTCAATATATGTCTATTTGTATAAGAAGAGATAAGACATTTGTATAATTCTTATAATTGTGTAAGACATTCTATAATCCTACAGTTGTATAATTCTGTTATCTCCTCAAAGAATGGAATAAAGGGGAAGATGCATGGGAAAATTTTCCTGATCATATGGTTGGAAAAAGTGGATGGAATTACTAATGAAGGTTCTGTGTGAAATAAGCCTCCCCATCAAAGAGCGCTAATAAAACACAGCCTCCATCTCCTCTGCCTGCTAAGACACATGCCTTGAAACTCCTGCTTTGCAATTTACAAGAGCAGTGAAGTCCTCACTGGGGTATGCAGTGGGGATCAGCCAAAATGTCTGGCTTCCTTGGTACATTCACATTACAGTGCCGAGCATAAACCCCTAACTTATACAAACTGGTCTCATTTATGTGGAACTGGACTGAGGTTTCTGTATGTAAAGAGGTTGGATGCATTTAATTAACAATCATCTCTAGAAAGTTAAGTCAGCCTTAATATCTTTCTCTCTTAGTAGTTTACTTGGCAATAATAATTGCCCAAGAAAAATATTTCTCTGAATCCTTGATTATTCAAAAAGGAAGAAAAATCCCCCAAAAAGCTCAGTCCTCCCACAATAAGAATTCAGAGAAGTGACCTGAACTGCTTCCAGCCAACATTGCAATTGTAATTATTTTATCCTTAATAATTAGCACAGTGCCTGGCACATAGTAAATACTCAATAAATATTTATGAGTTGAATGAAGAAAAAACAGAAGTGGTGCATACCTCATCTGTCATGATGGTGGCCATGGATCTGCCAATCTCATGGTACTGCTGACCTTTCCCTACTGGACCCAATAGGATAAATAAAAATCTGCCAACACACACAAAGAATGAAAGTATGTAAGTAAAATTAAAGAAGTGGCATCTTACTCCTCTCTAAACAGCAGAACATTTCTCTGGCCTGTCAAGCAGAAATCATTGCAGTACCTTCAATAAAAGGAGGCAGACTAATGATGGAGCAGTATGAGCTGCCTTGATCTAATAGTCCACTATGGACATTGGAAGCTATTTGTATGACTCCATTAATAATGTGGTTATAATTCTTAGGATTTTCATGGACTCGATTCCTTGTTATAGAAAAGACACTTTTTCAAAACATGGCATTGTAATGCAAATTCAAGGTTATCTGAATCTCACTGATGGTTCTAATAAGAAAATAATGGGGAGAGGAAAGGAATAAGGAAGTTGAAATTATCAAGCCTTGGAGAGGAGTCTAAATTATATTCTGGACATGTGAATACTCTGTAATTCATAGGGCTCTGAGTCATCTGAATCACCACCTTCAGGGTGCATGAATAGCCTTTTGAACAAATGTGGACATATCTGCAAGCCAAACAAATCCTACCAGACTGTGGAAAGAGACATCAATGCCTTAGCTCACTGACATTTCCCTGGGACACGGCTCTGTAGAATTGGGAGGGCAACACAGCCTTTGCTATGTCCTTTGAATGCTCTTCAGTTCTCCATTTCCAAGGCTGCAGGTACGGTGCAGTCATAGCCTTAAAAGCCTTAGAATTCTGCATGGAGGTTAACCAAATATACCCCATTGAGATCACTGCTGAATTTTAAGCAGCATTCCCAAAAGTAATTAATTATCCTAAGTTTGGGCATTCGCTTGCTTCTTCCCCCAGAGCTCACACAAATCTGAACTTTGGATATAATGCACTGAGTCGTGCTGTTTTTGTCTTTACCTTGTTGGGATGGGCACTTCTGTCAAGCCTGAGAGAAGAACAGCTGGAGAAAGCCTCACAAAGGCAACGATGGGGCGGTCCAGAGTATCCACCTCTCCAACCAGGACGTTCGAGGCCTCTGCCCCAGTGGGGATTTTTTTCATGAAATGAAGGTCCACCTGAAAGTCCAAGAGAGCCTCTGAGGACCTGGGAGCCATTACCTCAAACGTCAATTACCTTCCTCATGCCGTACATTCACGTCATTTGATGATTTAACAAATGCTTTCTCACCCTGTTTCATTGGATCCTTACAAGAACTCTGTAAGGTGGATAAGAGTTTTTTTTTTTAATGAAGCAACTGAGATGCAGAGAGGGGAAGTTGACTAGCTCAGGACAAGAGCTTTTCAGAGAGAATTTAAATCAGGTGTTGTGATTTGAATCCATTATACCATGCTTCCTCAAAGAAAATTGTTTTTGAAGCTCCAGGTCAAATTTTCCTCATTTTAAAATACTTGAGTGCTTTGTCAGAGGTTCAGGTTTTTATAAGGCTCCCTGCCTCATGAGCAGAGACATGACCTGACACTATCTGTGTTTTAGAAAGACAATGTCAAGGTAGACTAGAGCAAGAAGAGGCTGGAGGCAGGATGGCTTGCACCAGAAACTGAAGTGAGGCCATGGATACCAAAGTCACAGTCCCAACCATGAAGGAGTTTTGGGAGATAATAGCAAATGCATTGTTTTGACAAAACTTTTGGAGGCAAGAAGTCGCTGCTAGAGAGCAGGTGCCAAAATAAATCTGAAAAAAATGAGGTCTGATTCAGGGAGGGTTGTCTGTGGCAAGTCTCAGTTTCAGCATGTTGGACCTGGTGAACCTGGTGGAACAAACTGATGAGTCAGCCCCATCGAGGCTGGAGTAGAAGGAAGAAGACTAGAGCAGATGGGCCTCCTTTTCTACAGAGGGGGCTCTGGTCTTGGAAAAAGGGTGTTGAAATACCAAAGCTTACTCTGGGTTCCTAGAGATACTCTTAGGCCTATAAGCCAACTTCCCATGTCTCCACTTACCTTACTTAAATCCACAGGACTGTGTTCACAATTCACTCCATTCTTTACTTCAAGATTTGTAGTTGGAACAGACTGAGGAGACACAGTTTGACCTATTTGGAGAAAATCAAACAGAATTCTCTGAGTCCCTGCCCTTTCCCCCTCTGACACACCTAGATCCATGATTGTTTAGCTATAACTATCTCCTGCAAAGCCCACATAGAGAAGAGGTTAAGATGATTAAGAAGCTAGGACCACACATGCCTATCTCCTTACCTACTAATTAGTGGTAAAGGGAGGGCAAGGGTATTACTACTCCTGCACCTTCTTCCTGAACACCTTTGTAATCCTCTTTTCTTCCTCTATTAAGGTAGTAATCCTTAGCCAGGAATGTATATCAGACTCCCATGAAGAACTTTTCAAATATATTGATTCCCAGGCATATCCCCTGCACATTGTGACTCAATAAATGTGGGGGCATGATCAATGTAGGTTACCCTGCCAGGCCACAGAAAACAAAACAAATCAGCAGCTGAAATTCATTGAGTGCACCTGGCTAAGGGCCTTCTTACATGAATTAAGTTACTGAAGCCTCACAATAAACTTATGGAGTTGAACCCATTATTATCCTTATTTTACAGAGGGGAACATTAGACTTAAAGAGGTTTAGAGGTTTCCCAAAGTCACACACTTTTCAAGTGGTGAAGCCAAAATCTCAAGCCTAGAAGTCCAACTCAAGAGTCTACACTAGCCCGGCCGGTGTGGCTCAGTGTTGAGCACTGACCTATGAACCAGGGAGTCACGGTTTGTTTCACGGTCAGGACATATGCCCGGTTTGCAGGCTCGATCCCCTGCCCTGCTCGGAGCACTTGTGGGAGGCAACCAATCGATGTGTCTCTCTCACATCACTGTTTCTCTCTCTTTCTCTCTTCCCCTCCTTCCCTTCCTTCCACTCTCTCTAAAAATCAATGGAAAAAATATCCTCGGGTGAGGATTAACAATAACAAAAAATCTCCAATGTACCTTCTCTGGCCCCAATTACCCCCAAAGTGGGTATCTCCCAAAAGCCATATTAGTTCTGAGGCCACTCTGCGCTACAAACCTCTCACCCTGGGTCCACTGAGGTCTGAGGCAGGCATCCCTAGTGCCATAAGAGCACCAGTCCCAGCCACCCATCCATTGATCACAAGAAGTACTCTAAGTGAGCATGGAAGCATATTAGATAAATATAGCCCCAACCCTCTAGTCACTTAGTATCTACAGTTAATGCTGAAATGTCTGATTAATAAAAAAAAGAAAACCGTCACTCCTAATAATCTTACCATTTTTATCCATCGAATGTGGATCAGACTGCTTCTTGCCAACCTCAGCAAAGGAGCGAACAATGGGAATGAGGTTACTTCTCTTCTTTTCATTCTGATGATGATGCTTTTTGAGAAGGGCTTCCCGTACTTTAACCCTCATGCTGTCACTCAGGTCACTGAACAGTTCTTGCTGGTCCAGGACCAGATCTGGAAAATAGATGCTAACATGAACACCCTGATGGTCAATGGACCCAAAGAGACCAATGTCAAGTGGGTTAAGGGGAGTGGGGGGGCCAATGAGCATGGGGATGCAATTCAACCAGTGTCACTGAGATACAATTTCCTGAAATAGTATCTTTGATGACAGCAGCTGTGGTAAGTTATACTTTATTCATATAACAAATCATTATTATTAGAAATAGAAACTATTGAACACTTTGTATGTGCCAGGAATTATACTAGATTATCTAATCTTATCCTCATAAAAACTCTGAAAAATGGCTTATATAACAATTTCTACAGATCAGGAAACTGATGTCCAAACATTACAAAATTCCTCAGGGTCTCACATCTAGTAAGTTGCAGAGCTGGGATTCAAGCATAAGACAGTCTGAGTCAAAAGCCTACACTATTACCCATTTTGTTCTGTCATCTTCCAAAGGTCCTCTATATTCCCTTCCTCCAAGACTTTTTTTTAATCCTCACCCAAGTAGTGAGGATATTTTTCCATTAATTTTTTAGAGAGAGTGGAAAGGAAGCGGGGGGAGAGAGAGACACACATCGATTGGCTGCTTCCCGCTCACAGCCCCCTTGGAGCTAGGGATTGAACCTGCAACCAAGGTATGTGCCCTTGACCAGGAATCGAACCCACCACCCTGCAGTCTGTGGGCTGATGCTCTAACCCTGGGATGGGGAACCTTTTTTCTGCCAAGAGCCATTTGGATATTTATAAAATTATTAACTTAAAAAATAGCCTGCTATATTTGGTCAAACATTTAATTAATTCATCCCTACTGCCTTGGCAGGGCCAAACCAAATGACTTCTTGGTCCTTATAAGGCCCACTGGCTGGACAGTCCACACCCTGCTCTAACCACTGAGCAACTGCCTAGGGAGAACATTTTAACATTGCTGTGATTCATCACTAACATGAATACATCAGGTACCTAATGTGGAGAACCATAACAGTTTTACTTCAATCCTATATACCTACTCCCAAGCCTTCCCCAAACTTCAACCTATTCTCAACTCCAACCTCATCCATAACTATCCAAATGCTAGTAGTAATAAATAAAGAAAATCTATTTTAAATATTCAAGCCAAAGATCCATGTTTTTCTATCTTTAACCTTTGTATTGATTGTTTCCTTGCTCGGATATTATAAACATGCTTCAGGATCCTTCATCTTGAAAAACAAAACAAAAAAAAACAAAGGATAAGAATATCCTCCCTGCCCTAGCTGGTTTGGCTCAGTGTACAGAGCATGGGATTGAAAGGTCCCGGGTTCAATTCCAGACAAGGGCACATGCCTGGGTTGCAGGCTCAATCCCTAGTGGAGGGCATGCAGGAGGCAGCCAATCAATGATTCTTTCTCATCATTGATGTTTCTATCTCTCTCTCCCTCTCCCTTCCTCTCTGAAATCAATAAAAATATATTTTTTTAAAAAGAATATCCTCCCTAAGTCCTCCTTTATCTATTTCATCTATTTCTATCTCTCTCTCTCCCTCCTTCTCCTTCTTCTTCTCCCTCTCCCTCTCTCCTATCACTTAAAGTTCTCAAAACAAAAATTCTTCAGCCCACTGTAATTTGACTACCACGAAGAAACTGCTTTTGATAAAATAATCAATAACCTCCAGTTGCTCAATCTGATGGATGTTCTAGTCCTTACCTAACCTGACCTCTCCATAGCATTTGACACTGGTGAATTAAAACTCTTTCCTTTTGGCTTTTGTAGTGGGTTGAATGGTGACCCCCGAAAAGATATGTCTATGTATAACCCTGAGACCTGTGATTTTATTTTAAGAGTCTTTGCAGATGTAACTAAGGCTCTCCAGATGAGATCATCCTGAATGATATTGATAAATATCTTTATGAGAGAGACACAGATCCTTATAAGAGAGACACTAGAAGCTGTAAGCTAGAAGCATCAAGAATAACTTTCCCCTAGAGTCTTTGGAGGGGACACAGGATCCTATCAGTGCTGACCTCTCCCTTGGGTCCCATGTGATCCCAGAGAGACAGAATTACTTGGATACTTTAAATGGAGAAAAGTTTGAAGAAATCCTTATTTAACCTCTCCAGCCAAATCAAGCCAAGCTGAAGGGGAAAATCCTCACATGCACCCATATGCCAAACTCCATTCCCATAACGTAACACTCAACCACTCCATAAAACTTCATCAGACATCTCCCTTTCATATCTTGCTGAAGAAGTAGAGGTACTTTGACACAATTTCTTACATGTCTTCCTAGCTACCATATTTTAAAAATATTTAACTCCCTTTTCTCTGCACAACTCCTAATTGCACCTTTCTATAATTATTGTCAAAATATATCTCCCACTGTGGCACTTATATTAATTGTTCTATAGCTATTTTCCCCACTAAAAGATGAGCTTCTTTAAGGTAGAAGCTGTATTTTATCTTTATTCCCTGTGGCTAGGACATAATCAGGCATAAATAAATAAATATAAATGTTTGCTGAATGAACAAAAAAATGGAAGACTAAGTACTATGTCATTTAAATCCCATAAGTCTGTGAAATAGGTGATTTCTTAGTTTGAAACCCATCCCACAGCTGAGAATGTTGAGGTCAGGAACGCTAAGTGACTTGCCTAAGGAAACATAGCCATTTGATTCTTTCCTCTATACCAGTGATGGCCAACCTTTCAGACCTGAGAGACCATCAGTGGTCCGCGGGCCACCAGTTGGCGACCGCTGCTCTATACCAGACTTCTTAATTTACACAAACATTCCTCTGCTTTCCTTCACCTAACCTTACCTGAAATTTCTTCTATGCTATTTGCACGCATATCCAGAAGGACCGTTCCATTAATAAGGCAGCTCCTTAGCTCAAAGAGACTGTGCAATGAAAGGGTTGCCACATAGGGCTTGCTCCAGCGTTCCCCCCCATCTTCAACATCTTCTTCAAACTTCAGCCACCTGAAAGCATTACAAAGAACTAGATGCCAAAGATAGAAAATGAGGACTTTTTAAGAGTGAATCTTTAATGTAAATCACAAAAAAAAAATCTAAATAATCACACTGAACATTGTAATCTACTCTCTGTGTTCAAGGTACATTGGTAAGTAAAACAGCAGACTGTACAACAGTGCAAAGTTGAGTAGAGTTTAATACCATTTTTATTTAAAGAAAATTTTAAAAACATGAACATATCCATGTATAAGACACCAAATATTATATTCCTCATTATCCCTGGGGTTTTGCACATAATTTCCATTTTCTTTTTATTTATCTTTATTTTTCTAATCTATATATATAAAAGCCTAAGCAACTATCGCAACTGAACGGACGACCAAACAGGCTGCATGGGGTGACCAGGCCAGCAGGGGGGTTAGTGAGGGACGACCAAACGACTGATAGGGCCTAAACCGGCAGCCGGACATCCCCCAAGGGGTCCCAGATTGGAGAGGGTGCAGGTTGGGCTGAGGAACAACGCCCCCAGTGCACGAATTTCGTGAACCGAGCCTCTAGTTTTTTATAATGAGCATACATTACTTATGTAATTAAAAATAGACCCAATCTCTATCGTTTGGATATACTGACAAATCACATTAATAAAATGATTTTTTTCTTTCTTAAAGAGCCTATCCATGTGACCTTTAGCAGTTTACAAAGACAAAATGACAAGATTAATTGCCTTTTCATTTGGTATCAGATGGCTTGGCTTGTTTAATCCTTTCTACCTGTAGAAAATATCCATGGAGACAGCAGGCATCAAGGAAGAGCTATTCTGATGTGAGCTGGAGCCATGCTTTGCTAGTTATGCACATTGCCTCTTACCCCAAGGCTCAGGCCCACTGGTCAGTTACTAGAAGAGCCCAGACATGGCCCTGATTAATCTAAGGGCTTCTTGGGTTTGAGCCTTAGGCAAGCACGGCCACCCTACAACTACTTCAAAAAGCCCACTGTCAGACACTATAATCTCAAGGGTCTATGAAGTTGGACTGTCCCATAAGAAGTTAAAATCTCAAAAATTAAGTGAATTCCACTGAATTAAAACCGAAATGACTCTATGGTTCACCTGTAGGAAAAGTCTGGACCTGTGCTCTGTCTTCTTGGCTAGGTCCAAACCAAGGTGGCCCCGTCAGGCATCCTCTAAACCAGACCTATAATATCAAGATAGCCCATGAAGTACTCTGGGCCCCCCCAAAATAAGAGAGGACCTCAATTCTAGGCTCAAGGTCAATTGGCATAGGTGTGACCAGAGACACCACAAAGAGGTCAACATCAAGACTCTCCAAAGAACACTCTCAAACATCAGTTCCCAAGTCAGTCATCACTTTTCCCATGAAGAAATAAGAGACAAGGCAGGCCTGTCACTTGCTGAAAGGTACCATTGCCTACCCAAGCAAATCTTGACCCAGTTTATTTTAGGAAGTTACCTGGCTGTCTCTTTCCACTCAGCATCTTCTCCGTCTTTCATACAGATCTCATCCAGCTCTGTGAACAGCTCATGAGGTACGTGCTCCTCATCCTCCTCAGTGCCAAGAATGAACTGAACACGCTGAGATGGTGTGTCTGGAAAATCAACCACAGAGAAAGGTCTGCTCCCAGCTTCAACTAGAGCAGAGATAGAATTCTGCCATACTTATCACATCTGGGGGCCTTAAAACTTCAGGAATGTATTTAAGATAATCCTGAGCACAGATAAAAAAATTTATTTATTCCCAGAAAAATATTTTTTTTAAATCTCTTCTGTGAAAGCATTTTCACAGGAGGAAAAAAAATATTAACTAAGACCACTTGAAAAAAAAACCACAACAAACTGGAAATCTGATGAATCTGATCCAAAGGAATGGCTAGTTCTCTAGCAAATTATTTCACCTATTATGGTATTGATTTGGGGGCCTGAATTGTATAGTTTTCAGGAAGATACTTTTGATTCTTAGAAGCATTTTTTCTTCTTGGAAGCAAGCTCTAAAAACTCTATAGAAGGGGTAGAGAATCAAAACCATCTGCTTAATGTCCCTCAGCCTCACCAATCCTCCCGGCCATGGACACCCACCTTCTCTCCCAAGGGTGATACCGTGTGCCAGGGCCTCCGGGCCTTCCTCCCCTTGGCCAGCTCCTTTACCCCGGCCTCGTCTCCGGTGCTTCTGGCCATGAGTTCGATGATGCCGATGGCTCTGCCTGCCCAGTGGCATCCGAACCCCCACGTACAGAGTCCTATGACCTGAAAAGAAGCAGAAGGTCTGTAGAGAAAATCCCTTTAATAAAAGGAGTCTAGCATATTTAAGGGGGGGGGTAGATTATAATTCTTTGGCCTGGTCACAATCCTGTAATGATAAACTTCAAAGACTTCCAGAGCTAAGGATATAGAGATCTTAGAATTCAAAGGTCACTTGCATGTGGCTGCAAACCTCCAGGAGTGTTGTTAAGATCAAAAGAAACAATGTGCATGAACATTAAAGGCCAATACAAATGCTAGTTGTTATTACAACAACAATCTGATCAATTATTTTTAAAAAGGCAATACAATCACTCTATGACAACTGCAGCAAGTCTTAGCAGGGAGGCAGCTTAGAAAAGTGCTCAGTTCAACCTGCCTGGGTCCAAAACTTCACCTCATCATTCACAAGCCTTGTGACCTTGAACAAGTTATCTAATCTCTCTGTGACTGCCTTTAAAAGGAGTACTGAAAGTGGTGTTAAAGTGCCTGGGGGTGCTGTTCTAACACCCCTTTCTTTATTTCTCCCTCCTTTTCTTTGTCCTCCCCTGTCTCTCAATTTCCAAAGTGATAGAGCAAAATAAAAAACAGTGATGATTAGATGGGAAGATGATCAGAGATTTGTTAGAGTGTTGAGAGGCAGGCAGGATAATAAAATATTTAGTGTCTGGAAGAATCGCACCTATTACACACTAACTGCCTCAGGACAGTCCTGTTGACTCAGGCACACCTCAGGACATTTTTGACAGGCAGATTTCAACACATAATGTTGTTATCTTGAAACTTCAATGAAACAGAAATACAGAGCCCGAAGAGGTCATTTGCTAAGATGTGGGATTCTGGACCTCTGATATAATCAGTGAAAACTATAAACCATGAAAACAACTAAATTAACTACCACTTTAATAAAATACCATCTGTTAATAATGTTTGACTATAGTATTTAATTAGGTCCCTGTGGTACACCACTCAGGTCAACCCAGGCTGGCGTTACCTAATTGTACCAGGTCCTATCCCAAGGGCTGGGGATATAGCAGTGAACAGCACAAAATCCCTGTCTTCAAAACACAATTCTAGTGGGGGAAGACAGACATCATAAAAACATATTATTTCAAATACTGATAATTTTTATGAATAAAATACAATAAAGTGCTAGAATATCTACGGTAGGGGATAGGATGGAGAAGGGAGACTTTAGCTAAGATGATTAGAAGAGACATCCAGTGATGAGAAGGAGAGGTCATGAGAAGACCCTGGAGAAGAGCATTCCAGGAAGAGGGAAGATCAAGTACACAGGCTCTCCAATGGCAATGTGTGCGGCTAGTTCCAAGGGCAAAGGACAGCCAGTGGGACCAGAACAAGGTGAAAGAGGAAAGGAGAGGAGGGGGGAAAGTTAGAGAAAGACAGGCACAGACATGAAGAACCTGTGGGCCATGAAAAGCATATTTAGATCCTAGAGAATCACTTCAACCACCCCCTAAAATAGTGACCTAAGTGTTGTAAAACCAGGTGTGTGCAGGTGAGGGTAACTTTCAGTCCTTCAACAGAGCCACCCCAACCATATGCTTCCTCTTCTGAGCAAATCCCCCAGGTTACTGGCCAGGTTAGGACCTCTACTTAAGCACACTCCAAATATTTCTGCTGGGCTCGTGCTGGTATAATGCTAGTATTATTTAATTTTAACTACATTCTAAGGAGAAAGTGAGAACACAATAATTAGGTGTTAGAATCCATGTTATTAGACTCATTCTTGGTTAATTTATTCACTGACACTATTAAAGTAAAACAAGGAAGTTGGACCAAATGACTTCTCAGGTCTTGTCCAAATGATGGCTAGTCCAGGTTCTAATGTTAAGACCTAGGAAAGGCTCGGGCTAAGGCTTTCTTTGGAGAATTCACAATGGTTCCATTGTTCTCACTATCTTTACTTATTGCTGCAAAAGAGATTATAAAAGGGCCTCAGTAAATGTTGAGTAAATAATGTATGGTTTTGCTTGATATTTAAATTCCTTCTAGGCAAGTCTGTAGCATAACAGGTAAGACATCCTACAGATGCCTTTGAGGGCTCTGTAGGAAGTAAGATAAAGCTTAAATCTTTAAGAAGACTCCTCCTTCTCTAAGAAGTTCTTTTAGTCTAACAAGCTCTCACAAACATTAGCCAACCACAGTGCCTGCCTTCTTAAAACACCAGCGAGACAAGTGTTAATGAAAACAAGCCCCAGCAGAGGTCAGAACTAAGTAAGTCCAAGTATCTATCAGAAAATTAGGCATCAGCTTCTACGCTGGAACTCTGAAACAGAAACTTGGATTTTCTGAATGAAATCAGCAGAAAAGAAGACTAACAAATGGACACTAGGAAATGAATATAGCACTAGTAAAATCCAGTCCTAACTGGATTTTGGCATTGTGATGACTTCACTAAACTAATCCTGTGGTCACTTTGCTGGCCATTCAACCCTCTCCTACCCTCATAATCTTCATCCCTTCCATCTACCAATCAACTCACCAAAATTCTACCTTCTTCCCATCCAATTCTCCATTCTTTCCTCCAGTATTTACTACTCTTCAGAGGCTATCTGTATGCAAATACAAGTGTTAATTTAGTAAAAACTAATAGAAAAGATGTAACAGTGTATATATTTTTAAAATAAGTATGTATACACTCCCAGCTGGCATAGCTCAGTGGCTGAGCTTTGACATATGAACCAGGAGGTCACGGTTCGATTCCCAGTGAGGGCACATGCCCAGGTTGCAGTCTCGATCCCCAGTGTAGGGTGTGCAGGAGGCAGCCGATCAATGATTCTCTCTCATCATTGATGTTTCTATCTCTCTCCCTCTCCCTTCCTCTCTGAAATCAATTTTTAAAAGATAAGTATGTATACAAATGCAGAGAACAATCCTTAGTGAACTGGGACTGAATCTTGTGGAGCAAGACAGAAACCACAGGTGAGACCCACCCTCCAGATGGAGGCTGTATTAACATTCCATACATGCTGTTTACCAAGAGTGCAGACAGAACTCATTAGCACATACAAAAGGTGTTCCACTCCTCTGGGCTACAGGTTGACTCAAAGTCAATAACCACAGGGGGGAATCTAACATGTGGAGCAGATGCAAGTCTTTTCTTTTTCTTTTAACTTATAAATATGAGCAAATGGCTCTTACACATTTGTTAAAAACTTATTAGAAGGCACTAAACTTACTCTAGGATTCATAAATCTAGTCGTTAATCAGGAATAATGATCTACCAGAAAAAATGGAAAAATCCATTCTTCTAACTAAAGCAACTGCTCGTGTTCCTTTGAGACTGGGAGAGTCCACTGGAGCACATCATGGACTATTATTGCTCTTCATGAGTTTATCTTTGGAAATCTATTCTAATGTTTGCTTTTGACTCTTCAAAAACAATGTCATTGTTTAATGCACTATCTCCTACTGATGAAATTAACGTACGCAAAAGGCCCACATTTACAAAAGTCTCTCACAATGTCCAGAGACTAAATCTCAGAGTAATTCTGAAAATGAGTGATGAAATGGTTTATGTCATGTGGGGTAGACATATGGAATAAAGGGGAAGGAAGACCAGGGATTTATCTGCAGCCACAAAACCTTGTATCATGGTATACATATCAAACCAAATATAATTTTATCCTACACCTTCAAAAGACAATGTCACTCTAAGTGCAGCATCACTGAGTCCCAGAGCTGACCTCAGAGTGAGTCGGGGTAGAGCCCACAGCATGGCCAGCCCCACAGCAAATTCCTCTCCTCTCTAGAGCTGCTCTAGAACCACATCAGGCCTGAGAGGTAGGCAGCATTTGTCCTCCATTTGTCTAAAGTGCTTTTTAAAAATAGTACTAAAATAAATAAGATTCTAGTTTTCAAAAAGGTCTATGTATAAATGACCATTTCCCAACACATTACTCTCTAGTAATGACATCATAGATTACTAATTTTTATGGCAAAATGGAAAATGCATAAAGAATAGATGATGACATCATAAGAAGCTGATCCAACTGCCAATTACTCAGCTGACCTCTGTGGGTGGAACACAGTCCTCAGGATTCAAGAGAGTTTGCACAAGTTTATTATTCTACTCACAAGGAGACAAAGAGTGTTTATAAACAGTTATCTCCTTGCTGAGGACAAAGGTCATGTGGGCCCAAACAACTAAACTGAGAACAACATTGTCCCACGGGGCAATAAGAGGGTAGAGAAGCAATAGAATTATCTGGGCAGAAGGAGGGCTAATAGATAAACATGTTTATATAATGGAACAAAATGTTGAGGTTGGGTAGTTAATGCTGGATACTGTCCTCCCTTGCAGATGGTGTGGTAGAGTGGAAAAGCCCACTTTCGTCCCATATCACCTGCCATCAGGCTAGATCAATGATTTTCAACCGGTGTCACATCAGTGTGCTGCAAGAAATTTTTAAAACTTACAATATCTGACTATTTAGTCAGGGACACTGACCTCTTTTCCCTTAGATTGTCAAATTAAAAAGTGACAATGGCCCTGGCCAGGTGGCTCAGTTGGTTGGAGCATCAGCCCATACAACAGGTATGCAGGTTCAATCCCCAGCTGAGGTGCATACGGGAGGCAGCCAATAGATGCTCTCTCTCTCTCTCTCTCTCTCTCTCTCTTTCTCTCTCTCTCTCCCTTTCTTTCTCTCTAAAATCAATAAAAAACATATCCTTGGGTGAGGATAAAAACAAAATGAGGACAACACAATAGCTGTCTGGTGTGAATGAATCAAAATTATACTTTTTGTGTGTGTGTGTCAGATTGGCAAAACAATATATTCATTTTTTGGTGTGCCACAGAATTTTAGTAATTAGTTTGTGTGCCATGAGGTGAAAAGGTTTAAAGATCATTGGGCTAGATGACCTGAAGTAGGTATATAACCTACCTGGCCTTGTATTGAGAGGATAAAAAAGACAACTTGTTCAAAGGCCCCAGTCAAATGCCTATTACACAAGGGTCATTTAACGAATGTTAGCCTCCCACCCCCCATACCCTTTTCTTCTCCCACTTTCTCCCAATTGCTGAAAGCCACATTGGCTCTTCCATCTGGTTAAAATAGTTTGGAAAACTTGACCTTGATCTACCCAAACCCACTGACCTCCACAGAGCCACCCACATAAGTTCTCATGGTAATAGATCCAGAGACTGAGTCAGCCTCTCTAGAGCTTTCACTCTCCTCATCCTAAGGACAAGTTCTCTTGAGGGATTGTACAACTTTGATGATGAAAAAAAAAACACGTCACGAGAACAAGCAGTCCAGAGAGGATTTTTCACATGCTGTCCCAGTCATTAGAAAGTTGCTGTATCGTAGCCTTCAACATTGAGAGGGTGCTGCAGAGAGTTCACAGAGGCTTTTGAGCCAAATGTGGGTTCTCATTAAAGTTCTATAGACAGAGCCTTTCTCTAATAAAATCAAGCATCACCACAAATCAGGAAACTAGGCCCCAGGGGGAAAAGGAAAACAGGACACCACACGGGGTCATGTGGGGAGCTGGGGCTGGGGCAGGGAGGAAGGAAGAAGAGCCTTAATAAGGTACACTGGAAACAGCAGGTCATTAACAATGCCCTTCCTGTCCACTTCAGTTGGATTTTTATGCAACTCTGTGCTGTGACTCCTAAAGAATATGTTACAGGTACGTATGTGTTTTCCCTTTTCTTGTTTAGATGAAAACACCAGGCAGAAATGGGTTTAGTTAGAAGGAAAGAGCAAACATTATAAATGGGGTACAAACAGGATTTTATAGCCAAACTGAGTTTTTAAAATTATTTGTAATTTTTCTTTTAAAAGTTTGCATGTATTTATATTTCTAAGCAGTTGTCAAGAATCAATAAACTGATCTGAGTACTTCACATTCTCATGGGATAGGTCATTTAATAATGTTTATATTGGACTTTACAGGGCTCAAAGCGCTGTCTCACATGCTGTCTATTGGGTATTACTATCCTACTTTTATTTAATAGACAAGGAAGTTGAGGCTAAGGGAAATTAAGTGATCTCCCCCAAGGTCTGACAGCTAGTGAAAGTTAGGACTCAAACCCCAGTCTCCTGATAACAAAGCTGTCCCTCCCACAGGCTGCCTCTCACTGTTTCCCCCATTACATGGAACAGCAGTTCTTACCTTCCAACTCTTCTTTCTCATAGTGAATGTTGAGAATTGTACTGGTCCCACCCTGATCCACCACAGCTTCTTCATCTGGTCTCTGTGAAAACATAAATATGGAGTCATAGTAATACCCACACATTCATTCAAACATTCAGTTAAGTACCATGTGTCAGAGTCTTTATGCAACACTTGGAAGAGAAGCATGATGGTTTATATATTTTTTAAATTTGAACCTCACAATAACTTTGAGATACAAATATGGTAGCCATTCTCTTTCTTATTTTATAAAATGAACAGCCTGAGACTCAGAGAACATAAAGTAATTATTGCTCAAGGTTACAAACGGGGTAAAAGGCAGGAGTAGGACTGAGCCCAAGTCTTATGACTGCAGATCTCATGCCTTTTCATCTCTGCACCCCATCTATACATCTGTATAATGGCATTTTGTAAGTGGTGTCAACCACATTGTCTCATTTGGTGTAAATTGGTTGGTCTCCTTGACCTCTGCAGCATCTAAGCCTGTTTAATATTTAAATTATCCATCCTGCTCCCTGCCCAAATCTTCCCTGTCTCATCCTAAGGCTCATCTTCTTCCTCTAAATATAATTCCCAAGGAAGCGCGGTCTACCTTTTGTTTCCCTCACTTGAGTATTACAATTTCAACAGCACCCTGAGATGGTGTGGCCCAGTATTTGACAAACCAATGGGATGCCACACCTCAAGACTCAGGTGTCTAAAACCAAATTAATCTTCCTTCCAAAACTAGCAGCCTGTTCTCATTTACTTACTCCTTCCTATGGCACCATCATTTCTTAATCCACATTTGAAATTTCAAACATATTTAGTCATCTATTTCATATATATTGAGTATCACTTATATGCCTTCAGAGAAACAGTTCTCTTTTCTTATCAAGACCTCCTTTGCAATTTCCCTCGAATTCACTCTCATCTCACATCCACTCTATCCCATACTCTCCAACACTTTCAGTCATACTGGACATTTTTTATCAGTTCTGGAACCATATTTCCTTTCTTCCCTGAGTGCTGCTCCTTCTAGAGCAATCACCCTCTGCCTACTACCCCCACCTCCACCACCAGCAACTAATACTTATTCATCATCCTATGGATCTCAATCTAAATGCACTTCCTTGGAAGCTTTTCCTGATTCATCATCCTATGGATCTCAATCTAAATGCACTTCCTTGGAAGCTTTTCCTGATTACCCCTCTTATAAACTAAGCTAGGTCGAGGGTCCCTCAGCCTGGCCTGTGCCCTCTGGCAGTCCAGGATGCCTCAGGGGATGTCCACCTGCCAGCTTAGGCCCACTCCCACACATCCTCTTGCAGTCCGGGATCCCTTGCTCCTTACCACCCACCTGCTCACTGCTCCTTGCAGTCCGGGACCCCTTGCTCCTTACCCCTCAGCTCACTGCTCCTTAGCACTGCTGTGGAGGCAGGAGAGGCTCCCACCACCGCCACTGCGCTCACCAGCTGCTTCTGACAGAGCGGCGTTCCCCCTGTAGGAGTGAACTGACCACCAGGGGGCAGCTCCTGCTTTGAGCATCTGCCCCCTGGTGGTCAGTGCACATCATAGCGACTGGTCATTCTGGTCATTCCGCTGTAACGGTCACTTAGGCTTTTATTATATAGACTAGAGGCCCAGTGCACGGTTCGTGCACTGGTGGGGTCCCTCAGCCTGTTCTACAGGGATAGGGCCGAGCCGGCTCTCCAACAACCCCCAAGGGGTCCCAAATTGTGAGAGGGTGGTTCTCGGGTGATGCACCCCAGAATCAGGCTCCCTCCTCTCCCAATATTATGTCACTTTCTCTCTGTATCTGTCTCGCTTCTTTCATCTCACTTTACCCTAAGTTTGATGACTTGTGGGCATTTAGCTGCAAAATGCAATTATTTAGCAAACAGGATTTACTTAACCTAGAATCCAGTCTGCCTAGGGCAGGACCCTGCTCAGTGTCAGGCTCCTGCCCAGGCCCTTCCGCCCAGGCAGAGTCCTGTGGTGGCAGGATCCTCCTTCTTCCCACCTGAGCTACTCCTTCGCCTTCTTCCCTCCCCGGAGGTTGCCCGCTGGCACTATTGTCCGCCCAGAAGGAGGGAAGCCTCATCCAATTTCCCAGCTGAGAGTGGTAGTGGGAAAATTTGCTGCCTCCACTGGAAATTGATATTAAACAGATGGGCCGGCGCAGGGGCAGACATCAGGGCCACAGTCAGTAGGTCTTGCACGTCTCATCATTTAGTTAATCAAGTCGAAAAGTTTCTGTAAGGGCCAAACCCACGACCTCTGCAATGGGCTAGAGGCCCGGTGGGGAGCCAGACACGAAGTGGGGAGCCAATGGGCTAGAGGCCCGGTGCATGGATTCATGCATCGGTTGGGTCCCTCAGTCTGGTCTGCGGTGATTGGACTGAAACAGGCTCTCTGACATCGCCCAAGGGGTCCCAGATTGCGAGAGGTGGTTCTCAGGTGACACGCCCCTGAATCGGGCTCCCTCCTCTCTGGTTCTGGGTGCATCACCCAAGAACAGCAGCTGCCAAGTCACCGCAGCTCATCAGCTCCTGCATTGAGCATCTGCCCCCTGGTGGTCAGTGCATGTCATAGCTACCGGTCAGATGGTCGGTCGGACGGTTGCTTAGGCTTTTATATATATAGATCGCATACTGTACTTCTCCTTAGTAATGAAATGTCTCTGCTCCTTAAGGGAGAGACCATATCTGTCTTCCTTTCCACTGTTTCCCCAGCACTCTGAAGACTTTTCACATAGTGGGTGCTCAATACATCTTTGTTAAAAGAATGAATATAATGGTACCTACTTTATCAAGACCTTCACCATACCCTGAATTATTTCAAAAAATATCTGAATCAATTTCCTTACTAGTCTATTTCCTTTACCAAACCTGCAGCTCCAGTCAGCCTTACTGATCCCACAGGCACTGTGCACATTCCCACCTTCATGCCTTTGCTCATACTGTCCAGTCACCTAACACTCCCCTTCCCCCACTCTCCAGCACAGCAAATCTTCACCATCCTTCCAAATCCTGCTCAAATTTCCAGTTTACTGTTCCAATTTTACTATTTTGTAGTTATCATCTATACCCCCAAATAAGACAAGCCTGAATATAAAAGAATCCATTTTTCTAAAAAGAAGATTCAAAAAAAGTTTTTGAGGCTAACTTGAATAAATAAACTTGTAGGAGAGTAGATGAAATACTCGAATGTCTACTTATAGTATTTTATTTAATTAGTTTTATAGACATATTTATAAAAATATATATTACTACTACTATGGAATAAGCTCCAAGATATAATATCAAGTTTAAAAAGTAAGGTGGAAAACTGTATAACTGTTGTCTAAGAAAGGGTTTTGAACCATAAGTATCTGCTTATACTTAAAATATATAAAGGAAGAATAAGCCATAAAAGATGTTTTCAAATAGTTACCTATAGAAGGAGGGAGGGCATAGAGGATAGGAGACAAGGATAGAAACTAAAATTCTGTGAATATACCTTATTTTATGTATATTTTACATAATTTTAAAACAAAATTAAGAATTTAAAAATCAATTCCCAGAAATCAAAAACAAAATGAAAACAAATACCAAATTGATGGCATAACTATTCTAAGAGAAATTATTCCAAATAACTTTAAACATAATAAATTGAACATCCTTAGTAGGATATACCCTAAAAACAAAAAGAATTGAAAAAGATCCTAAACTGCTTTTTAGCTACCATATTGTTGATTGTAGTGTTGATGTTATCACTCTGAGACTGTTGTGTATTGTGAGATAAAACAATTAATTATGTGAACTTTTTCTGTCACTCTCAATGTGTCTGAGAACTGGAATTCTCAGCAGGGGTGCAAGGAGATACAGTTGTAAAATAGAAGTTAAGTAAAAACCAGTGCAATCCTGAATATGAATTGGAAGTATCAACAAGAATATACGACATATTTTTATCTGTAAATATTTTTTAATTTATAAATTTATATGTTCTGGCTCTGTCCACTCAAAAGCCCTAGAAAAAAAATGGTCAGCCACTAGCAATGAGTACCATTAGCATCTAGATTGTGGTCTCTTACAGTGCCATTTTCTACCAAAAGGCACTCAAAGACAACTAGGGTTGTGTCACATGGACTCAGTAGACAACTTAAAGAGGTCCCTTGCCAAAACTAGGACAATATGCCCGGCCGTGTGTCTCCGTGATTGAGCATCAATCTATGAACCAGGGGTCACGGTTTGATTCCCAGTCAGGGCAAATGCCTGGATTTCGGGTTTGATCCCCAGGCAGCCAATCAATGATTCTTTCTCATCATTGATGTTTCTATCTCTCTCCCTCTCCCTCTCTGAAATCAGTAAAAATATATTTTTATAAAAGAGGACAATTTGAACCAATAAGGGTAATAACTGCAACAAACTGAATATATCAAATACATATATTAAAACCCACAAGTTCACAATGTCACTTTAAAAATTAACTAATTGGCCCTAGCCAGTTTGGCTCAGTGGATAGATCATCAGCCTGCAGATTGAAGGGTCGCAAGTCTGATTCTGGTCAAGGGCACATACCTCAATTGCAGGCTCAATCCTTGGCCCTGGTTGGGGTGTGTGTGGGAAGCAACTATTCAATGAGTCTCTCTCACATTTATGTTTCTCTCCCCCTCCCTTCCACTCTCTCTAAAAATGAATGGAAAAATATCCTTGGGTGAAGATTAACAACAAAAAATTGACTAATTGGTTAACATTGGAAGATATGCTAATAAGTTAACTGGTTGCTTTGAAAGCTGGTAAAAATTAATCCGTTTCCCTATATAAATTGTACCATAGAATAGATGAGAGAAGTTTCTTATTATTAAAAAAATAAATGGAAAAGGAGTATTAGAATTAGAAGATTGCCATTTTGCAGTACAAATGGATTGCATTGATTTTCAACAGCCACCAACATCACAGAAACAGCCAGACATTATATGTCTCTTAATGGGAGACCTTATCACCGTCCATGAGGCAATCTTACCAAATAAATTGTCCCTGAATCTGATCAAGCCTCTAAATCCAAATACCAATTTACTGAAAATACAGTGAATCAGAGCTCTACAGAAAAGCTACACCATGGGAATACAATCAGCAAAATCCAGACAGTGAAAAACCATATAGGACAAATCCTCCCCTAGCCTCTTTTTAAAAATAAATAATTGCAAAAAGAAAAAGAGACAGAGGGAGAGAAAGGCAAAACCAACAGGTTAAAAGAGACAATGAACCAACCACAATGTATGGACTTTACTTGAATCTTGATTCAAACAAACTAACTGAAATGAAATTTTTAGTTATTTTTTAAATATCTTCTTAAAGTCATGACATTTGACCTAGCCGGTTTGGCTCAGTGGATAGAGCGTCAGCCTGTGGACTAAAGGGTCCCAGGTTTGATTCCTGTCAAGGGCACATGCCTGGGTTGCAGGCTTGATCCCCAGTAGGGGGGCGTGTAGGAGGCAGCTGATCAATGATTCTCTCTCATCATTGATGTTTTTATCTCTCTCTCCCTCTCCCTTCCTCTCTAAAATCAATATATTAAAGTTATGACATTTGAGACAATTGGAAATTTGAATATTGACTAGATCTTTTATGATATTAAAACAATTGTTGGTTTTCTCTTTAGGTGGTACTGTGCTTATTTTTTAAAGAATCCTTATCTTTTAGTGACACCTACTGAAATATTTATAGATAACACTGAAAGATTACAGATGCAAAATAATAAATTAACTTAGAAGTATTACTTATTGTCACACTTTATAAACGTTATTCAAAATCTTCAAATACATCTTTAACATCAATGTCCTCCTCATCCCCATAGGTGCTTTTTTTGAGTCAATTTTCCAAGCATGTCTGTTTCACTTCCATCTAAATTGTAAAGACTCTCATATAAAGTCCTATTTGAGGAATAACTTATAGATAGAAAAAACTTGCCTTTGTTTTAGACTTATTTGTTCATCTAGCTTATGATTAAGATCATGAATTTCCTGATAGCAGGAGCCACATATTTTCGTCTTTATGTTCTCCCAGAGTCTAATACTGTAGCTTACCATTGTAAGTAGCTTTCACGCCTCTGAATCCCAGGAGGGTATGTACTTATGTTCACCCCTGTGTACCTAGCACCTAGTAAAATGTCCAGTATGTGGTAAATATCCAATCAATTTTGATGAATAAATACTTATTAGTTTTCTGAACTCATTATTTAAGTCATATAACATATTTTCTCATAATAAATTTTCATGTTGGCTCCCCCACAGGTCTGTAATATCCAGAGGACAATGATCAATTAATTAGTATGCTTAATACTGCCTACAGACACATGACACAGCATAGAACACAGCAGGAATCTGGATAAAAGGGGGAAGGGAGGGATGATTGATTTTTTTGACTCAAAGACTATGAAAGCAAAATATAAAGAGCAAGGTCAACTGTCTGAAAAATTCAGGTTGAAAATCGACTTGTTGTTTGTTTCCTTAATTTAGATTGGTTAATCACAGCCTAAATTCACTGAATAAACGTTCATCTACTTTCTTTGTCTTGCCAAAGAAAACAGAGTCACTGTCAAACACCATTAGCCAGGGCATTTAAAAGGTCAGGCTTGAATGTGGATCCTGATTCAAATAAGTCAGCTATTTTAAAAAACTTATAAGGCACTCACAGAATTTTAAACAACTGGATGGATATTTGATTATATAAAGAATATGTTAATTTTAAATGTAACAATACTATTGTAATATGGTGGTTATGTCATCTTTAAAAATGGTCCTTAATCTTTAGTGATACACACTGAAGTGCTTACTGATGAAATAATATGATGTCTGGAATTTGGAGAATGGGTGGAAACATAGATGAATCAATGCTCCTTGTTGAAGCCAGGTCATTGGGTACGTGGTGATTCATTTTTACAAGTCTTTCTTACTTTGGTACATGCTTGAAATGTTCCATAAACTTCAAGTATATGTGAGGTTTGTTTAAAATCATAAAAATGAAAAGAAAGGTACGTCAAGTCTCATTGGTCTGTTCTTATTGCAGAGTCCTCACCAGTTGGCTATTATTTCCTCTGATACCATCATTATTTATGGCAGAGAAGATCTCTCAACCATGGATTTCTAGGGTTCCTATGAATGGGCTTCAGAGGATTATGTGTTCGTGTGCATTTTTCTTGGGAAAGGGCTCATAACTTTCACCAGATTCTCAGGGGAGTTTATGACTCAGAAAAAGATTAGAATCATATGAGCCACATTATATAAGTTTAGGAGAAAAAAGACAGGAGGGAGGGAGGAAAAGAAGGATGAACTAGAGAAAAGGCCCTGTTTCTAAGTCTCTTTTCTGTACTTCCTCCTGACTCACTGACAAGAACCACTGTGTATTTATTTGGATGCCTATCACAAGAACACGATAAGATAAAAAGAACTAAAGGAGTTAAATAAACATTGAAACTGCAAGGCACGTAGTGAGGGAGAAAGCATTGTTATGAGCCTTGAAAAATGAATGAATTATAGCTGAGTAGCAAACCAGATTCTCATTTACAGTTAATGGACAAATTAAAAGGCAGGGGCAGGGCTGAGTCTTACATAATGGCTCCTGCTCCTAGAAGCAGCCACAGAGGCTGCAGAGGAGGAAGAAGATGGCAGGCAGTGGAGCCCACCTGAACCCTCTCCCTGACACACCTGTTCAGCTCCACCTGTGGGGTTGTATACCTGCCAAACTCAGCCCCACCTCTTTTCTGGCTGTCAGTCTCAGATATTTTACCTCTAAGGACCTCTTTCATCTTTTTTCCCTAAGGTTCCAATGTTTTCAGAGATTGTAAAAAGCACGCTCCTACCCCTCCACCTTCCCATCCTCCCCTGCCTTGGACAATAAAAAGTCAAGCGTTTAAGTTCCAACATATTTAACCAATTCTTTAAAATCAACAAATATATAAGTGGCTTCCAGGGTTTCTAATCAGCAAACTGAGTTAATGCAATTAGTATTAGAAACAAATATTTATGAGCACTTACTATATCATAGGTCTAGCATTGTGCTTTACATATATTACCTCACTTAATCCTCACAACAGACCTAAATCAAGGCTAAGATCTCCCAAGAACTAAATGGAATAGGAAGAACTCAAGCTTCTCTGTATTCCTTATATTAACATTATACTCTAATACTGCTAAAAGCAAAGAACCTGGGTTGTTTTTGAGAGCTCATGTCCACAGAACAGCTCAAGACCCACATTATTACCTTCTTAAATCCTTAGTGCTCCTGAATCTTGTCCCTCAAACTGCCCCAAGACTTTTTCAATAGTTCTCCATCTTTTTATTCATTTCCATCTTCCTCTTCATCCAGAAAAGTCTGTGAATTCTGGCCCTTGAAGACTCTGTCACTGGCCCAGTCCAGTGTTGCTCAGTGGATAGAGCATTGGCCCGCGCACGGCAGGGGTCGTGGGTTCGATTTCCAGTCAAGGGCACAAGACAGGGTTGCAGGCTCAATCCCTAGTAGGGGACGTGCAGGAGGCAGCTGATCAATGTGTTTCTCTCATTGATGTTTCTCTCTTTCCCTATCCCTTCCTCTCTCTCTAAAAAATCATTAAAAACATATATAAAAATATATCTTAAAAAGAAAAAAAAAGACTCTGTCACTGAATATGACCCATAAATCTCCAACTCTTAAATGACCTCAATTTGATTTCTTCACTGAATGCAGCCACCCTATAGGAAAAAAAAAGGGTTCTACCAGGATTTGTCACAGCTGTTCCAGACCTCTTCTGGGTAGCCATGAGCTCCTGAATACCCATGATTTTCTTATTCTGACTCTTCAGCAGCTTTCTAAAGGCATAAAATTTCAAAGTAGTTCTGGTTTCTCAGTGACTCTTTTATTGAACCCCACTTGGAGTCACGCACTCCTGTCCTGTATAGATTACTGGTTAATACATAATGGCAGGCAGAATAATGACCCCTGAAATAAGGTTGAAAATGGAAGTAAGATTGTTAATCAACTGGATTTAAAAATAAAGAGATTATCCTGGACTCTCTGGTGGGCTCCATGTAATCACAAGGGTCCCTAAAAGTGGAAGAGAGAGGCAGAAGAGTAGAGTCAGAGAAAGATATGATGCCAAAGGCAGGGTCTGAGACACACTATATTGCTGGCTTTGAAGATGGAGGAAGGGAGCTATGAGTCAAGGAATGCAGGCAACCTGGAAAAGCTGAAGAGGTCAAGGAAACAGATTCTCTCCTAGAGCCTCCAGAAAGAACCCCAACTCCACCAACATCTGATTTTAGCCCACTGAGAGACCTTGTTAGATTTCTGAACTACGGAACTGTAAGAGTAGTAATTTGTGTTGTTTAAGCCACAAAATTTGTGGTAATTTGTTATGGAAGCAATAGAAACTAACACATACACTAAGGCTTTCTAACTACCAAGACCAGAGTAAATGTGTTGCTACCTTACAAGAAACAAGCACCCTCTCCATTATCTAAGAGTTGTTGCTGTTACCTAGCAGCAGATTTAGAATAAACACAGTTGCTTTGCTGTGTCCTGGTTACTACTGCTCGGGCTTGACTGAGAGCCCTGTCTACCCTGCCAAGGCAAACCATGAGCTAAGACAATTATCTACAAATATTTGAGGCAGTAAGTTTGCAGCCTGAATTGTCCCCCTGACAGCCCACACCTCTCCTACTGAAGTTTCCCAATAGAACTGGTAAAGCCAGGTAAAGAGAATTCTCACAATTTCCCCAATTCCCATGTAGGGAAAGAACACCCAGCATGTGTTGGGAGAGGGTGATGGAGTATTGACTGTACACTGCAATATAGTGAGAGGAGAGCTGCTATGGTTGATACTTTTGTTTCATAACATTCAACAAATACTGACTGCTTATCATAAACTGACCTCAGAAAAGTTGACCTGCTCTCTACAAAGCCATTCATTCATTCACTCAGAAAATATTAACTGAGCTCCGACATGTGCCAGCGTCATTGGGCATGAGTATTCAGGTCTCCTTCAGGAATCTTGCCTTAGAGTTTTCTCAGGCCCACCATAAGATATAGAGTGTGACTTGCTTCCTATTTGGCTATGCTTTTCAATTATCACCCACTTACCAGGGTTTGTTATTCTCAAGACTTCAGCAAAGTTTTCCATTCTGAGCAGGCCTCGTTCTCAGAAAAGTCTTAGTAGCTTCCCAAATTCACTTGCTCCCCACTCCTCCACTTCCACCTTCTCTGAACCTCCTTGAAAGTCCTAGCACCACTTGATTCAAGTTCTGATGGTTCTGACCTCTCCACCTTCTCCTCCAGCACTTCTTTCTGCTCAGAATGGAGTGCTGATCAGGAGAAATCTTAGGAATTTTGAAGATGTCCCCCGTTCCAGTCCAAACTAGGCTTCCCTAAAGCTTTCTTATCTTCTTTCATTGCTACGCCCTTTAAGGGCTCACTGACTCTTAAGATTTCAATAGTAACCTCTAGAGACGTCATCAAAATTCAATAATGCAGACCTTCATTGACTCATACTAAATGACAGCCTCTTAGCTGGCCCCCTCGTTCCAGTCTCTTCCCACTCTAATAATATCCTTTGTACACCTTGCCATACATACCTTCCTAAACATTTATTAAATGCTCACTCTGAGCCAGGCACTGGTCTAGGAATCAAAGACAACAGCTACAGTAATGCAAAGTGATTAAGGAGACATCTTTGAAGAGGGGCAGCCACTTATTAGAAAGAATTGCTTAATCTTTTTGCATCTTGGTTTTCTCATATGAAAAATGGGGATAATAAGAGCATGTAGCTCTCAGGGTTATTGAGAGACTTAAATGAAATAATGCATGGAAAGCACTTAACACAGTGTCTTGCACATAGCAAGCACCAATAAAAGCTTACATAAAACAACCTCCTCAAAGGGAGCTGCCAGGTTAGCAGTAGAGATGAACAGGTATATTCCATAAGTAAGGGGTGGGAGAAAAAACAGACCTTGGGGGTGTCTGAGCAGAGAAGACAGAATGATGAATTTTGGTAGTGATATGAAGCTTGGGGGGTTAAAATGGGATATTTGGAGAGGATGGGAAAGGTTTTCCAGCTGGGAACATCTGGGCAAAGACACAACAGCACAGAAGGGAGAGCGTTTGTGTCATCCAGCAATGACCGTCTGTTGCCCTGTGCTAATCCTGACAAGGCCACAAGCTCCTTCAGGAGAGGCACACCGGCTTTGACTAGGGGAGAATCATCCGTTCTATAATATAGAATCACGGACCTGTACTATACCTGGCACTGTGCTAGATGAAAATACTGTGTGCCTGGTCCCTGCCCTCATGAAATTCTATTTGAAAATAAATAAGAAATCAAAACAAGAACCCTTCGGATGCATTATATGTGCTTTAAGAAAACAAAAGAGTATCGTATGAAAGGGAGTGACTGTGGTTAAAGGTCAAGGAAAGACACTCTTGGGAGGTCACACTTGAGTCCTGAGAAGGCTGAGGTAGAAAAATGTCCTGGCAGAGGGAACAGCAAGAACGAAGATCCTGAAGCATGAAGGAGTGGGCCACATCAAAGAAACAGAAAGCCAGTGCAGGGATACATAGACAGAGAGGGGGAGAGAGGCCGTCAGAGAGGGTGGTCATGGCCTTGATCATGTTAAAGCTTGACAAGCAGTTTGGATTTTATTCTAAAATGAACTGGAAAGTCACTAAATGGTTTCAAGATAGATATGACATAATCTGATTTGTGTTTTTAAAAGCTCCCTCTACTGCCAGGGTTGAAGTAGAATGGCAAGAGAGAAGGCAGAGGGATCATGAGAGGCTATGCAACAGTCCAAACCAGAGAAAACAACACAGACTTATGATATTTAGATGTGATGTCTGGAATCTCTGTTTGGAGAAGTTATACAATCTCTTCAATTTGCAAGGTCTATCTCCCTTCCACACAGCCTTCTTGGGAGGATTAACTGGTAATTTTCAGTTGGTTGATTGTGTCTCCCACAAGTCAGCCCATTTACTTTCCTCCTTCCACACTCATTTCTTTTCCTCACTATATCCACATTCCCATTTGTCTATCACCTGACTCAGCCTTCATGAGGTCCTACTGTTCCTACTCTATTTATTTTCTTCTCCTCATCCTACCACTCATGAAAGTTTCATGAACTAGATGTAAAGGAGGTAATTATTTTCTATCTTATCCCAGAAGCACTCAGGAATTATCTATTTCACAGAACACTAACAGAAGGTTAGGGGTTATTATGACCTTGACAGTATAACCTGTACACATTCTGCACATTAAGGACACTGTCTCCTCACATTCATTCCAGCCTGTTCTCCCACTGCAGCCAGAGAAATCTTTTTTTTAATGTTTTTATTGATTTTTTTAGAGAGAGAGGAAGGTTGAGGGATAGAGAAATAGAAACATCAATGAGAGAGAAACTTCGATTGGCTGCCTCCTATACACGCCCTACTGGGGACTGAGCCCACTACCCAGGCATGTGCCCTGACCAGGAATTAAACCAGTGACCTCTTGGTTCCTGGGTCAACACTGAGCCATACCAGCCGGGCAAGAGAAATCTTTTTAATAGGAAAATCTAATCTCTCATTGGCTCTCGCTCTCTCGCTCTCTCTCTCTCTCTCTCTCTCTCTCCCTCTCTTCTTCTCTCCCTCTCTCTTCTTTTGCTCTCTAGAGTGTCTTCCTCTTGTTCCTCAGAGAAATGCCAACTTCCTCAGCATGGGCTACCAAGGTCCTGAATATTATGACACCAGAGTATATCTCACACCATTCCCCTCATTTACTCTCTGTGGCTCTAGCCACACAGGCCCTCTTTCAGGTCTTGTAGCCAGATGTACCCCCTTCTGCCCCAGGACTTTTGCATATAGTGTTCTTTGTGTCCCCAAGGCCCTTCGAGCTCCCTTATTCTTTGGATCTTTGTCCATATTTTGTCTATCTTTCTTTCAAAGAACTTACCACAGTTTATAATAACACATTTACTTGTGATTATCCCCCCAAAACACACACACACACACACACACACACACACACACACACACACACTAGATGAGAAGCTCCTGAGAGCAAAACCATTGCCTATTTTTGTTCATCATTGTATTCCAAATGTAAGTGAATAAATACACTTAATAGGCCTTAACAGATTAGATAAGGATTTTCTAAAACCTGAGATAAGGTTCCTTTTTGATGGAGCAAACAAAGAAGGAATTACAGATCTTCTAGTAGCAAACTACTACAGGGAGGAGAATCTGTATCTGATACCCATTTTGCTGCAAACTCCGAGCGTTTTCCCTGACCCCTTACAGAAACCATCCCTGATGTCAACGTGGCGCCTGTTTCCAAGACCCATCATCCTTCCCAGGAAGGTCCATCATTCTCTTCACCGCCTCCCACTTCACACTAGACCAGTGGTTCTCAACCTGTGGGTCGCGACCCCTTTGGGGGTCGAACGACCCTTTCACAGGGGTCGCCTAAGACCATCGGAAAACACATATATAATTACATATTGTTTTTGTGATTAATCACTGTGCTTTAATTATGTCCAAATTGTAACAATGAAATTGGGGGTCACCACAACATGAGGAACTGTATTAAAGGGTCGCGGCATTAGGAAGGTTGAGAACCACTGGACTAGACCCTCTCTTCAATCAGCCCCTCTCTCCAGGGCAGTAGCTATGCCCCCTGATGGCACAGGAAGGGGGTGGTGATAGTAGAGAGTTGAGTAAGGTAGCACTCACTTACTGCTTGTCGCACAATAAACATTTCACAAAGCCCTTTCACAAACAGCACCTCGCTCTGCCCTCAAACCAAAGCAGACACTGTCATTCCCATCTTACTAGATGGGGAGCTGAGGTCAAAGGAGGCAAGTGACTCGCTCAAGGTCGCCAAGCCTGGATGAGATTTGAACCTCCGGACTCTGACACACAGTCAGTCGGGTGCTTTTCCTTACATTCGCCACCCCAACAGCTGCGTTACCAGTACTTACACCTGGTTTCCTCATCCCCTTAAATGAACACTGCTCCCGACTCCTCACTGCCCCAGCCCATTTCCGCTCCCCGCCCAGAACTTGCCAGATGCCTGCGCAATTGGGGGGGGGGGGGTCAGAGAGCGGGGCTCACTACCAGGGTTGGGCCCCCGCCCCCGGTCTTTCCGGCGCTTCCTGAAACCCCTCGAAATGGCACAATGAGGAGACCCGCTTCACCAAAGAATGGCCCCTGGCTACTCTCTCCCACGTTCCTGCTCGACGCGGCGAGGCCAGGACAACAGGGAGCACCCCGGGAGGCCAGAGGTCCCCGCCGGCGCACACGGGATGCGGCGGTGACCCGCCAGCTCCCGGACTCGGCCAAGGTCACCCCCTCGCAGCCCCCGCCGGCTCCCAGCCTCCCGGAGCGCCCCCTGGTGTCCCGGGACGGCCTCCCCTCGCCCTCAGGGAGTGGCCTGGGCGTCCAGCTGGGGGGCAGGGGCGGGAAGGTGGACAGGGGTGAGGAGGCTGAGCCCGGGGAGGGGCGGGAGGCGGGCCCTACCTGATAGCGGAGGACGCCGTCGGGCTCGTTACTCCCGGCGCGCATGGCGGAGCCGAGCACGGTCCCGCCCGCGGGCTCCAGGCCGAGCGTCAGCGGCGCGCACACTCCGGTCGGGTCTGAGCGAAGCGCCCCAACCGCGACCCCGACTCTGGAGCCAACGGTCAACCATCGACCTCCTCCGCCTCCGTGGCCACCGGCCCGCGAGGCATCGCCGCGGCCAATCAGCGCGCGGCCTGTGCAGCCAATCAGCGCGCGGAGCACGGGAGGACGCCGGCCGGCGGTACCCAGGGCTACCGCGAGGAGGGGGGCAGCCCGAGGAGCCCAGGTTGCCGTGGAAACCGCCTCCCTCCCTTCAGGGGCCCCTGGGCTTGAAGGTCCTTCCAACTGCTTGATGGAAACTGAAAATCTCATGCTTCTATTTGCAGCTGCCCCTCACCGTGGGAAAGTGAGAAAGTGTTGATTCTCTCTCTTCTGATTTTATTCTTTGGATGATTTTTAAATTCTGGGGAAACGTCCCTTGGGGATTGCAGAAGGAAGTAATTGAGGATGAGGGAAAAGGATGAGAATACTTGTTAATCTCTGAGCTAGTGGCCAGATTAAAAAGCATTAAAGCTAAGCAGACTGGCGGTGATCCTGTCCCCTCTACAGACTCGCTATGACTTAGGTCTCCTCCCCGGGTCTCAGGTTGGCAGCAAAAAGCACAGGGTTGAACTGAAGATGGTTGCTGAAGTCATAACACAAAAATGCTTCCAACTTTTCCAAGAAGGCAAATTATTATTTAATAACGAGAACTATTGATTTAAGGCAACGTTGGAAAAGCATGAGTAACACATTCCATTTGATAAAGGTTTTAAAGAAAAGAGAGGCTGGCCATCATCCAACCAGTCCTCTGTCCCCAAGCGGAGGGAAGGAGCCTTTCCCTTTGTATGTACTATTGCATCAGGCTGTGGGCGAGTCAGAACAAAAAGAACTGTTGTAAATCATTCTCCAGTCTCCACAGAAGCTACCCCTGAAGATAACTAGTCAGGGACATGTTAAAATTTCAACCCTGCATACCACCCCTTGCACTGTCCCTGAAATGTGAAACAAGGTTGTGCTTCAGTGTAACTGAGGCAGAACCATATTTCTAATCTTTATAAGCTCCTGGTCCTGTTTCTGAGTCTTAGCATTCATTGCCACAGGCTCTATCATTCTCTGCACTAAAGATGTCCCTTGACTCTGGCATTCAGCCCCCATCATTTCCCATCAAATTCTTTTTTAAAAAATATATATTTTATTGATTTTTTACAGAGAGGAAGGGAGAGGGATAGAGAGTTAGAACATCGATGAGAGAGAAACATCGATCAGCTGCCTCCTGCACACCCCCCACTGGGGATATGCCTGCAACCAAGGTACATGCCCTTGACCGGAATCGAACCTGGGACCCTTGAGTCCGCAGGCTGATGCTCTATCCACTGAGCCAAACCGGTTAGGGCTCCCATCAAATTCTTAACCTTTCTTCAAAGTCAATATATTTTAATTGAATATTGGGGTGACATTGGTTAATAAAATTATATAGTTTCAGGTGTACAATTCTATAACACATCATCTATATATTATATGATGTGTTCACCACCCCAAGTCAAGTCTCCTTCCATCACCATTTATCACCCCATACCCTTCTCTACCTAGCCCCACCACTCCTTCCATCTGGCAGTCACCATGCTGTTATCTGTTTCTACGAGTTTTGGGGGTTTTTTTTGCTTAATCCTTTCACCTTTTTTACCCAGCCTCAAACTCCATCCCCTCTGACAGCTATCAGTCTATTCTTTATTAGTCTGTTTCTATTGTGTTTGCTAGTTTATTTTGTTCCTTAGATTCTACATATGAGTGAAATAACCTGGTACTTGTCTTTCTCTGACTGGCTTATTTCACTTAACATAATGCTCTCTAGGTCCATCTATGCTGTCGCGAAGAGTAAGATTTCATTCCTTTTTTATGGCTGTGTAGTATTCCATTGCGTAAATGTACCACAGCTTTTTTATCTACTGATCTGCTGGTTATCTATATATATAAAACCAAGCAACCGCAAGGCCGGAATGACTGGAACGACTGGAACAGCTGGTTGCTTTGACATGCACTGTGGCCCCAACCACCCGAGGCCACTCCCCCTGGCTGGCCAACCTCCTGTGTCCCCTCCACCCAGCCAGCCCAGCCCCGATTGGCCCCAATCGGGGTGGGCCAGCCAGACCCCACCTGTGCATGAATTCGTGCACCAGGCTTCTAGTTGTAAATAACGCTGCAATGAACAGATGGGTGCATATACTCTTTCAAATTAGTGTTTCAGGTTTCTTCAGATATATTGCCAGAAGTGGAATTGCTGTATCAGAGGGCAGGTCCATTCTTTTTTTATTTTTTAAATATATTTTTATTGATTTCAGAGAGGAAGGGCGAGGGAGAGAGAGAGAGAGAGAGAGAGAGAGAGAAACATCAATGATGAGATAGAATCATTGATTGGCTGCCTCCTGCACGCCCCCTACTGGGGATTGAGTCTGCAACCTGGGCATGTGCCCTTGACAAGAATCAAACCTGGGACCCTTCAGTCTGCAGGCTGACGCCCTATCCACTGGGCCAAACAAGCTAGGGCGGCAGGTCCATTCTTAATTTTTTTTTAGGAATCACCACACTGTTTCCCACAGTGGCTGTACCAACAGTACAACAGGGTTCCCTTTTCTCCACATCCTCACCGGAGGCAACATATCAGAAAAAAATATTGCTATAAGAAATGTCCGAGATTTTACTGCCTATGTTTTCTTCTAGGATTTTTATAGTTTCAAGTCTAACATTTAAGTCTTTAATCCATTTTGAGTTTATTCTTTAGTTTGGTATAAGGAGGTGGTCTAGTTTAGGGTTTTTTTGCATTTATCTGTCCAATTTTCCCACCACTATTTACTGAATAGACTATCTTCACCCCATTAATGTTCTTGTCTCCTTTGTCAAATATTACTTGGCCATAAAGGCATAGGCTTATTTCTAGGCTCTCTGTTCTGTTCTATTGATCTATGTCTCAAAGTCAATCCCAAAGGCCACTCTTCCAAGAAGCTTTCTCATAGCAGATGCTGTGATTATTTCATTACACTGTATGTTGACTTTAACTTACTGTAATATTGTACATGTTTGAAGGCAATGGTTATTTTTCTTATGCCCTTCTGTATACTTCACAGAGCTTCAAAGAATGCTGGCCACATAGAAAGTAGTTAGCAAATAGAACACCTACTATGTACAGGCCCCAATGGCATAGAAGATGCAGAGAAATCTAAAATAAAATACAGCCCAGTCAGCATGGCTCAGTGGTTGAGCATTGACCTAGGAACCAGGAGGTCACAGTTCCATTCCAGGTCAGGGCACAAGCCTGGGTTGCTGGCTCAATTCCCAGTAGGGGGCGTGCAGGGGACAGCCGATCAATGATTCTCTGTCATCAATGTTTCTATCTCTCTACCCCTCTCCCTTCCTCTGTCTCTAAAAATCAATAAAAACAGCCCTAGCTGGTTTTGCTCAGTGGATAGAGCATCGGCTTGTAGACTGAAGGATCCTGGGTTTGATTCTAGTCAAGGGCACATGCCTGGGTTGCGGGCTCCATCCCCAGTAGGGGGCGTGCAGGAGGCAGCCAATCAATGATTCTCTCTCATCATAGATGTTTCTATCTCTCTCTTTCTCTCCCTTCCTCTCTGAAATCAATTAAAAAATATTTTTAAAAATCAATAAAAACATATTTAAAAAGTAAAAAATATGTAACATAATACATATCTCCAAGGGGCTTACAATTTAATCAGGGAAACAGGATTTACTGTATGTTAATATAATGACAAGCTAGTTGAACATAGAATAAGAACCCTATGAGTAATATAAACAACAAAGATTGTAAAAATTCAAAAGAGAAATGATCTTTATGACTTGGGGGCACTTTAGGAACATGATACAGAGAATATGGATTTTATCTGAAAATAGTTGCGCCAAGGTAAGGAGAGTAAGCATCTTAACTCTTAGGCAAAGACTTAAGAATGCACGTGGCCCATTCAGGGTAACAATGATTTGGACCAAAGGTAAAAGTTATAAAGAGGAGCAGTAGGAAGTAAAAAAATGTGGTAAAGAAAAGCTGTGGCCAAATTTTGGAGAGTCGGCTAATTAGTTCTGCTTTTATTTTTCTCACATGATAGAAAGTAAAACACTGTGGTCTTAGAGGGCACCTCCATGCATCAAGACCCGGTCTAATAGTATAAATACATTGTGTCATTTCATATTCATAACATCATTATTTCTCCATTTCACTGGTAAGAAAATTGAGACTCAGAGAAGTTTAGCAGCTTTCTCAGAGCTAAGCAGTCTTTAAGGTGGTATTCAGTCATTTATTAATTCCAAACATATTTACTAAGAATCTATGTATTCAGCCCTGTGTTGGGTGTTGGGGAAACAGCAATAAGACAAAAACAGGGTCTTGCCCTCTTGAGCCTTACAATCTAGTGGGGAGAGAGCGAACAAGATAATTACAGGTTGTGGTCACTTCAGTGAAGTAAATAACAGGTCATAATATAGAGAGTAACTGACATGGGGTTGGGGAGAGCTACTTTATTTTATTTTTATTTTTTTCTTTATTGATTAAGGTATTACATATGTGTCCTTATCCCCCCATTGCCCTCCTACCCCCCCCCAAGGGGAGAGTTACTTTAAGTGGAGTGTTCAGGGAGGGCTTCTCTGAAGAGGTGAGGAGAGCTTCTTCTGGTGAGATGAGTCAAGGACAGGTCTGTCTGATTCCACTATGCAACATATCCCATATAAGTGGTACCATTGCCAAAATCTGCCATTAGGGGCAAGGCAGTTAGAGGAGGAAAACGGGGGGGGGGGGGGGGGGGTCAGTTAGACTAGCTCTTGCAACATGGTAATTCAAGAGGGGCCAAGGATGGTGACCAAAGGAAAAATATGCCCACATTTTCCTCTCCCCAGAAAGACAGCTCCCAGCCATGGGAGTGGGCTTGAGTGGGCAGAGTAAAGAGAGGACTGAGGCAGTAAGTAGAGGATTCCCTGGAGCTCCGATGGGTCTGATTTCCCTCCAGTTCAATCATGGAACAAGTCAGAGCCCCTGGCCCTTGACTCCAGAGTCAAGAGCCCCATCTTCTGGTCTATTGTGAAAATTACAAAAGGAACTAGGCCACAGAGTTGGCTTCTGAGGCTGCCTGAGGCGCTGCCACCTGGGGCGTTGCAGCCTATAGGCCCTGCCCCCCAAACCCCACCCCCGGACTAATTTGGTCTCGTTCCCTGAGAGACCCTGGGCTCCAGGCTCCAGGTTTCTAGCTTTTATCGCTCCCTCCACTGCTTGGAAAAATGCAAATATGCTGCTCTCAGCCCAGCCAGCAAGCTGAGGGAGCTGGAAGAAGGACATTCAGTCAAGGACACCGCCTCACGCTCTTACTTTTCTAAAGAGAGCAGGAAGAAGACAACCAAATAGCAGAACATAACTCAGCCTTCTGAGGCCTGCGCAGGATGCTTGGCCTGGAATGAGGCATACAATTCAAAATACACATAGAGATAGACTGCACACATCAACAGGGAAGCAAGGAGGCATGCTACATGGATAACTTTAATTAATCCTTGCACTGATTCTATGAGATATGTTCTATCATCCCATATGAGAAAACTGAAGACTGCAGCTTAAAGGTGTAGATTGCCCAGATCACACAGCTGGCACAGTTAATAAATGGAGACGCTGGGCTCTGAGATCAGATGTGTCTGATGTAAGTGCACATGCTTAACCACCTACTGCCTCTCATGGGGCTGCCTGGGGCCTCCATCCTTCTCTAACTTCTATAGGCTCCAACCTCCCTTCATGGCTTCCAAATGTGGCTGTCCTTCCAGATTTGTATCTCTAGATCCTTCTTTAATACCAGTGGTGGGGGGTAGGAGGGAAAGTAGGTCTTAAACCCCCTGTAAAACATATGGGACTCTCCTTTCAGGTAAGTACACGAAAACCCCAAATTTTGTATATAATTATAAGGCTGTGTTCACAGCCTTTCCAGGGAAGCAGTAGGCACCTTCCATGTATTAGCTTTCAATATTGGCTGAGAAACATTGAAATTCTCTTATTCAGAGGCAAAAACACAAGAAACTCAAAAGGTCTAAGAAAATGTGCTCATATAATTGCAACCCAACTCTTCCTTCCAAAGCATCTTAATTCCTCCATCAATTTACCATGTCTCTTGCCCTGTTTACACTGTCCAAAGGGCCACCAGGGCAGAGGTTCTAGTCCAGTGATGGCGAATCTATGACACGCGTGTCAGAGGTGACACGCGAACTCATTTTTTTGGTTGATTTTTCTTTGTTAAATGGCATTTAAATATATAAAATAAATATCAAAAATATACATCTTTGTTTTACTATGGTTGCAAATATCAAAAAATTTCTATGTGTGACACGGCACCAGAGTTAAGTTAGGGTTTTTCAAAATGCTGACACGCCGAGCTCAAAAGGTTCACCATCACTGGTAGTCTTTACTTGCCATTAAGTACTCCCAGTTCCCAGCTGCATCTCATACCTGACTTACTTTCTCCCGCTTCCTCTTAATTACACATCTAACCCCAAGAAAAGGCTGGTGGAAAAAATGTGGAGATTCAAGGAAAGACTTAATTAGGGCTTGTTTGTGCTGTCGTCTGGGAGAATTTCCTGTGAAGGGAGGGGAAGTGGGAAAGAGATACCATTCTTCACCAAGCTAAAGAGGTTATGCAGGTGCACGATTTGCCTTCAGCCCTTGCCAAGTCACAGCACAGCCAGACTACAGAACACAAGTCTCTTTGTTCACGGCATGCTGCCAGCCTGGAACACGGCACATCCCAGGGAAGAACAATGAAGCACCACAAAAACTGACTCTTGACTGGGAAGATCAGTCCCCCTCCGTTTGTCATCACCAACATTATTCATAGAAATTCCCTGTATTGTACTCACTGACATCTTGCTCCAAACTAAGTGAGACCAAACACAAGTAAAATAGCAAAAACCTACATTCTGCCTTCTCTGGAATCATGAGAATCTCTGGGCAGAGGCAGAGGTGGCGGGAAGGACCACTAGAAGGGGCAGACAAAATAGAAAAGCAGGCCTTGGATGTAACATGTCCTGGGACTTCCAGACCCCCATGGGAATTAGTTCCAGAACTTGGGAGAATCAAGTGTTAACCAGGGACCACTTGCCAAGTCCTTGATGTCAGATCTGAACACATTTATATTAATTAAATACATCTATCTTATCCGTTTCTAACCCAACCAAGCCCTGCTTAGAAATCAAGTCTGTGTACACTAGTTTCACCCTACATTTTATCTACCTGGGGATAAGGCCTCCTGAGCTTGTTATACAAGTAGGAATAGGAAAGTTCCTACTTTTAGCCAATAGACCTGGAATATCCTCAGGGCGGCAGCAAATTCAATACCTCATATTTGTATAATTCTATATACTCTTAACTTCTTTATCACCTTATCTCATTTCCCTTCAATGCGTCTGCAAATGTACACAGAACATTTCCTGGACTAGGAAGCTGCAATGTGACTAGAATAGGGACTTGCCCAGGTCAGTTAATAGCAGAGCTGGGTCGGGAACTACGGATGCTGCCCAGCCATGTGGCTCAGTGGTTGAATGTTGACCTATGAACCAGGAGGTCACAGTTTGATACCTGGTCAGGGCACATACCCAGGTTGCAGGCTCGATCCCCAGTGTGGGGCATGCAGGAGGCAGCTGATCAATGATTCTCTTTTATCATTGATGTTTCTATCTCTCCCTCTTCCTTCCTCTCTGAAATCAATAAAAATATATTTTAAAAATAAAATAAAGCAAATCTCAGGCCTTCTTAAAAAGAAAAAGGAAAGAACTACTGATGCTTTCCACTTTATTGAGTAGCTTCCTAGAAATACAATGCCATTCAGCCACTTCTTGCATAAAATTGAATTGGTTTCAATGGAACAGTGAAAATACGAATTTCTTTTAGAATTGACATGAACTCCCCATCGCAAAAACTCAGGGTTTCTCCTCTGTTACTCTTTCCTATCAGATGACAGTTTCATATAATTTTCACTTTGGAAAGCTTGTCAGTGATACCCATTCATTAGTTTACTTAACAAACTCATGAAGTTCTGAAAATAACTATTACTGCTTTTTATCTCAGGAAGCACATATCTGACTTAGATATAAATTCAGTCCAAGCTACTCTTATTACCCATGAAACGTCCCTTGAGGCCTTTTATTTTGCAGTTAATAAAAAAGAAAAAAGATCCATTCAGACATTTGAGCTGGGGCAAGAAAGAATAGGTATAGAATTTGAAGGTATTTCACTGATTTATCTTTGTTTATTTTGTTTTGTGGTTGTTTTGTTTGTTTGTTTTTAACTCCTACTGTGAAATTGAAAAGGCCAGACTCCTCTTTAAAGAAGGCAAAATTTCTCTGTACTTTCTTTTTTTAAAAAAATATATTTCATTGATTTTTTTACAGAGAGGAAGGGAGAGGGATAGAGAGTTAGAAACATCGATGGGAGAGAAACATCGATGGGAGAGGAACATCGATCAACTGCCTCCTGCACACCCCCCACTGGGGATTTGCCCACAACCAAGGTACATGCCCTTGGCCGTAATCGAACCTGGGACCCTCAACCAAGGTACATGCCCTTGGCTGGAATCGAACCTGGGACCCTTCAATCCACAGGCCAACGCTCTATCCACTGAGCCAAACTGGTTAGGGCACTGTACTTTCTTATAAAAGAAAGAATATATGCTAGGTTTACTAAGAACTATCCAGGCTATGAGATGATCAGCCAATAAATATCAAGGGGAAAACAAATCCAGCCTCAAGACAGAAATAGACACAATTGGCTTTGCTGGGTAGACAAAATGAACAAGAGCCATTACAATTGGATTGTAACCTAAGGATCAGTTTGGGCCTCTCCAGAATTTCTTGTCCCTGTCCCCTTAAAAGTCCGATAGACCAGTTTTTTATTCAACACAATTTCTCTCCACAGCATCCCTGAGAAGGGGCCATCCAGTTTTCCTGGATATTTCCAGTGACCGGGAGCTCACTGCTGATTATAGGCCAGTAGCCACATTCCTGGTTCAGTCTGTCTCCTTGAAACTTCCACTCTTTATATTCCAAACGCTCCCCTCTGTAGATCCAAAGAGAAAAATCTGCTCACTCTTCCACATGGCGGCCCTTCAAATAGTACAGCCAGTTAGGATACCCTCCCTTGTTCTTGTCTTCCTGGGAGGCCATGATCAGGATGGGAGTACTGTCTCCAGCAAGCCCCCTGTGATTCTAGACCACTGGGAGAACTTCCAGCAATGACATACAGAATTTCAAAAGATTCCACTATGTTTGTTTTCGTATGTGATAATGGTTGTGATTAATCTTAGCAGATGCACACTGTAGTATTTAGGAGTAGTGTATCATGATGCATACTACTTATTTTCAAATATTATAGCAATATAGATATAGGAATAGATGGATATGCCTAGGTAGAGATAAAAAGAGAGAGAAATAGAAAGTAAATATGGAAAGATGTTACCAATTGTGGAATCTAGTGGAGGCTTTACAGATGTTCATTGCTCTGTCACAGATTGAGAGAGGTAAAACTACATTGTTTGATTACCTTGTTTTACATCTTCTCTCTATGTTTGAAATTTTTCATAACTACGATTTTGGAAATAGAAGTGGGGGATTAAAGAGAAATAAAGATATTTTCAAAAACACAAATCATCAAACAAAAAGAGACCTCCATCCAACAAATTCTCAGGCCAGTGAGCACTACTTCAGAATACCTCCTGCCCCAAGCTCTCCAAATGCCAAAAGTACAGATTATCCTCAAACTATTAAGAGTTATGCCTAAAGCAAGACACTCAGACAGTTTAAATGATAAAGAATGTGCAAAGGTTTGTAAAGGGAGAGGGGAGAGGGGAGAAGGGAGAAGGGAGAGGGGAGAGGGGAGAGAGGAGAGGGGCAAAAGGAAGGAGGAAGGAGGAAGGAGGAAGGAGGAAGGAGGGAAAAGGGAAGTTATGACCTAAAGCAGTGGTTCCCAAACTTATTTGGCCTACCGCCCCCTTTCCAGAAAAAATATTACTCAGCCCCTGGAAATTAATTTTTTTTAAATTTTAATAGCAGTTACTCATCGCCCCCAAATGCACCTGTGGCCATCACCGCCCCCCTGGATCGCTGCAGCGCCCACCCGGGAGCGGTAGTGCCCACTTTGGGAATCACTGACCTAAAGTCTGTCCTTCTGGTAATACTGACTTCAAGATAAAAGTATAGGCACTTTATAACAATAAACGTTTACTTTACAATAAAGATCTAACAAATATCAAATAACATAATAATAAATATACAAGGAAGAATTGACACACATAGTATTATGAGAAGAGCTTATTTTACCTCTACAATAAGTAAAGATATATACTTGAGGGACATAATTGATATGATTGGTATATATATTAAACACAATATTTTGAAAATAAGGAATATATCTTTTCAAGGGCTTATGAACTATTCACCAAAATTTACTATTGGACCAAAAGAAAAATAATAAATTCTGTAGAGTAAAAGATATTCTATTATCATAATGTAATAAAACTTTAAATCAGTAACAAAATTTTTTAAACTCTACTAAATGGATTTTTTTAAAATCTTAAGTAATTAATTCATAAGCAAAAAAAAGTTAAAATTGACACTGCATAAGACTGAGACCAAAAATATTTTATAGCTTTAAATAATTACACATATAAATATGAAAATGAAAAAATGAATTAAGCACCCAACTCAAGAAGTTAGAGAGCCACAGAAAAACTAAAAACTTTCAAAAGAAATTATTAAATGAGAAAAAAGAAAAACAAAAGAGCTTATAAACATATTCAAGAATATTTCAAATTAAATTACAAAGCTATAGTCATCAAAATAGTATGGTACTGGCATAAAAACAGACCGTGAACCAATGCAACAGAATCTAGAGCCCAGAAATAAATCCATGCATATTTGGTCAACTAATACTTAACAACAGAGCCAAGGATACTCAATGGGGAAAATAATAGTGTATTCAGTAAATGTGGCTGGGAAAACTGGATATTCACATGCAAAAGAATGAAATTGGACCCTTATCTTACACCACTCACAAAAATTAGCTCAAAATTGGTTAAAGACTTAGATATAAGACCTGAAACCATAAAATTCCTAGAAGAAAACAGAGAGAAAAAGCTCCTTGACATTGGTCTTGGCAATGATTTTTTGGGGTATCACACCAAAAGCACATGGTACAAAAGCAAAAACAGATAAGTGGGACTACATCCAACTAAAAGTTCCTGCACAGCAAAAGAAACAATTGACAAAACGAAAAGGCATCCTATGAGATACATTTTTCCTCAAAAATTAAAAATAGAACCTATGGGAATGTAGGAAAATATCTGCAAACCATATATCTGGTCCAGGATAATATCCAAAATGTAGAAGGATCTGGGAAGGGCTATCGTGGGGTCCAGGTCTCTGATGGCAGGAGCTTTGGCCGTGGCCTGGGATCACTGTGTGGCCCTGCTGCTGCTGCTGCTGGCCACTCTGGGGCTGGGTCAGCAGCCACACCCCAAGCCTGGTCTCTTACTTTTTGTCTTGCTCTGTCACAGACTGAGAGAGGTCAAATAAGCTCTTCTCACAGGCATAGCTATGACTGTTGGGTCAAGGTCATGCAGCTGCTGGTGTTCCCTTGGGAAGGCTGGACTATTCAATCCAAGGTGATGGATGAATTTGGGAACCAATCTGAGGTGAACGACTGCTCCAGCTGCTACGACTGGGTTATGGCAAAGCCCCAGGGGCCTGCAGTCCTCTCTGCTGATGACAAAGGCGGCCACATGCTGGAGAAGGAAGGGCGCTCCCAACTGAGAGTGTTCATAGAAGCTGTGCTGCCCGATGGTCATGTAGCACAAAATGTTCCTCTGGTCTGTCCCAAAACTGACCCCACCTGGAGGACACCAGACAGCCCGCTGGTGCCATCCATCACATTCTCACTCTCTACCCCACATACCCATTAATAAAAATAAAAAAAAATTATAAGGTACTCATACAACTCAACAGCAAAAAAAAAAAAAAACCCAAATAATTCAATTTTTAAATGGGCAAAGGACCTGAATAGACATTTTCCTAAAGAAGACATGCAAATAGCTAAGAAGTACACGAAAAGATGCTCACTGATCATCAGGAAAATGCAAAGCAAAACTAAGTGAGATATCACATCACACCTATTAGAATGGCTATTATCAAAAAGACAAGAGACTTCCACAAACTGGACACTGGATTCTCCACATCTGCTTCCAAAGAATAAAGAATACTTTGAGAAGGTAAGTCATCCCATGTGCACCAACAGCTTCTCAAAAGAACCACAGTTGAAACTCACTTTTAGCATTTCAAAGATGATTATGTATAAAAGGCAAAACACCAATTATGCTTGCATTCGTAAATATCACTCTAAAAGTTTTGTTTTTTGGCTAAGGCTTTTTCACATGGTTAGTTACTAACATGAGTCCTTTATTGGTAACTTCTTGATGACTAGCTAGTGTTTGGAATGGAATGCTTAGCCCATCTATTTCTTTGATCATGTTCTCAGTGGAAGCAAGCACTCTTCTTGAACCTTCATGAACATCAGAGTAGTACCACAAGTATTGAAAGCTTCTGACCAAGGGTCCTGAAATTTTCTTCTTGATTTTCTCTGTATTAAATTAAATTGCCTTTTAAGGTAACAGAGATCATAGTGTTAAGTTGTTAGCATCAGCTGTCTAATTTAACTCTTGGAGTGGATGTATATGTGATTGAAACAAATGTGAATCGTGTTTTTTAAAATACATGGTGGCAAAGTGACTTAATTGATCATGTATATTCCTCATCCCTGAGGTTTCTAGTTTACAGTTATTTTATTATTTGTTAGCTGACTTAGTGTCTACATACATTTCTAGATATTAACTGAGTATAGTTATAAAGGATATTTATTTAATCCAGGGGCTGCATTTTGAAATTATTGTAGTTATTTTCATTTCTGAAGTACTCAATGTAAAGTATATAATAAAATTTTTAAAAAAAGAATTATCACAATCATCATTATTACTTAATGTGTAGAGAGGGGTTAGCCAATGGAACTTGACAACATAAAATAATAAAATATATGAAACATCAGAAAGAAAAAGATTAAATTATAACATTGCAAACCTGGAATCAACTGAAAACTATTGCAAACAATAAGACAATTCAGAAAAGTGGCTGGACACAAGATTATTATGCAAAAAAATCAATAATTTTCCTATAAAACAAAGCACATGATCAGGAGGGATCCAGGGTGTGTCCAGCCCATCTCCCTCAGTCCCAATTGGTCAGACCCAGCAGCAAGCTAACCTACTGGTCGGAGCGTCTGCCCTTTGGTGGTCAGTGCACGTCATAGCAACTGGTCAACTGTTTGCCCCCTGGTGGTCAGTGCACGTCATAGCAAGCGGTTGAGTGGCCTTAGTTGTCATTAGCATATTACGCTTTGATTGGTTGGACAAATGACCAGACAACTGGACACTTAGCACATTAGGCTTTTATTATATAGGATAGGGTCATTGCAGATGTAATTAATTAAGATAAAGTCATACTGGAGTAGGCCCCTAATCCTATCTAATAAAGAGGGAATATGCTAATTGACCACCATGCCCTCACAAGATGGTGGCGCCCACAGCCAATAAAGAGGGAATATGCTAATTGACTGTCACGCCCTCAAAGATGGTGGTGCCCACAGCCACAAGATGGCAGCGCCCAGTCCCTTAGCCCCACCAGGGCAGCAGGCACACAGCACGGCCAGGCCTGTCCCCAGGCGGGTCCAGCCACTCCACACACCTATTTCTGGAGTCCCTCAGTCCCCTCAGCCCTCCAGCCTCCCAGGACCACCCGAGGCTCAGGTAACCAGGGCCAGCTGAGGTTTGTGCTGCCGACAGTGGCAGCAGCAGAGGTGTGATGGGGGTGTCGCCTTCCCCTGATCGCTGGGTCGCCTCCCGCCCCTGAGGGCTCCCGGACTGTGAGAGGGGGCAAGCCAGGCTGAGGGACGCCTCCCCTCCCCTCCAGTGTATGAATTTTCATGCACCGGGCCTCTAGTCCAATATAATTTCTTATAAAGGAAGAAAAAGAAGGAAGAGGAGGAAGACAAGGAAGATGAAGAGGATGATGAGGAGGAGGGAGATGAAGAAGATGATGCTGCTGAATAAGTTGGTTCTGGCACAGTTTTTTTCCCTTGTCTATAAAGCATTTAACAGCCCTGTACACAACTCATTCCTTTTAAAGAAAAAAAAAACTGAAATGTAATCTGTATAAGATGTTTTTAAACTGTACAGTGCTTTTTTGAATGTGTACTTATTTGTTTGTTTACTGTCGTTAATCCTCACCTGAGGATATTTTTTCCATTGCTTTTCAGAGAGAGTGGAAGGGAAGGAAGGAGGGAAAGAGAAACATCAATGTGAGAGAGACACATCCACTGGTTGCCTCCCACGTGCCCCATTTAGGGGCCTGGGATGAACCTGCAACCCAGTTATGTGTCCTTGACTGGATTTGAACCCACAATTCTTCGATGCCTGGGCTGAAGCTCCAACCACTGAGCAACACTGGTCAGTGCCAAATGTGTCTAGATAGCCCTGTCCTGGTGGTATTTTCAATGATCACTAACCTTGCCTGGTACAGTATGGGGGCTGTAAATTGGCATGGAAATTTAAAGCTGGTTCTTGGTGCACAGCACAAATTATAATATATGAGGATGGTAGTTTTTTCATCTTCAGTTGTCTCTGATGCAACTTATACAAAATAATTCTTGTTCTGTTAACTGAATACCACTCTGTAATTGCAAAATCAAAAATTGTAGCTGTTTTGTTGACATTCTGAATGCTTCTAAGTAAATACAATTTTTTTAATTAAAAAAATGATTGCCAGGAAGCATAGAAGGGTTCCTCTATACTATAGGTTTTAGATGGAGCATGGCTCTGCAGATTTCTCCAGAACCGTGAGACAATAAATTTCTGTTTTAAGCCACACAATTAGTGGTACTTTGTCACAGAAGCTCTAGGAAATTAAGATGTCTACAGTCAGAAATTAAGAAGGCAGGCAGCTGAGCACCTGGTGGAAGTTGTCAATAGTTTTACAAGGAAATTCTGACCCAGCCAACATGGCTGAGTGGTTGAGTGTCCACCTAGGAACCAGGCAGTCACAGTTCGATTCCCAGTCAGGGCACACGCCCGGGTTGGGGGCTTGATCCCTTGTAGGGAGCTTGCAGGAGGCAACCGATCAATGATTCTCTCTCATCATTGATGCTTCTATCTCTCTCTCCCTCTCTGAAATCAATAAAAATATATTTTAAAAAATAAAAGGAAATTCTGACTGTCCAAGCTAGAAGTGCAAGGATCTCACGTTTGGGAGACATACCCTGGGGGCAAGACATGGCTTTCACATGCCTCCTAACGTTGTGCAGCCTCCACCTTGAGGACTTCCTGGCCTGGGCTGGCTCCCCCTCATTAAGTGCAGTCTCCTGCCGCAATGAGCCCACTAGCCAGGACCAAGCTGGCTCCGTTGTTACATACACTAGTAACCCCTAGGATCCTGGGGACAGCATGGAGCCTCAGAGGGCCCCAGACCGACTTCTGGATCTGATACCGCTGCACGTGGGGCCTGGAACACTAACTTCTGGAGACAGACGAGGCATGTCACTTGTAGTCCAAATTATGGGGGCCACCTGGGTCACATTGTGCCCCTCACTATACCCGCGTCTCTCCCACTTTAACCCACCAGGCAAATTTTTACTCATTCTTCACAAATCTGGTCATGTCATCTCTTCCTCCAGCAGGTAAACGAATCACTCCCTCCTGGGCCTCCCACATACATTTCTCTGATACGGCTCTTATCACACTCTAGAGAAATGGTTCAGGAGACTGGGAGATAGAGACTAGTCTTTCATCTCTGACTCCCTACTACCTAGCACTGTACCTCACACCGATAACACTTTATGGCTTCCACAGAGCTTTCATATACATTAACCTTTCCAACTGTGGACAGAATAGTAGAATGTCCTTGCTTATCCCAGGAAGAAAATCTCTCTCCTGGAATGATTTTATTTGTAGCTGGTGATCTCCCTCATTGTACAGAGTTCCCTGAGAGGGACGTGCTGGTTCTTTGCACTCCTCTCGTCCTAACCCCATTTACACAGAAGTTGCCCTTAGTAAATGCAACTGCAGCTGCTGCCGCCACCACACTTCCTATTTTCAAGGAGACATCTGATAACCCCATTCTGTCTCTCTGGTGTTTTCTGTCTCATGAATCTCCAGGCAGTCCAATTTGTTTAATACCATGTGATCTGCTGCACCCAGACCACATTTTATGGTCTTAATTTAATTTATTGTAGACATTGTGGCATGTCTGTTTTTTCAGAAAAACAGGCCACCTCTTACATTAGTTATTTGGCCATCAGCTCGCTCCAAGTTGACAAGGGCAGGAACTTTTTACATCTCTTTTTCTAGTAATGGATAATATTTCCTCCTGGAATAAGAATCAAAAACCTTAATAATTTTCATAGCCTTTGATCCAGCAAGTTCCACTTCTAGAAGTTTTACCCTAGGAAAATTGGACTTTACAGCAGCACTATTTATATGTAACAGGGGAGACTTCATTGGGGAATTTGGTGCAATCTCTCCAAAACAAACACGAAGGATGTGGTTGGCCACAGGACATCAACAGGCCTGAGTCTAAGGTTGTAATGGAATGAAGAAATGGTGATCTCCCAGGCTCACCCAGCACTAACGGAGGGTGAGATACAGCTTGCTCTGGGGAGCTGGGAGATAGACCAGGCACTGGACCAGCCTCTTGCCTCTAGTCTTGGGGTCACTTCCTCTCCAAAGGGGAAGTCCTTAGTTCCCCTGGTTTCTCACGTATCTCCCAGTCCTGCCTGGGAAATTGCCTGGTGCAAGGGCATCTTACAGGATAAAGCCTAGAAGAATGGGAAGTCCATCCTTCCCAATCCCTGCTGTGATATGTCCCCACCTCCCCACTGGGAGGCACCACTCAACTCTCTTTCTCTGCTCTTTAGAGAGTCTGAAGCATCATTTCCTAGGTCTTTCTTGGGAGTTTCTCTCTGCTTCCTCCCTGCCAGACCTGCATTCCTCCCCACTGGCTGCCACCACCACCACACTCCGCGGATGCCTGCCTCTCTATGAATTGACACAAGAGGCCAAGGGAACAGCAACCACCACCGGATGTACCCTTGTCTCATTTCCATTCCTTGCGCTGCTTTCATTTGCTTTGGGAGTAAACCGAAATGAAGGGACTTTGAGCAGGATCCAAGTGGTCATTCTTGCCTACCTTCAAATCCAGACCAAACTTCATGGATCAGCCAAACTCATGAATGATCTGTACGGTCCCTGCCCCAGATCAGAAAACAAGTAAGTAAAGCTTTCGGGTAGAGTCACAGGCACATACTAAGAAAGTCACATGTTGCCTCCACTGACATTTGTCTTCAGGTTTGAGGGTCCCCAGTGCATGTAGTAGAGTTCAATGGCTCTCCTGTCAGCACAGAGAAGTGGCTCCGGTGCCTACATTGCTATTGCTGAACTTTGGAACATTATGTTCTGAGTGATTTACATGCATTATCTCATCTAAATTTCAAAACAGATTCATATCAACATCCTCTTTTTAATAAGAGAAAACGGAGGCTTAACAACTTGCCAACAATTAGTGCCAGCTAACTAAGGGACTTCATGCCTCCACTCTGAGAGTCTCTCCTTTGTTGGGAGGAATTCTAGCAGGGCCTCCCAGCCCCATATACTGAAATGTGCCTCCCCCATAGCATCAGGCCTGTGAAGAATGGGTGAAGTGACCTGGCATCTCTGGTTCCAAAGGCAAGAAGTACATGAGTTCTGGCACCAGGACTTCACTCCTCTATGAGGTCTCAGAGAAGCGGCTCACATATGCAGCAGGCTAGATTCCCATTCAGACATGGCTTTCTCAGCTTTTTAAGTTAAATGATTAGATTCACACTGGCAGTAAGGTTCTCTGGTTTCCTAGGTAGGACTGTCACATTCCAGGTTCTGTAGAAGATCCCGGTAGACTCAAAGCAAAATCTTAATGCCCTTGGAGGAAGTCTGGGTGCTTTGGGCTAGTAGTACCCCTATTTTCCCTTTGCTCTCTCCCTTGGCTCAAGAACAGTCCACTGAGTTCTCCCACATAACAGACATCAGGGTGGGGTGGACACCAAGAGCAGCCTAAGCTCCAGCTCAATAGTGTCAACAGGAGCCCCAGTTCCATCATCCCTCTGCTTCACCCTGTCACTATGTGGGCGTTGTCCTCAAGGAGGCTTCTGATGGACTGTCTTATTCTTGTCTCTGTTTGTTGTTGTTCTTTCCCAAAGAAATAAAAGCTTTCCCAGAGGCTTCCAGCAGACACTCTTCTTTGCCCATCACTGGCAAGGAGCATGATCGCCATATTGAGCTTGGATTAATGACCAAGGAACCAATAAATGCCAGGAGGTCAAATGCCCTGACCACTATAACCTTCAAATTTAGCGCTGGTGGGTTCATCAGGTTATAGAATGCCAGGTCTGGAAAGTACATTACAGAGCCCATCAGGGTGTGAGAGTCCATCTCCAGCTCTGAACAGTGGGGCTCCGCTGCTTCTTCTGTTCTTGAGGCATCCTTGTTTTGTGCCTGTTAAGTCACTCAGTGAGTGGTTTGGCAAGCCTGCAATAATTTCCCATAATTCTCTTATCACAGTTGACCCCCCAATATTTTGTCTTGATAATTAACAAGCAGAGCCATTTTTTTTTAAGTTTGAGCTCATCCTTGTTGTGAAAATATATGCCTGTCACATGTTACTGTGGTCTGGCAGAATGGGCATATTTTAAAGCACCACTTGGTCTGTCTTCTCTGGGCAGAATGAGATATGAAGGAGTATATTCATGCCCCTCTAAGGTCCTGCTGAAAAAAATTATGTCATGTAAACAAACTGGATAATCCACATCCCCAATCCCGTTTTTCATGGAGTGGTTGAAGGGATCAAATGATTTGGGGCATCCCTTCAAATTGATAAAACTCCATGGACAAGTAAGAATTTTATTTTTTCCCCTCACTAACCAAAGGTTTTTCTTAGTATCACTCCTCGCCAAATATCACCAACTCGCTCTCTGGCAGTGGGTCCCAACTCTGAGAAAACCTACAAACATCTCCATTGTGTAGGGCTATTTAGGGCTGGGGGTTACAGGACCTCGCTGATAATCAGTAGCTCTTCAGAAAGTTTCTGTAAATCCTTGATTTCAAACAAAATCTATTTTATCTGCTCTCAGCAAACTTAACTCACATTCCATTCATTAACAAAGAAAAGATTATTTTCGTTTAGGGCTTTCTTTTTAGTCTCTTCTCCTGATCTCTGGGTCCTTAGAAATCCCTGAGATCAAAGCCCTCCGGCTTTATCCACACACAGATCCAGGTGGAACAAATCCAGGAGAGTGCAGAGGGACAGTGCTTGGCTTTGTGTAGCCTCTGCCCACTCCACCCACCACACCTGGGGGAAGGACCACTTTGTACCTACATGCTGCCTTTGGAGAGTGCCAATATTTTATAAAGGCTGGATTTAAAATTAGATAGCAGATAACTGGAAGAGCCAGGATTCGGCTCAGGTCTCACTTCAAAACTATTTTCACTTTGTCAAAACCATACGCTGTTGATGCGTTTGTCTACCTATACACCCAAGAGAACCAACTAGAAATCCATCAGAGCCACAAAGAGAGCTCAGTAAGTTGGCTGCTTTTAAAATAACTTTAACCATTTCAGACAATATCATGAAAAAAGTTACTATTTAAGGTACTTAATAAAATCAGCATGACACATTCTCTGGGGAGTAACAATAGCTGCCTCTGGGAGGAAAACTGGGTCACCAGGGGTAGTAGAAAGGAGACTTACACTTCACAAGACTTTTGAACTTTTCATTCTTGTGCCATATGCACATTACCTATAGAAAATAAATAAATAAGGCTCTACGGGAATTAATAAGTAGTATGGCAAAAATTCCAGGACATTAGAGTGTTGTCCCATGTAACAGGGCTGATTCAATTCCTGGTCAGGGCACATGCCCAGATTGTGGGCTCAATCCCCAGTAGGGGGCCTGCAGGAGGCAGCCCATCAATGATTCTCTCTCATCATTTATGTTTCTATCTCTCCATCTCCCTTCTTCTCTTTGAAATCAATAAAAACTTTAAAAAAAAAAGAAGACATCAGACATCAGGACATTAGAATAGGTATTGAGTTGTATTGCCTCTCCTTTACCTTCTTTTTTTAATTATTTTTTTCAATTATTATTTTGCATTAGTTTCAGATGTACAGCATAGTGGTTCCACAATCATATACTTTACAAAGTATTCCCCTGATATTTCCAATACCCACCTGGCACCATACATAGTTTTGTTTTTTTTTTATTGATATTTTTACAGAGAGGAAGGGAGAGAGAGATAGAGAGTTAGAAACATCGATGAGAGAGAAACATCGACCAGCTGCCTCCTGCACATCTCCTACTGGGGATGTGCCCGCAACCCAGGTACATGCCCTTGACCGGAATCGAACCTGGGACCCTTCAGTCCGCAGGCCGACGCTCTATCCACTGAGCCAAACTGGTTTCGGCCATAGTTTTTATAATACTAGAGGCCTGGTGCACAAAATTCATGCACTGTGGGGGGTGGGGGGGTCCCTCAGCCCAGCCTGTACCCTCTCCAATCTGGGACCCTCTCACGATCCAGGACCACTGGCTCCTAACTGCTCTACTGCCTGCCTGCCTGCTTGATCGCCCCTAACTAGCCCCCTGCCAGCCTGATCACCCCTAACTGCCTCTGCCTGCTGGCCTGATTGCCCCCAACTGCCCCCCTGCCAGCCTGGTTGCCCCTAACTGTCCCCCACCCCTGCCAGCCTGGTCGCCCCCAACTGCCGCCCCCCCCTGCCGGCCTGGTCGCCCCACACAGCCTGCTGTTTGGTTGTTACTGTTACTGTGATGGCATCCCAGACAATTTGCATATTCCTCTATTATTAGTATAGATGCTGTCCTTTATATCCCCATGACTATTTTCTAACTACCAATCTGTACTTCTCAATCCCTTCACCTTTTTACCCAATCCTCCCTCTCCTCTGGCAACCATCATTTTGTTTTCCGTATCTATGAGTCTGTTTCTGTTTTGTTTGTTCCTTTATATTGTTTGTTAAATTCCACATATAAGTGAAATCTATGGTATTTATCTTTCTCTGATTGATTTATTTCTTAACACAATACCTCTAGGTTCATCCATGCTGTTGAAATGTTAAGATATATATACTTTAATTTTATTTATTTTTTTATCCTCACCTGAGGATATGTGGATATGTTTATTGATTTGAGAAAGAAACATCAATGAGAGAGACACATTAACCAGTTGCCTCCCCTATGTGACCTGACCAGAGATCAAACCTGAAACCTAAGTATATGCCCTGCCAGAAATCAAACCCCCACAACCCTTCAGTGTATACAGGATGATACTCTGGCCAGAGCTACACCACCACTTTTTTATCCACTCATCAATTGATGAGCACTTGGGTTGCTTCCATATCTTGGCTATCCTATATAATAAAAACCTAATATGCTAAGTGTCTGGTCGACCAGTTGGCTGTTCAACCAAAGTGTAATATGCTAATGATATGCTAAGGCTGCTCAACCACTCACTATGATGTGCACTGACCACGAAGGGGTAGACGCTCCAACCAGTAGGTTAGCTTGCTGCTGGGGTCCGGCCAATTGGGACTGACTGAGTGAGATGGGCCTGACATGCCCTGGAGCCCTTCCTTGGTCCCCCCACCAACCCAGCTGGTCAACCTCCCGCATCTCTCCCCAGCCCCAATTGTGCACCAGTGGGTCCTGCTGCCTGGCCTGTGCCCTCTTGCAATCTGAGACCTCTTGAGTGATGTCAGAGAGCCAGTTTCAGCTCAATCCCACAGGCCAGGCCAAGGGACCCCACTGGTGCACGAATTCGTGCACTGGGCCTCTAGTTATAAATAATGCTGCAATGAACATGGGGGTGCATATATCCTTTCAAATTAGTGTTTTGGTTTCTTAGCATATATACCCAGAAGTGGAATCACTGGGTCATAAGGCAGTTCCATTTTAAATTTTTTTTAGGAACCTTCACACTGTTGTTGTTGTTGTTTTTTAAATAATGTTTTTATTGATTTCAGAGAGTAAGGACGATGGAAAGAGAGACAGAAGCATCAAGTATGAGAGAGAATCATTGATCAACTGCCTCCTGCATGCCCCCCTACTGAGGATCAAGCCCACAACGTGGGCATATGCCCTGACTGGGAATCAAACCGGTTTCCTCTGGGTGATGGGACGACACTCAACCAACTAAGCCACACCAGCCAGGCCTCCACACTATTTTCTACAGTAGCTGCACCAATCTGCATTCCCACCAACAGTGTAGGATTCCCTTTTCTCCACAACCTTGCCAACACTTGCTGTTGGTTGATTTATTAATGATAGCCATTCTGACAGGTGTGAGGTGATATCTCATTATGGTGTTTTTAATTTTTTAAAATTTACTTATTGGTTTTTAGAGAGAGAGAGGAAGGAAGAGGGAGAGGGAGAGAGAAAACATCAATTTGTTGTTCCACTTATTTATGTGTTCATTGGGGTGCATATATCCTTTCAAATTAGTGTTTTGGTTTCTTAGCATATATACCCAGAAGTGGAATCACTGGGTCATAAGGCAGTTCCATTTTAAATTTTTTTAGGAACCTTCACACTGTTGTTGTTGTTGCTTCTTGTATGTACCCTCACCAGAGATCGAACCCGCAACCTGGGCATATCAAGACAATGCTCTAAACAACTGAGCAACCGTTGTGGTTTTAATTTGTATTTTTCTGATGATCAGTGACTTTGAGCATCTTTTCATCTGTCTATTGTCCATCTGTATCTCCTCTTTGGAGAAGTGTCTAGTCATGTCCTTTACCCATTTTTTAACTGGTTGATTGGTGTGTTTTGTTTTGTTTGTTTGTCTTTTTGTGTTGAGTTGTATGAGCTCTTTATAAATTTTGCATATTATGGGATGTTTCTTTGGTGAATATCTTCTTCCATTCAGTAGATTGTCTTTTCATTTTGTTGATGGTTTCCTTTGCTATGCAAAAGTTTTTAGTTTGATGTAGTCCTATTTATTTTTCTTTTGTTTCCCTTGCCCAAAGAGAAAAAATGTTGCTAAGAGAAATGTCTGAGATTTTACTGCCTATGTTTCCTACTAGGAGTTTTATTGCTTTGAGTCTTACATTAATGTCTTTAATCCATTTTCAATGTATCCTTGTATATGGTATAAGAAGGTAGCCTAGTTTCATTTTTTGCATGTACCTGTCCGATTTTCCCAACTCCATTTATTGAATAGGCTGTATTTACCATATTATATGTTCTTGCCTCCTTTGTTAAATATTAATTGACCATATAGGCACGGGTCTCTCCTTTGCTTTTAATTCAAAACAATACTGAACAACATTCAGATGCTATCAGATAGACTGCAACCGTTTCTAACGAAATTCATTGTTTTTTCAAACACTAAGAAGATAGGAATTTCCTTTCTTATTTTTCAGGGATAGATAACAGGTTTTGCTGTTAGCTGGTTCGTGGTTTGCTCTGGGGGATAGTTTATTACTCCTTTTATTATTTCCCTTTGAGCAAAATAATTGTTAGGTTGAGATCCAATTACCTCTGTTTCAGAAGGTTCAGTGTGCATACCATTTCTTTAAAGAGAGCTATTAAGCAATCAGATATCATAATTTTAGGAAGAAGGAGTTCTCACAACAAAACCTTGCAACATTTATGTGTTTTATTCTTCACGATTATTAAATGTCTCTTTTGCAAAAGGTACACACAGATCCTGGACATCTTGAGGACTTTTAAGGAGAAAATCTTGTGTTATTTAAGTAGAAAAGTGCATAGTCACAATTTGCCAATCCCACATGTTTCCCAAGAAAGGAAAAAGTATTCATTGTATGATATAAGGAGACTTCTGTTATATTTTTGAAAATGGACCAAGAGTCTCCCGGAAAATATAATATTTACAATAGGAACCAAAATATAAAATACTGAGGAGTAATGCCAATAAGAACTGTGCAGATTGGGGAGGGAGAGCACCAGAAAATTTTCTGCAGATCATAAACTAAGGATTCAAGTAAATGAAGGGACTTGCAGAAAGTAGTGGCGAAGAGTTAGACCCTGGGGTCACAGGGACCTGCTGTGCTTATATACTGCTCGCTTGGGAAAAAAAAAAAACAGGGGGGGGATATTATCATAGTACCCATTTTTCTACTCCTTCCTAGAGAAGGGGTATTGTTTCCTGTGATGCTGTCTATGTCATACCAGGTTTCATAATGGATAAAGATGCCAGCATTTTCTGCAGCAAAAGGGGTAGAGGCCAAGACAACTGGGCCTAAACTTGTGAAAAGCTGTGTTTTCAAGTGGAATCTCTGCTATGAGTTCTTGTCCAATGTCCACAGTCTTATCTCATGCATGGTCACTGTATCAGTCATGGTTCTCTAGAGAAACAGAACATAGATTTATTTTAAAGAATTGACTCACATGACCAAGGGTGCTAGCAAGTCTGAAATTTGTGGGGCAGACCAGCAGGCTGAAAACTCAGATAGGATTTCTATGTTGCAATCTTGAGGCTGAATTGATTCTCTCTCCCCACCCCCCTTCTACCCCCCAAACCTCAGGCTTTGCCCTTAAGGCCTGGAACTGATTGGACGAAGTCCACTCACATTGTGGAGGGTAATCTGCTTTACTTAAAGTCAACTGATTGTATATGTTAAGGACATTCACAAATGCCTCTTAAGCAACCTCTAGACTAGTGTTTGACCAAACAACTGGGCACCATAACCTAGTTAAGATGACATAAAATTAACCAACACAGCCACCTCCCAGCTATAAAGGGCCTCCTTGACCACCACTCTCTCAAACTATATTTCCTTTCCTTATTCACCTCCAAGGGGTTAGTTAGCATTTCTCCCTTTAGATCCTCCTAACACAAAGAGACTGATAAAAACCTCTTTCCTGTAGGCTCTGTGACTACCTTTAGTGGTCCCCTCAGTGCTTCCCAGGCTAGCTAACATACACACACACACTATTTTGTTGGGGGGAAAGGAGTTACGTCAGGAACTCAAGCTGATTTATCTTATAAATGCCAATGTAAGTGACTTTCTGACTCCTCTCTCACTTGAGGTGGGACAGAGAGGGAAAGAAAAACCTATACATGGACTTAACCTCTAGTGCAGCGGTTCTCAACCTGTGGGTCGCGACCCCTTTGGGGGTGGAATGACCCTTTCACAGGGGTCGCCTAAGACCATCGGAAAACACATATATAATTATATATTGTTTTGTGATTAATCACCATGCTTTAATTATGTTCAATTTGTAACAATGAAATTGGGGGTCACCACAACATGAGGAACTGTATTAAAGGGTCGAGGCATTAGGAAGGTTGAGAACCACTGCTCTAGTGGGACAGCCAGCTACATATAATAGAAAAAAAAAAAAAAAGGAAAACAACCTAATGTCCTGTAATGAATGGATGGTTAAATTTAAAAAAAAGAAGATTTATCTACATAAAGTGATTCATGATCTTATATGAGATTTCATCATCTTGAAAAATAGATAATATAGTAAATAAAAAAATTCAGGTCATAAAACAGTATATTTGATATGATTCTAATTTTGTAATATACATAGTAAGTACATACCTATGTAATTTTATATATATGTATACATATAATTTCATGACTATACATATAGTCATCTAACATAGATTAAAAACAAATCATTATTTTATACTAGAGGCCCAGTGCACAAATTCATGCACCAGTGGGGTCCCTCAGCCTGGCCTGCGGGATCAGGCTGAAGCCGGCTCTCCGACATCCCCCGAGGAGTCTCGGATTACAAGAGGGCACAGGCCAGGCAGAGGGATGTGGGAGGTTGGCCAGCCAGGGAAGGACCTCAGTAAGGCTCCAGGGCATGTCCAGCCCGTCTCACTCAGTCCTGATCGGCCAGACCCCAGCAGTAAGCTCACCTACCGGTCGGAGTGTCTGCCTCCTGGTGGTCAGTGCACATCATAGCCAGCGGTTGAGTGGTCTTAGCATATCATTAGCATATTACGCTTTGATTGGTTGAACAGCCAACCAGTCGACCAGACACTTAGCATATTAGGCTTTTATTACATAGGATATCAGTAAGGAAAAACACTGCTAATTAAATTATGATACCAACAATTTAAGATACATTCTGATTTCAGAAATGTTAAAAAATAAAAAAATATGCATCTTAGAATTGATGGAATACATGTGTATGTTAATTATATATGATTAGAAAAAATAGAATGTATTATACCACAATAGTAACAGGGGTTATCTCTAAGTACAATAATTATGGGTAGTTTATTTTCTTCTTTGTGTTTCTTTGTGTGTGTGTGCTTTCTAAACATATGATATTTGGGTAAGTAATAAAAACAATAAATACTATATGACCCACCCTCCAACTCTTCAAACCCTCTCCCTTTCTCTTATTTCCCTTCCATTTTCTCCAGGTTCTTTGTCCAGACCCCAATCCAATGCCCTGCTGAGCTATATTGGAGCCTGAGGAAAAAGAAAATTGGCTTTAATGCAAGTAAATTCACCAATGATACTTTCAAAATCTAATTCTTTGCTTATTTCATTTTCAGTTGAGAAACTGCCATGTTTGAAAATTTCTCTTGACCAAGAGATGATCTTAAATAAATTTTAATTAACTTAGACTGAAGTAAAATCAGTAAATTCTGTTTGGGTATAAATAAAATATTTAAACTTAAATTAATGTTGGGAGTTTTAATACACTTACTTTTTAAATTTTTTAATATTTCTTCAACTACAACTATTAGAAAAATAACTATTTAAAATACACAGAAAACACTGAATATGTGGGTACACATTTTTTTTAAATTTTTGCCCCAAGGCTTCCAATAAGCCTTCAGCAAGCAGCCACTAATTCTTTTATTTTTGAAACCTGAAATTCATGCAAGGGGTTCCCGGGGGGCCAAGGAGCAGCCCTGCTGCTGCCCAGCCCTCGCAGCAGCAGCCCGGGAAGGACGTCCAGAAGGATGTCTGGTCTAATTAGCATGTTACGCTTTTATTATTATAGATTGTTGATATTTTCTTTGTCACGGGTTTTTTTTGCATTAATTTTGATTTTTAAAAAATATTTCATTAAATATTACTTGATCATTGAGTTTTGGGGTGCCCCCTTCAATTTTGCATCCAAAGCAAGTGCCTCGCTCACCTTAGCATAGTCCTGGCTCTACACCAGTCATACTCCTTTTTACATTTATCAACTTCCTTTCCTAGACTACAGATGTCCTGTGGAGAAAGGTGTGCTTTATTTACCTTTGTATCTCTGTGTCCTACCCAATGCCTAGCACAGGAGCTACCCACGGTGGGCTTCAACATCGTTTTGTTGGAGGTAGAAAAGCAAGAAGGGCCCACCCGGCATGGCTCAGTGGTTGAGCATCGACCTATGAACCAGGAGGTCACTGTTTGATTCTCGGTCAGGGCACCTGCCCGCGCTGTGGGCTTGATCCCCAGTGCGGGGCAGGCAGGAGGCAGTCAATCAATGATTCTCTCTCATCACTGATGTTTTTCTCTCTCTCCCTCTCCGAAATCAATAAAAATATATTTAAAAAAGAAAAAAAAAAGGAAGAAGGAAAACAGCTAATGATAATGACTAACATTCTGACCTTTACTGAATGCTTATTGTGTACTAGGCAGTGGGTTAAACATTTCACTTATTTTAATCTGACAACTCAATAATAAAATTAACATTATACTTATTTTACAGATGAGGAAATTGAGGCAAACAGAGGTGAGTGAACTGTATGCATAAATGATGATGACAGAACTTGAAACAGCTCTGCTTAGGTTTTCCACTTCGATGGTTTCTCTTCTGGGCATGGGAATGAGATGAGAAGGAAGGGGGAACAGATGTAGTAGGAGAACTAAACGGTCACACGTTCACCTCAGTGATCTGCCTGAGTTTCCTAACAACCCTAGGCATCATTAACCCCACTTGACAAATAACAAACTGAGATGCAAGAAAGATAAAGGGACTTGCTTGGTTCCGTGTGTGGTTAGCCAGCCTCCGGAGTGGGGGAGTAAGTCATGAGCAGGGGGGACAGGTTGTCAGCAGGCCGGCTGCCCACCTCCTAACCTCCCAGGCAAGCTCGGGTCAGCTTCTCTACAAACTTTCCCGGCTCAGTGAAGCCGGCAGCACTCCACCTGAGGGGCCAATCTCCCTCATTCTGCCCACACAGAGGTGGGTGTCTCCGTGGGTGTCTCCTTACCAAGAACTGCATGTGGAAGGAAGATAAGGGCCAAAGCTGATGTCAGGAGCCTCAGCGTTACTCCCACTGATCTGCTCCCTACCACATTTCCTGCTGCATGGTGGGGGAACCCCCTGAAGCACACTGATGTGAAAAACGAAACTCAGAACACCCAAAAACAAATCCCAAAATGGCCAAGAAATAAAAATAAGATTGTGAGGAAAAAAATGAAATTCACAGGACTTCCTGAGGAGCAGGGAATTCAGGCATGTCCTGCAGAAATGCTTGATGATAGGAAGAGTTTGTCATAAACATGCATAGATGATTTCTGGCAAGAAGGACCGAAGGTCTAGGGAGGCAGGAACTGTATCTTTCATTGTATACCTTTTTATAGTGCTTGATATTTTTTTTGTAACTATGTGCCTATATAAGTTTTTCAATTAAAAAAAAAAAACAAACAAAAACACAAAACACTTTCTAAAAGTGGCCTGCCACCAGTGGCAGGCTGAGATCACAGTCACTATTCTGCGGTGGCTCATCTCCAGACCTTCCTGGAGCAGAGGCCTGGGAGCGCGAACCGTCCTCCCTGCTAGGAGAGAACAGCCCAGTGCATGACACATTAGGGGTGGGTCCCACATCCTGTAGACTGCATGTGCCTGCAAATTAGACGACTAATGATTCTGACGACTCAAAGTCACGTTTAAAATCAGAGTCAGCTAAAGCAACATTGGATGAGTAATCTGCTTCTGGAAAGTGGAGCACTCCTTGGGAACCTGGACGCCGGGATGCGGTTGGCGGTCATGACTGTCCTGGGGAGAACAGAGGCCGTGAATCCAGCCTAGCCCAACACCCTCAGGTCAGGCTGGGTCCTGACTAAGGCTCCAGGGCCAGGTCAGAACCACGTGGCCCATGGGGGTCAAAGAGCAGAGTTAGGGGAAGGCTAGAGCAAAGATAGTAGGGCCAGACCCACACAGAAGTGTCCAGTCCCCTGAGAGAGAGAAATGCGGGGCAGCGTCCCACAATCTTTGATAGAGAATGTCCTTATTCTGAGAAAGATAGGTGTCAAATAAGGCCAATGACAAGAATGGTAGCAAGGGGAGCAATGGGAGTGAAAATGAGCCCTGAGTGTCTGTAAAAGGGCTAAAATGGATGATCAAGGTAAATGCTACAGAAAGTCTTTATTTAGGAATTTAAACCCCAGAAAGTCTCTCGTGTGAAAGAAAGGGAGTTGGGGGTTAGAGGATTAGTCAGGGGAGCTAGGTGACCATGTTGAGAGAGTGCGGACACCTCCTTTTCTACTCCTTTGGGAATGTCCATCTTTCACCATTCCCCTGACCTAGTGTAGCCGGGCAAGATCTCCCTGCTCCACTGATCCTGTCTCTCCAGACTCCATCACTGGAAAACCGCTGTCTCCTTCCACGGGGTCCCAGATTAGAAAACAAGATTACTTCTTCATCCAGCTGTTAATCCCCAAGTGGCTTCCCTGCCTGTCCCAGTTCATGTCAGGACTGTCTTCTTGCTCAGATCTTCTCACCCAGACCCCTGCTCACAGGTCCTATGGACTTAGAAATACAAATCATTTAGCCCAGCTGGTGTGGCTCAGTGGTTGAGTGTCGACCTCTGAGCCAGAAGGTCATGATCCAATTCCAGGTCAGGGCACCTGCCTGGGTTGTGGGCTCAGTTCCTGGTCAGGGGCATACAGGAGGCAGCCCATTGATGATTCTCTCTCATCATTGATGTTTCTCTCTCTCTCTCTCTCTCTCTCCCTTCTTCTCTGAAATCAATAAAAATATACTTTAAAAAAGAAATACAAATCATCTAAATATCAAAACAAAAGAAAGACAAAATTGGTAGTCTACGATTCTACCATAGAAAATTTCCACATTATTGGCTATTTGGAGTCAGCTATGCTACTTCTCTATTCCTGAGATAAGGACCCAAAGATAATATCCCAGAACCTTAGAGCTGGACAGGACCAGTGAGCAGCCCTGGAGGGATGGGTGATTCAGAGCATGAGTTTAGGAATTAAATTGACCTGGATTCTAAAACCAGCCCTGCCAGTATATGTTCCATGGTTCTCAGAACGGAGTGTACACCAGAATCACCTGGGAGGCTTTTAAAAACACACATCTCTGGGCCACATCCCCAGAGACTCGGGTTATTTAGGTCTGGCTGGGGTGGGACCTAAGAATCTACATTTCTCACAAATTGTCTGGTGCTGCTGATGCTGCTGGCCCAGGACACCACACTTTGAGCATCACCGTAGCTGTGTGACCAGCCACCTACCCAGGATTTCTGGACAATCATTGCAGGTATTTGTCAGGGCTGGGGTTTCCCTACGACCTGGCATAGGGAGCCCTCCGCATTGTGCGTGGCGCACGTGAATAGCTGCTCTCGCTGTTCCATGGAAGGAAGGAGTCCTTTGCCCAAGACACCCGGACAAGGAGAAGCAAACCTGGGACGCGCCCTTGGCTCCTCTCTGCCTGGCGGCGTTTGCACGCTCCAGCGCTGCCCCGCTGCCCCGGGCTCCGCGCTCCAGCCTCGCCGCCACCAGCAGGCGGTTCCCCGCACTCGCCGTCCGCGCCACGGGCTGCGCCGCTGCTGCCCGTCGTCTTTGGGGTGGCGAGGACCCTCCAATCTTCTTCGGCGCGGAGAGCCAGGGCTGTCAAACGGACGAGGGAATGTGGAGACTGCACCCTGGGCTGGGCTGAGATCTGGGGAAGCCGGGCTCCGAGCAGCGGCCAGCAGGAGGAGGGAGAATGTTCTGTCCCTGGGAGCGGCCCGGAGTGGCGCGGCCAGCGGCGGCGATCCGGGGCCCCGCGGGTGGCCGCCGGCACCTGGCCTGGAAGGGGCGTGTAGAACGCGCCCGGGTAGCTCACAGGCCCTGCCCCGGCCCCGCCCTCGAGGACGTCCCGTCGGAAAACCGTGAACTGCTCGGCGGCGCGGCTGCGGCTCTGCCTCGGCGCGACAGGTAAGCGGCAGAAGCTGCCCACGACCCTCACAGGCCCCCCGTGACCCTCTCCCACCCCTGCGACCCTCCCCCTGACCGGGAACCCAGAGCTGTCCCCCTTCTCGGGACTTCCCTCTAGTCTCTGGCTTCTGCTAAGTCTTTGCTCTCTGCCGACCTTCTCCTCCTCCCCTTCCTCCCCCCCTTCCCCCACAATAAAAGGAAGAGGGTGGGCCAGACTGGCCCGCATCTGTCGTGGTGGCCTCTAGCTTCTCCCTCGGTAGGACCCCCTCCACCTGTGTGCCTTCCTGAAAGGATGGATGGAAGGAAAGCTCGGACCTCTGTGGCTGGTAAGGGAGGGTAGGGTGGGGAGGGACAAGCCATAGCACTCCCTCCGGGGCTCTGCACCTCTCCCCTGCACCCACCCATGCTGCCGCCCCACTCCTGTGTGCCGGCTCTCAGGCTGGGCTACCCTATGTGCCCCGCTACAGAAAGTCTCTCAGACAGGCTCCCTCCCCAGGGCCAGTCCCCCTGAGCAGGAGAGGCCAGCGAGAGAAGCCTCCTGGTGGGCCATCCGGGAGGGCCTCCCTCTTGTGCAGACGGGAGCCGTGTGGTATTGTGGGAGGGAGTCTGATGTGCGTTCATGACTGTGACTGTCACCAACTTCCCCATTTCCCCGTCATGTGTTCCCAGCCCGGGCTAACCCCAAGGAGAAACTGTGCTTTACTCCCAGAGCCAGTTGTCCTAGACCCCGACCTCAGCAGA